>NC_092700.1:26513338-26864588 GCF_964275005.1 Diadema setosum | reverse complement strand
GACTTGTTTCTGACAGCGAACTGACTCCAAAGCATTACAAAGGAAAGTGACGTGCGAGGCGGGGTAACAAGAAACGTGAAACATAAACATGAGACATGGTTCAAATCATCGATGGTATATTATGTATGCTTGAATCAACCCTGGCCACTCTAAACATGTATAAAAGAGTTAATATTTACATTAAATCCTTCCTGAAATCTTGGAATAAAAGTCAATTCTACTGTCCACGCCCCATTTTTAAAAGTTCGTCTCCCTATAGAATACCAAATTGTGATGTCATAACCATTCATCGCCATGGAAACTGGTTCTAAACAACCTTGCCTGCATGGACCGAGCATTTATGCGCCCACCTGGTTCCAACCCAAGCAAATACCAAGAGACGGTGTCATCGTTATTTCAAATGGACAGTAGAATATGAAAATGTAGAATTTGGAAATCCGCTGATGATGCGATAAAGTTTGATAACGGCTGATAAGTGAACGAGAGTCTTAATTGTCCATGCGGAGCCATCTGCGGGTTTATTTACTAATGCTGTCATGGACGATCAATGCCGAGTTGCACTGACGAAGTCCTTGATTTCCAGGAGAAAAAAAAAAAAAAACACGAGAAAAGCACTCTGAGAGCGCCGACCTCCGCTGAACAGCTCATTTCCACCACTGATTTTGTTCTTCCATAGAGACCAATGATTTCCACTCATACATGCATGTGTCCTGAAAATCGCCCGATTTCCCAATTTGAAACCTTTTGTTTACGTCATCAGCTTCCAAATGTGCGGCGCCTCGCCTTTTAGCAGAGCACGTACTTTAGTGCGCGTATGCAAACATCCGATACGCGCAACTCAAACTCCCAAGTTCATTGGCCCTATCTGCAAAAAGATTAAAGACATCCATTATAAAATTCATAAAATTCCCGGATCACTACAAATTTTTCATTATCTGTTTTTTTGGGTGGTTGTCAACCTTTTCAGTAAGTCTCATCCGAATCCTTTCACAGCTTTTTGGGTTATTTTGCACACAGACAAACAACCGCCGGCAAAAACAAACCTCCTTGGCGGAGGTTAAAATCTGTCTGTATTCATTATGATCGGGTTTTAGCCAATGCTAAAGTAGTGTCTAAACGAATAGGACTACGTGTACTTGAATAAAGACATGGATGTACGTAGGACAATCTGTCATAACAGACGCGCGACAAATAAAAAAAAAAAAGAAACCCAAACAATGAATGTGATATTTTGACACTCTTATAAGCTCTCCGGTGATATATAAAAGATAGCATTTTGTTTGTAGAACTAAAATAGAAAATAAACAGACTCCCCTTTAAAAAAACAAAAAACAAAACACCTTAAAACCTAAATGAAGGCAAACTAGTCCCCTAATGCACCAGGCTTATCAGAACGTAGATAATGTAAGCGCAAAATGTATATAATGAAGTATATGTTTTTGTTCTTTTTTTTCACAGAGAAGGCCAGAAATGAAAATAGATACGTTTTTGTTACAATACAATAAATATAAAAAAAAAAACAAGCAAAAGAAAAAAAAAGATATTTGCCCTTATTTCATTACCTTAGCCGAATTCTTCGTGACCCCAATGAATGAGGGTAACCAACTTGATGCCTGTTGCCGGGTTTCTATCTCGATCGTTCACATTAAAATGCTATAGACCCCAAATAAAGATGCTATTTCCAACAAACGTCTACTACCATCACTTCCGTTTAGGCGGTAACATTAGCACTCAATTGTAGAGGCATTGGCCATCTGAGAGAACATAAATGTCACTTAAAAATATCACCTGCATGATGGGTTAGAAGAGACTTTTTTTCACGCACAAACAAATAACCCTCTATTAAGGACAAATAAAAGAGAAAAACGTACATGTATATTGCATTTTTCCGGTAGTTCAGAGCAATTTTTAACTCATAATTATCGACGAGAACACGGAGAATGATGCTGGAAATTTTCGATAGAGTTTCATTGTAGCTATTAATGAAGCTTTCTTTAAAAGAAATTATTAATGTCACTGAAATAATGTAACTGCGTGGAGGATTGGGAATACTTTTCTCCACAGTTAAAAAAAAAGATAAGAAATAATGAAGCGAATATAGCACTAGTGGAATAAGAATATCAATAGCAGAATCATCGACAGGTTTGTCAGAGTTTCACTGTAATTATTTGTGCATTTTTCAAGTTTGTTTAAGTATAAACCGTACAGGGAACAATTATATGATATCAGCCGTTTTATGTAACCTTCTTCATCACCTCTCTCTGTCTCTCTCTCTCTCTCTCTCTCCGTCTTTCGCATTCTTTTACACACATAGTCACCAACACGTACATATTATATATATATATATATATATATATACATATATATATATCAAATTATTTACATAGATTTAAAGGTATTTTTCATGATATTTAGGCTGTTCTTTCTTTATGAAGACATTTCAAACTCATGGGTAAATAATCACGATCAAATAAATACAGTTCATGAAATTGAATAAACATCTCTCCATCCCTACAACGGATAAAGATCATAGTAACTCCACTTTGAAGCACAAACTAGTTATTTATACTTGAACAGTCCAGTTGTAAAAACAAAATAATTGCATGACTACAGGGAATGTCAGAGAAAATTTAAGCAAACTGAATGATCTCGAGTGATAAACTTAAAGGGAACACAAACCCAAAGAGCAATGTGGATTGAGTAAAAGCAGTAACATTAGTAGAACACGTCAGTGCAAGTTTGAGGAAAATCGGACAATCGATGCAAAAGTTATGAATTTTTAAAGATTTGGTGTTGGAATCGCTGGATGAGGAGACTACTAGAGGTTATGACGTATGAGAGGACCACAATATAAAGAAAATATAAAAGGAATTCCACAAAAATTCACTTTTCTAGCAAAATGAAAGAGTTTTTGACTAACCGCTTTCAGAAAGCAGGGGGAATAAGTGCTACCCCTAACATATGTCAGTATCAAGCTGATGGCATGTGTAATTTTCATGAAAAATGAATCTTTATTGAATTCCCTTTTTATTTTCTTTATATTGTAGTCCACTCATACGTCATAACCTCTAGTAGTCTCCTTACCCAGCAGTTGCAACGCCAAAATTTTAAAAATTCATAACTTTTGCATCGATTGCCCGATTTTCCTCAAACTTTCACTGATGTGTTCTACTAATATTACTGCTTTCACTCAATCCACATTGCTCTTTGGGTTTACTTTCCCTTTAATCAATGTAGTATATGGTATGAAAAAAAAATATGCAGATTCATCCATAGTTTCACAGTTTACAATAATTACTGCTAATTTTACCTCTGGTATCAACGACTGTTTTGATTAAATAGTCATCAGAATTAGTGTCGTTATAAATATTCATTTCATTCACTTGCATGATTTATTCTAGCCAAAAAGTTCACAAAACTGTCTTACTGCATGTGGTAAAACCATAGTGTGATGTCGAGAAAAAAAAAAGAAACAGGTAAGACAAAATATTAAAAGTTGTTATAAAGGCTGTATCGTTCAGCTTCGATGGATTAGTGGTAACCCTCATGATATCTCAAGTATACAGTATCTACAAAAGCAATATCCGAAAGCCATCATTCAAATCGTACCACGAAGACAAAAAAAAAAAAAAAAAATGGGCATCTGAAACAATAGCAAAAAAGTCATCATTGTGGCTCTCTCTAGAAAATAGTTATCGGCTTTGGACATAGGATATGAGATCTCTTCCTTGTGTCGCGTCTTTCTGCTGACAGCAAAGATGATGAATGTCTTCTCCGCGTCAGGCTGAACATTGTTGAAAGATACGCCTTCTTTCACGACCATAGAAACGTTTCGGGAGCAGCGATTGGTTGAAAATGGAGGAGTTTTAAGAGGCAACTTGGCTGCTCGAAGCGGTATATTAGAAAGCGAGTCGCGACGGAGGCACACACACACGCGCGGGAGTCAGCCAGCGTCAGCGAAAGTATTATTTCCAATCGTGGACCCCTTTTTCGAGCAGTTCTCAACTTCTACTTCAGACCCGGTCCCTAGTCGCATTCGGTAAGTAGTTTCAGTTTCTACAATAACATCTAATTATGCTCCATGAACTTTGGGGAATTTTGACAAAATGATCAATGCTCATGGTGACCAGCTAAGAATACCGTCAATATTGCTACAAAGCTTTTCATATAGGCGTGAGCTTGATAAAAGGGTGTTAAAGGTAGGGGATACCTTTTACAGACCTCCCAAAATGCAGCAAAACATTAAATATGAACCTCAGGGGACTTGTTTGAATAGGCCACTGCTGAGAAATTTGGAAGTCAACAGTTATCTACAATTTGAATAATGCACAAAACTCAACTACTCATGAGTATTTATGTGTGTCAGCCACACTTAAGCCTTTTTGTTGCAGTCTTCTGTATTTTTTATCTATAAACACAAATCTAAGAGTATAAGAGCTGATGTAATAACATATCCATAGAGTGTGTGGCAAGAATGTATATAGATATGTTTGTAAGTTTTGATGAACTTTCTTCACAAAATATACATGATGGACACACATGCAGTGCATGGGTCTGCAAAAGTAGCCTAGTAATGTACTGGAATTTACGGTGAGCCCCGAAAAAAAAATCAATTCAAAATCTAACGGTCAATAAAAATGTACTAACTTGTACATACAAGTTTTTGTATCTTTTCCACCACATCAAATCCAAGCATCTCATGCACTGCGCTGTCTAGAAAATTGCATCATTGATATTGATGCTTGGATGAGGTCTAACTCATTGTTTCTAAACCACAGCAAGTGTGAATTTATCCTTTTTGGTTCTAAATCTCACTTGAATAAGTTGGATATTAATTGTATTTCGATTGCAGGTAATGATATTCCTCTGTCAAAGTCATGTCGCAATCTGGGTGTTATGTTTGACTCTCACATGGCTATGTCCGATCAAATCACCAACATTTCTAACTCAGTCCGTTATCAATTGCGCAATATTGGTTTTATTCGCAAGTATTTGACTCGCTCTGCCACGGAAAAACTTGTTCATGCACTTATTTCTTCACGCCTTGATTTTGGTAATGGTTTGTTTTTCAATCTACCAAACTCGCAAATTGCCCAATTACAAAAGCTACAAAATGCCGCTGCACGTATTGTTTCTTTGTCAAGTAAACGCAGTCATATCACACCTATCCTGAAGAGTCTTCATTGGTTGCCTGTACAGGAGCGAATTCGGTTTAAGATACTTCTTTTGGTTTATCATGTTATTGAGGGAACAGCTCCTGATTACAATGTTTGTTTGTTTCGTCAATACCAACCTTCACGAACTCTTCGATCCTCAACTTCAGGTCTCTTACATATTCCGTTTTCTAGGAAATCTTGGGGGGAACGTGCTTTCGCTCACGCTGGACCAACACTGTGGAATTCACTTCCTCGTGAGCTGAAAGACTCAAGCTCTATAACATCTTTCAGAAGTAATTTAAAATCCTATCTGTTTAGCAGTGCATTTTGAAGACCAGTGTCTTTTGAAGACAGACTTTCATGTCTTTTTTTTTTCTGCTTCTTCATCTTCTTCTATTACTGTGATGTACTTGTATACTTGTATCTGTTTGCTTTGATGTACCTATTGTAAAGCGCCTTGAGCATTTAATCAAAGTGGAGAACGGCGCTATAGAAATTGTATGTATGTATTATTATTATTATTATAAATGTTACCTTCCACTTTCAATACTTTATGGGAGTTTCTAAAATGATACTCTCTTCAACATACCACTGTATTCGTACAACTCTTCATTTGAGGCATGCAAATGGGATTCCCTACCTTTAATCCTTTCAGTGCTTTGATTGAGTGTTGATTATAAAAGTTGGCGCAGTAAACCAAACAGCCTTGTTAAGTTATTGTATATAGTGTGCGCAGTCCCTGACAAACACAGGGTTAAGAGGAGCATGACTGGCACTGCAGATAGGAATGTTTATTAGTAGACCGATCTTAGGAACATTTTGTATCCAATCTGTTCAGGAAGTTAGCTTCCTCTATAAATCTAACACTTGTTTTGGGCATAATTTGCTGAGTGAGGCATTAGACATAACTCATTGTGTCCAATTAACATCCGGTAGTCAAAATGTATTTCAATTTTCAGCTATAGATGTGGGAGCATTTAAAGGGATTATAGTTTTCACTGAGACATAACTTCATGTTTCTAACATTTTTTGGTGAGATAATGAGGAACCTCTTTTGACATCTGAAAGAACATTTAATTCCAAGGGGAACATTTATATAATGAAAATTGGTTTTAAAATGACTGAAATATCCAAAACAGAGTTATCCCATAATAAAAGGTGGGACCCACCTTTTATTTCAATCGCTTTGTTTTACTTTGTTTTTGGATGTCTCAACCATGCCAAAACCGATTTTTATCATTATAAACTTTGAATTCATCTTCGAATGGTATGCTCTGTACTATAACGTAAGTGATTTCTTGGTATTTTACAATAGGTAAAAGCCCAATCCTAATCTCCACCAATACTACACCATCCTTTTAAGATTCAGAAAACAGAGAGAAGTGATAGGAGAAAAGTATCTATCTATGATCTCATGTCATTTATGTGTTACCGTCGTATGTGAGTTATTTATCTGTTGCACCGTGGATTAGACTGTTTAATCTTATATAAGTATATGCTGTTGTGTAATGGGTGGTAGTGGAATAATAAACCCTTCGTTCAATTTGCTTTGACGAATGGATAACAATCGAACTACAAGTGAGATAAGTTTTAGTGAGATGAAACATAAAGTGGCAGGAGCTATTGTGTGAAAATGACAATGTTTTGACCACGTGTCCATACTCAAAGAGAATGTGAAGGCACCCCCACAATTCTCTTTATTCTGTTTATTGTTATGTGTTAATACGATATAGGGAAGTCACATTTTTAGAAGTGATTTGATAGACAAAACCAATCCCTTTCACCAAATACAAAACACCCCTAGACCTAATATACATATATATATATATATATATATATATATATATATATATGAAGAGTTTGTTCGCAAAAACCGATAAGTCCATTTTTGAAGATTTTGAAGTACGGTCTCTGGCGTAAATTACAAAATGATACCTTTTAAATGATATATTGGTCACTACATAATATGTAGTGACAGTGACCAATATATCATTTAAAAGGTATCATTTAAAAAAAATGTACCTTTATATTATAAAGGTACATTTTTGAAGTTATGGTCAAAAGAAGCAAAAATGTTCTTATCATTCTCTTTATTTTTCTTGACCTTTAATCGCAAATATCTCCATTTGGCAAATATGGACTTATCGGTTTTTGCGAACAAACTCTTCACTTATATATATATATATATATATATATATATACACTATGTATTTATATGTTATATATACTACTCTATGTGATTTAATAGATAGCTTATTCACTTTATGAAGAAATAATATTTGTTGAGGATTTACTCTTTAAATAGTCAAAGACCTTATCTCATCAAAATATGCATGATTGACTCTGACTTTTCTCGTTTTGTGTGATAAAACAAAGAAAAAACATGAAAGCTGCAATATGTTACCGAGGAATACTGTCCTTGAATATACCTGCCATTGATTAAGGTTCATTTGGGTTTATACTTTAGCTAAGTTTCTATCCCAACTTTGTGACAAGTTTATATCCATGATCTCATGATGGATCACAGGATGATCACAATCATGCAGTTTCAGTTTCGGTTTATTAATCTTACTGCTCCTCTTGATGAGTTTCAGCTCTTCATCGAAAGCGAGCTATGTGAAACAAATAGAGCATTTTTATTCGCACCAAGGAGCACCTCCCTGTTCACACGTAAATCAGTGCCTACATTGTACTCTATTGGCAACAAACCAGGGGCGGATCCAGGTATTCCGTAAAGGGGAGGCGTCTTTACAAAATTAAAGGGGTGCAGGAGCCCCCTTTTTTTCCTTTTATTCCTTTTTTTTAAACAAAAAATAAAGAGGGGGCGCGCTCCCAGTGCCCCCCTCCCCCCCCCCCCCCAATCCGTCACTGCAAACCTAGCCTGCGATGACACATTATACAATATGCAACATAAATGATATGTTGACATAAACACGTGAGGCAATAGTTCCACTCCGCGTCTTAATCTGAAAACTACGAATCCTTATTAAACGCACGTACACATACACACCACTCTATATAGTGTAACCGTATACACACACGCGAGCATACGTATGTGCACATACAAATTAATTATGTATTCTTGAACCTTGACGAGAAAATCCCTGTAAAGCAGCTCTTTCCGAACTAAACTGAGATACCCCGCAATCAAGACCCCGTTTACAGTGCGGGGCTGGGCCGAGCCGCGGCTGAGCCGCGGCCGTATGGCAAGCCTTTTTTACATTTAAAGTTAATTTCTGATATCACGAATTCCATTTTGTGATATCAAAAAATCAAATTCTTGATATCAAGAATTCAATTTGTGATATCAAGAATTAAATTTGTGATATCACAAGTGTAGCACATGAACCTAATCTTTGATATCAAGAAATCGAATTTGTGATTTCACAAAATCCATTCTTGATATCACAAATTCAATTTTTGATATCAGAAATTCGAATTTGGGATATCAAAAATTCAATTTGTGATATCACTGAATGAATTTGTGATATCAGAAATTCGAATTCATGATATCAAAAATAGGTTTCACGTGAAAAACCAATGATAATTCGTGATATCACAAAATGAATTTCTGATATCACAAATTCGAATTTGTGATATCACGAAATAAATTTGTGATATCACTAATTTGAATTTGTGATATCAAGAATTCTTATTTGTGATATCAAAAATGCGAATTTCTGATATCACAAATTCCATTTTGTGATATCACAAATTGAATTATTGATATCACAAATTCGAATATGTGATATCAGTAATTCACAGGGAATTCGAGCGTTAGTTTTGCGCTGAAATTCAACTGTGAATTCGAGCATTAGTTGAGCGCTGAAATACACAGGGAGTTCGAGCGTCAGTTCAGTGCAGAAAATCGCTGTGAATTCGAGCATTAGTTTAGCGCAGAAATACAAAGGGAATTCGAGCGGTAGTTTTGCGCTGAAATTCAACTGTGAATTCGAGCGGTTTTTTAAGCGCAGAAATACACAGGGAATTGGAGCATTAGTTTTGAGCGGATATTCAGATAGAATGTATACTACTGCTAACTTTTTTTTAGAACAATGTTCAAAATACAAATAACTATAATGAGAGATTTACACATCCATCATTCCCTAGGATCATCAAGGTATATTCGATGAATTATTGATAGAAATCAATTGTTTTGCAACATAATATCATGAATTCAATGATACTATGTTCACTTTTTAATAGGGCCTACATTCTTATTCATCGTTTTGGTCCTCAAATTGTCATCTATTACTACGTTATTGTTAATTATGATACATTTTTCATGTGGTAATCCCCCTTACAGTGAGACTCTTCCACCAAATCGATGATAATTATGTGTAGTTGTATGTGTATGTGTGTTATAAAAGCATACCACGTGTTGCGGCGGACCGACCAAGGGCAATCACCCCTCTGGTCTGTGTATGTCAGCAGCGGAGAATAAAATAGGGAGACTTGACTCATGCGGGGTGCGGAGAGGGAGTCGTAAACCTGCCAAATATCTACCACTTGTATCGGCTGGTGGTCACATAAAGCAACGTGTTTCTCCTAAAGACATTTTCTCACTCCTCAAAAATCACTCCTCCAGAACAAAGGGGTGTATCCATTAAGACCAATAGTGTTGGGTGTACAGTTTGCCTGCTCCAATATGTTTATGATTTTGTAAAATAATTAAAAGTGTAATCTATTATAGGCAAGTTTCAAAACCGGGGAGAACAAAACTGGAATGCACAAGCCCAAAAGTCTTCAGACCAGAGCAAGAAGAGTGAAGATATCCAGATCTTCTGAGGAGTTTCACGTGACAGAGTAAAGAGAAACGCAAACAAAAGTTGAAAGTCAACCATTCTCTGCCAAATCAGTGGCGAGAAATGGAGAAAAATAAGAATATAATAATATGTGACTTTGTAGTAATTGACAACATATCAATAATGGCATTTTAGATATGTTGCTAAACGATTTATTTTTACCGATTCTTTTAAAACCAATTCTTAATCACTTTAAATGAAGACGGGTTGCCAAAACTCTTCATTTAGTTTTTTTGTTTTTCTGTGTTTTTTTTTTTGTAACTGTCGTTATATACTATGTAAAGATAACACCTGAAATTCCATAGGAATTTCTGCGCTAAACTAATGCTCGAATTCACAGTGTATTTTCTGCGCTCAACTAACGCTCGAATTCACAGTTGAATTTCAGCGCAAAACTAATGCTCGAATTCCCTGTGTATTTCTGCACTCAACTAACGCTCGAATTCACAGTTAAATTTCAGCGCCAAACTAATACTCGAATTCCCTGTGTATTTCTGCACTCAACTAACGCTCGAATTCACAGTTAAATTTCAGCGCCAAGCTAATGCTCGCATTCCTTGTGTATTTCTGCGCTCAACTAACGCTCGAATTCACAGCTGAATTTCAGCGCAAAACTAATGCTGGAATTCCCTGTGTATTTCTGCGCTCAACTAACGCTCGAATTCACAGCTGAATTTCAGCGCAAAACTAATGCTCGAATTCCCTGTGTATTTCTGCGCTCAACTAACGCTCGAATTCACCGTTGAATTTCAGCGCAAAACTAATGCTCGAGTTCCCTGTGTATTTCTGCGCTCAACTAACGCTCGAATTCACAGTTGAATTTCAGCGCAAAACTAATGCTCGAATTCCGTGTGTATTTCTGCGCTCAACTAACGCTAGAATTTACTGTTGAATTTCAGCGCAAAACTAATGCTAGAAATCAAATGATTTCTTTGCGAAAGATATGTGCTGAAATTCCATGTAAATTAATGATATCACAAATTGGAATTAGTGATATCACAAAATGTATTTCTTGATATCAAGAATGTGAATTCGTGATATCTTGAATTGAATTTGTGATATTACGAATTGAATTTGTGATATCACTAATTCGATGTCGTGATATCAAAAATTGGTTTTACGTGATAAACCAATGGGTATTTGTGATGTCAAAATTTGAATTTGTGATATCAGAAATTCGAATTTTTGATATCACGAAATGGAATTCGTGATATCAGAAAATCTTTTTAAAAAGTAATTTGGCTTGCCATACGGCCGAGCCCAGCCAGAGACCCCGTGCGAGGCTCGGCCGCGGCCGAGCCCGCCTTCATTTCAGTGTATTAACGCGCAAAAGGCCAAATGCGGCGCCAAAATTAGCCGCGCATTTGGCCACGCTCTGGAGGTGGTCTCGGCCACCTCGAATATGATATTTTTTTTGTGTGTGTGTTAGATGGAAATATTTGTGAGAACTGCTACAGTAGATGATTATATCGGCACCAAATTGACAGGAAACGGGAACGTCAATCTTCTAAATGTGTTGCGAATTTAACAATAGTCTTTAATGTGGCGATTGAAAAGCTGTCTAACCTTGCAAAGGCAACTAAAACATCCCAAAGGGTACAGATAAAATATACTTTCCTATTTCAAGTGAAATATATGAAAATATATACAGCAGTAAACTACAATAGTGGTGGCCGGAACTAGATAAATTATA
Organism: Diadema setosum; assembly: GCF_964275005.1. Classification (NCBI taxonomy): domain Eukaryota; kingdom Metazoa; phylum Echinodermata; class Echinoidea; order Diadematoida; family Diadematidae; genus Diadema; species Diadema setosum. The sequence continues at coordinate 26,852,934 of NC_092700.1, read as the reverse complement.
TGATAGGTTTTGCGAATTTCCAATGTTTTATGATAATGATAATGATGACGATGATGATGATAATGATAACAATAATAATAAGGGTACTTATAATGCCCTTTACCACTCAGTCTTAAGTTCTCAAAGGGCATGGAAAATCTCTCACACAGCATAAAAGAGAGAACGAAATAGAGAAGAGAAAGAAAGAATTCAGAAATTGAATCATTGACTTATCATATGCTAACTGAAGTAGGTTTTGTTTGTTTGTTTGTTTGTTTGTTTGTTGTTTTGTGCTGTCTTATAGAATCCATTGAGGAGATAGTACGAATGTGTAAAGGAAGCTTGTTCCAGAGAGAGAGAGAGGGGGGGGGGGAGGGGGTATTAAACAAAATTACACACACACAAAAAAAAAAAAAACAGCTCGTTGAGTCTCAGACCTAAAACACTACCGCCGGTATCTACGAAATTATTGTTCTCTAAAATCTGAATAGCATACCCGTGATTTATCGCGTGCGCTTACAGATATCGAGTATTGAAATAAATCAATGCAGTACTGAGCAGATTCTAGTGGATTCTTTTTATCCATTAAGCAGAATTCGTTCAGGTTCTCAGTGTTAAAAGAAAATATATTTCCTATATAAAGAAGCTAATCAGCTGCTCAGGCTACGTTATTGCACTTTGATAGTCTCTTGTATCATCATTGTCAATTATAATCAAATTCGTTGTCTGCATATAAAAACACTTACAAGTTGCAACTTGTCCACCTGTTACTGCTTGTTTGTGAGGTTAAGAATTTTAGTCCGTACGTACGTTTTATTCTGCATAATTATTTACCAACTTTCGTTTCCTGGCTTTATCCTTTTATGTATCCTTCTCTATTCATACAAATCAAGATAATTATTACCTCTTATTGACACTTCATTTCTTTTGGTTATACATAGGAATTGAATTAGTTCTGAAATGAATACAATATCATCGAGTCACTTATCCGTGAATCCCAGCTGGAAAGAACACAGTGTCCCACAGTGTGGGACACATAGATTGAACACAGTGTGAAATCCCTTCACACTGTTAAATTCGAGCGTTTTAAATGCGTGAACACAATGGAAGTCATCAATTCACAGTGTGAAACAAAGCACTGCGGGTGCACGTCACAAGACTGACACCCACGAGTCATACAGCCCACGAGTAATACAGTTCACTAATCATACAGCCCATGAGTTATACAGCAGCTGCTCACGAGTCATACAGCCCATGATTTCGACACCAAGCTAAAAAGGCCCACGAGACCAACACATTAAGCCCCGTGTTGTATCTGTCGAACTCGTGGGCTGTTTTTATCTAGTGTCAAACTCATTGGCTTTATTTGCCTAGTGTTGAACTCATGGGCTGTATGACTCGTGAGCTGTATCACTGATGGACCAGGGGGTGTTTCATCAACGCTTGTCAGCGCCGACAACTGTCGCCGCTGACCAATTTCAGCAAAATCCTTGGTTTTGATTGGCTGAGATGCTCTGGTCACTGTTACTGATATGGTGATTCAAGTTGTCAGCGCCGACAAACGTTGATGAAGCACCCCCTGTTATCAATGTCGAACTCGTGGGCTATATGACTCGTGGGTGTCGGTCTTGTGGGATGACCCCAGCATTACTATGTGAATACTCTGTGAAATCATCTTCACACTGTTAAAGGGAAGATAAACCCCCAAGAGCAATGTGGATTGAGTGAAAGCAGCAACATTAGTAGAACACATCAGTGAAAGTTTGAAGAAAATCGGACAATCGATGCAAAAGTTATGAATTTTTAAAGTTTTGGTGTTGGAACCGCTGGACGAGGAGACTACTAGAGGTTATGACGTATGAGTGGACAACAATACCAAGAAAATATAAAGAAAATTCTACAAAAATCCATTTTTCATGAAAATTACAAATTCCATCAACTTGATTTTGACATATGTTAGGGGTAGCAATTATTCCCCCTGCTTTCTGAAAGAGCTTGGTCCATTGCTCTTTCATAATTCTAGAAAAGTGAATTTTTGTTGAATTTCCTTTATATTTTCTTTGTATTGTTGTCCACTCATACGTCATATCCTCTAGTAGTCTCCTCATCCAGCGGTTTCAACACCAAAACTTTAAAAATTTATAACTTTTGCATCGATTGTCCGATTTTCCTCAAACTTTCACTGATGTGTTCTACTAATGTTGCTGCTTTCACTCAATCCACATTACTTTTTGGGTTTACCTTCCCTTTAAAGGGATCGTACAGTTCTGGTTGAGACCTAATTTCAGGTTTCTAACATTTTTAGGTGAGATAATGAGAAACTCATATGAAATATGAAAGAGCATGCCATTTTATGAGGAATTCAACGTTTATTTGATAAAAATTGGTTTTGAAATGGCTGAGATATCCAAAAAAGAATGATTCTAATAAAGTGTGGGACCCACACTTTGTAACGATCGCTTTGTTTTACTTTGTTTTTGGATGTTTCAGTTATTCCAAACCCGATTTTCATCAAATAAACTTTGAATTCCTCTTAAAATGGTATGCTCTGTGCTATAGCATAAGTGTTTTCTTGGTATCTTGCAAAAATTCGAAAGCCTATTTTTCATCTCAACCAAAACTGTACTATCCCTTTAAATTCGCGCTTTCTGTTTTGTTTTGTTTTGTTTTTACTTAGTCGAATATGCAAACATTCTGTGAACCCACTTTGGAACACTGTGTTCTTACCAGTAAGGTTGAACGGATGACATGAACGTAGGATTATTTTTCATAACAAGCATACTTTAGTTTTCTTTCGATTTTTGCTCTGATGCCCGTCATCGCGCTAGAAATGTGATTTTTTTCTCTCCTTCTTTAGTGGGAAGCTATTATCGCTTCCTTGATGCAGACCAATCATTGCTTGTGCAATGTATATTTTTTGGTGAAAATTTATCGTGACTTAGATATAATATCACCATGTGGACCAGCGTAATAATGGCATTGGCGTGGGCGGTGATTACTGTTAGCGCATCGACAACCGATCTACCGTTACAGGCAACATCGAGTGTCAGCGGTGCGTCGACGGTTGAGAATCACGGATGTGGTGAGCTTTTAATATGACAAAATGTGGTAACAGCTCGTTTTTCCGAAGGTTCATTATTCCGAATTTCATTTTCGGATTAACAAGTCTTCGGAATAACGAACCTTCGGAATAACGCCACAAATGTTCGGATTAACGAACCCTTTTTCATTTTCGGATTGACGAACCTCGAGGTATAGGGACTTTGTGTGTTTCGGATTAACGAACCTTCGGATTAAAGAACCTTCGGAATAGCGAACCTTCGGAATAACGAACAGCACCCCAAAATGTGAAGGGCTTTGCTCTATTCTGGACGTTATTGCATCCGTTGCTCCGTCGTCTAATCTCAAAATATCCATTTCTTGAACGTTTCTTTAGTATGACCTATTCATTGGCACTCTTCACTCATTTTATGTTATCATTTCCCATCACTCAAGTACAAAACATGAAAAAAGTGTAACAAAATACATGTCCAACTCATATCTCTAAACTTTAATACCTAAAGGGAAAACCTATTTAATTTTTTGGATTGAGCTGGACCAAATTGATCAGTGAAAATTTTTTTGAGTTTTGGGTCATGGAAATAAGTATTAACTATTTGTCATTGGCCAATCAGCTGCTGTCAAATCACATAAGGGCATCAAATTCAGTAATGATTTTTTTTTCCAGACCATCTGTACTGTTACGCTTCTTTCGAAATGTGAAACTTAAAAAGTACCAATGTTTTATATATACCATTGTATATATATATATATATATATATATGGGTTTTTTTTCTGTCCAATTCAGATTCCTACCATGCAAACATTCTATGTTTGATCACCGTTTTTTTTTGTGTGTGTTTGTCTATTTGTACTGTTTTATTTCTATAGTCTTTGAAAATGTAAAGTCAGGGATACCCCTATCTCGTACGCCCTTCTTGTCTTCCGTTTAAGTTCCGCTGTCTCTTGCTCGATTGCACTCTTTTTTTGATTTCTTACTTGATAAATATTGAATTAATTCGAATCGAATTGAATTGAAAAAAAAAATAATTCTGTTATTAATAAATGGGTGCAATATGTATTCCATCATCCTTAAATACTGTCTTTATTATGACGTTCTTATATTCTCCTTTTCTTCTGTTTATTATCTCTTTCTGGAAAAAAAAAACGTAGACTGCCATAACGTATCTTACAACGACCTGTCAATCCCACTTTGTCCGAATGAGAACTGCAGTGATCCTCTCTGTCCAAAGCCTACCACATCAACGCCATCCTGTAAGTGCGACGCGGCATGCGTCGTGTTCGGAGATTGCTGTCCCCAAGACACATACGGGTCTCTGGAGGACGGTGGTTGCATCACCTCTCATCGGTTCCAGCGAAGCAGTTTTCGCTGCTCCGAAGTGAAGACAAAGATGAGTCTAATGTTCGAGGAAAAGCGAAACTACCTTCTCATTGCGTCCTGTCCAACAGAGTGGGCCGATGATGACACTCGATGGAAATGCGAAAACATGTCATCTGCCGAGTTATCCATGGTGGATGTTCCTGTCAACCAGGAAGGTGTGGGCAGTTTTAAGAACATTTTCTGTGCCGTTTGCAATGGTATTACTGCTGATTACATCACACCATGGAAGGTTACACTGTTAGATTGTGATATTTATACCTTCAAAATGGAACAAACGTTCTCGATTAAAAAAGCAGTCAATGAGTCAGGCTGCACCTTGTCCGTTGATCCTCCAAACTATATATCCCATGGACCCATTCTGACAACGTGCTCTAGCTACATGTCCCAACATGTCGAGGCGTGCATGTTCAATACAGATGATTTAATATCGCAGGCTTGTTCGACTCTTTCTGTCGAATCAATACTGTACGAAAACAATCTGATAATCTATGAAAACTACGGAACCTTTGAATGCTCACCTGCAGGCATTCCTTCCCGTCTTAAGTACTTTCAATGTCCCTGTTGGAATAGTATTAGAACTACTCAGCCAATTTCAGTTTTGTTCGATTTTTCTTCCGGCAGCGGAGTCAGGCTTTCGACGAAGTACGAGACTGTAACAGCAGAAGCAATTACATGCATTTCTGGAAAGGCATTTGACCCTTTCACCGGTAATTGCCTGACACTCACTTGCCCACAAGGTTCCAAGTTGTATGAAAATGAATGTGTGTGGGAAGACAATGTCGAAGATGGGATCTGCAAGATACTGGAGTCCACCAACAGCTCAATGACTACGATCGCATTCGTGTCGGAGAGAGATTCATGTTCAGGCATCTTGGATGGACACTTTCACAACTGCACATTGCAAATACTGAACAGTATCACAGGCTTTACAAGACATACCATGAAATGCCGAGACAACTACACTATTGGAACCAACAGATCAAGTTTGAATATAGTTGCTCAGATCGACTATGCGAGCGTAGTGGTCCACTTTGATGAAAATTTGACTAATTATCTTGACCCTGAATGCGGACTCTCTTCCGTGTCGATATTCGGGTATTGTAATTTTCCAGGCAATCTGGTGATTTGCAATCGATCCATGGAGTCATCGGAGCTGCGAACAGAAGTTCACGCTTTTTGGAAGAGCATTGACTGGAGTGGGGAAGACAACTTCATGGTTTTAGGAACAACTTACAGAGGCATGCAAGGCACAGTCAATTTCGTGAAAGACATTACGAGAATCAATTGTAATCAGACAGTTACTACTCCCACCTGTCCCCGTCTATTGTTGAGTATCGACCTGTTTGAACGATTTGACGGGAACAGCTTGAAATACAAGCCGACCGGTGATGTTATACCACCAGAAAATTATTTCTATACTGGAGATCTCGTTAGTGTATGTCACTTTTTGACACAAAATGGCACAATTAACGTGACAACAACTTGGTCATTCTTTCAGTATTCCCCAGTACATGTTTATCTGAGTTATGGTGGAACGTTGCTGTCAGTGACCGCTCTCACTTTCACCCTCATTACGTACTTCACTTTCGCATCACTGCGGAAATTAGTCAGCAGCAAACTTATCATGATTCTCTGCACTTGCCTTCTCATTGCTCAAGCCCTGTTGATGCTCGGCGGGTTCGCCACTGCACATCCATTGGCGTGCTCGTTTGTTGCCGCAATATCACATTTCTTCTGGTTGTCGGTGTTCTCGATATCGACGTCGCTCGCCTTTGATCTCGGTAGGACATTTGGAGCTCACTCGTCTATCAGCATTTCCGGCAAGAGCAGCGCGATCTTGAGGAAGTACCTCCTAGTGGCCTTTGGCTTGCCTCTCTTGATAGTGGGAGCTGGTGTTGCTGTAAGTTTTGGCGTGAACTCAGACCTCATTCGGTATGGCGATGAGCTTTCCTGTTGGATCGGAGATGGTTACGCGAATCTGGTAGCTTTCGGCGGTCCCGTGGCCGTAGCCTTGACGCTGAACGTCATCTTCTTTGCCAAAACTGTCCGTGGAATTCACCTCAGTACTCGAGAGAGAAGAGAACTTCGTGAAGGAGCAAAGACAGAGACCAACAACGCAGAAAATCTGCGCATCTATATCAAGGTAAAGGGAATGTACCATCTTACTGTAGAGTAGAGTATATTATTATTGTAGCTGCGCAATATAAATGTCCTTTATTATTATTATTACTGTCAGTCACAAAAATGTCCAAAATCTTGCGTGGGAAGATAACACGTAGCTTGACGAAAAGAAATGTCAGCTTTCTTCCTAAATGTGTTTGTCTGTTTGCTTATAAGATGTTTCTCCGTGGTTTTTATTTCCCCCAGTCCTAGTTATAATTGACTTAATGCAACAAAGAATAAATGCAGTAAATATGCGATTACATCTTTCATTACTGAAATGGAGTGTTTATAATTTATTTGTGACCATGAACTTATTTTTGCAATATGCGCCAGATTCTTCATTGGGACAATTTTCAAGAATAACTACTGTGCAAATAAGAATGACGGCTGCGACACTTGAGTAGGTACAAAAGACAATTTCCCTATGTGGCAAAATATTAGTACTGACATCGATGAAACTTAAAACGGAAAAGATAAAGACCAAGCAGGAGTAAGATTTTTCCTTAAATGATAACACACAAATATACATTTGAAGAACAATAAAGTATTTATTTTCTGGGGAAAACAAAATCATCCCAGAATTCGTATCTTAGTATGCTCTCCAAGTGAATATTGTGTCGTCAATATTTTCTACCGAGTCTGTCTTTACATGCTTTAGGTCAATGAAACGAAGCCCTTGTCCTGTATTTTTGCAAGCCTGTCAAGTTGTATTTGATTTACACCTACTCCTCTTCTATTCCTCTGAAACAGAGTGAATCAAGAAGTAAATCAAAATTTAACAACTTGATGACAAGGGTGGAAATTGATTTATTCCATTCATTCAGAGCACAGTTGTTTACCAAAATACTCTCTTAAAATTCATCGATTAAGAGTGTTCATGAGTCATCTAACTTTTCTTTGTTTGGTATTAATTTCAAAGATTTCGACAATTATGGGTTTCACCTGGCTGATTGGGTACGTGGCGGCTTTCTGTCAACAGGACGCCCTCTGGTACGTCTTCATCATTCTGAACTCTCTGCAGGGGGTCTACATCTTTTTCGCTTTCTGTGCCAACAAGAGAGTGTTGGACCTGTGGTGCACGCAGCGCAAGCCATCGTTTTCTTCAAGGAAAAGTATCCCATCGAAGTCTTCTTCGACAGTCATGCAAACAGTCAGTCTGTAGAATCAGGCCCCTTTTTTAACCTTGTGATTAACATCACCCCCTTTTCCAGCTTGGTTTGTTTCTCTTAACCCTTTCAATAGAACGTAGTCAAGACATGTTCCTCTTCATTCAATATCTATAATAATGCATTCTCTCAGATGAATAGGTTCAACTTTGCACCTTTACATGTGACACAATATTGTAGTACCTTTACGGGTACAACTTTGCAATTGTCAGACGAATGAGCACCGTTAAAGGTGCAATTTTGCACCTCTCTGGTCTGAAAGGTGGACAATTCCACCCGTAAAGGTTCCCCCAGTATGTCACACGTAAAGGTGCAAAGTTAAACCTATTTTTTTTTTCGAGTGTATATCACGAGAAGGACTTGTTTGAGATCTTTTGATTGGTAGAAAACACTGATCTTTCTGATGACAGTGTGTTTAATGAAATACGCTATTTCTTTTCAGTCGTCGATCAGTTGGAATTCTATATATTCCCTAAATTCAGTAAAAAGTGATTGTAACATGAAGCCTAGCATTATCACAACTAAGAGTCCCTCTATTTGTCACTCCTTACATTTTATCAACCCATCTTTTTTTAATCCTCTATGTAGATGTATATGTGTATATGTACACGTATGTGTAAATTTATTTCTAGTTCCTACATCGGGCAAGCGTCGACATTATTTTGACGTCATACCTGTATCTGTCGCTGAAATCTATCAAAGTGTCCATTACATTTTATTGAGGGCTTCATCTTTATCATCAATTTTTGCAAGCAAGCTAAATTATTTGTGAATAGGTCATTCTTAGTCTTGTAATTGTTTGAACCCTTTTTGAGTGGGAGACCACGTGGGTTGCAGTCTACTAGGTCACGTGTATGCATTTGAATCATAATTTTGAAGCATATTAAAAGTTCATCTCTTTTGCACGAATACGTGATGTATTCGATTAGTGTAGTTTGGCTTTACCATGACGTTGTTCAGAGTAATTTGATACGTTGCGTAAATACGGCGTCTAGAAAATAACATTTAGCTCATTCTTTGTATTGCTACCAATGTGCTTGTCCATACCACGTACAGTTCACGTCAGAGTTGTCAGCGTAAGAGATATATAAAAAAAAAGTTTAACACTGATGCATGCCCCCAAATCCTCTAGATAGTGCCGAAGTGTGAACAGCTGCACGTGTTTAATAGTAATAGTAATGATAATAATAATAATAATAATAATTACAATGATAGTAAAAATAATAATATAAATTATGATGATGATAATAATAGTATGGTCTTCTTATAATCTGGGGTACCCGATTCAGTGTTGCCACTTCTCGTCCCAAGACGTAAGCACTGAGCTGAGGAAATCTAACACAGGTCCTCCAACTGGGAATCTGCTGTCTTATCAACTAGAATAAAGGAATATCTTTAAATAATATTGTGTGCACATTTTATGTTTGATGGTAATCACATCTTGAGATAGGGGCTTAGAAGGAAATGAAACAATGTAATCAGCATGAAACAACTGTTTCAGTCGTAAATCAAGATTTAAAGTGCAAGCGTTATCACTTTTCTTCCTCGAAATCATCTTCTTTACTGAAAAAAAAAGTCGGAATAAGCTCCACATTTTTTTTTTTCCACTTAAGATGTTTAGAGTCATGCTGGTCTATGAATAATAATGATGGCTGATCGGTTTTCAGGATCTTTTCTTTTCATGGTGGTAACAGGGTACAACTCGTTCCACTTTTTTTTCTTTGCTTTGCTTTTTCTTGTTACACATTCTACAGTGCCGGGAGAAACAAAACAGTGTAAAACAGAGTGACCACACGTTAATAAAATGTTGCGCTTCATGTGGCATAAAAATATGAACGCTTGTTCACGTATGTGTCTACTGTGCTGTTGCTGCGAAACGTCTCTCCGGATATAAACCGTCACAATGGTGAATTGAAAGTTCGGGAGGAGCTGTCACGGTCAAATGGTGATTGTCCTGCTATCAGACGTGGAAGAGAAGCTGAAGCATGGAGGACAAACATTTTGTCTGTCAAAATGATATCATAGATCCCTGAAGATATCAATATCCCCTGAAGATGTCAAACTGTTCGTTGGTATATTCATATTTAGTCAGGGCAGATCTTGGCGTTTTGTCTTCGTTTTAATTTTCGCGTGTCTGTGTGTGTGTGTGTGTGTGTGTGTGTGTGTGTGTGCACGCCCGTGTGTGTGCGTGTGTGTGTGTGTGCATTTGCAAAAGAAAGCTGTTCAATACATGTCGGAGGAAGAAGGGAAGAAACATGAATTCAAAAGTGGCTTTACAATATTGTATCGTGATGATCCTGTCTGCTCGCTCACTAATGTCGCTTCGTAATCTCCATGTAAGTACAGAGTTATATCAAAGCGACATAAGAGAGTCCTTTTAATAAGTTTGGTTTGATACTTTATCTTGGTTTTATGGTTGTTTGTTACGACGTTGGGAAGTAGATGACAACAAATAGCGACGTAAATGCTCTCCATTAACATTTTCCGGCGCTCATCCACAACTTTTATGGCTGTTTAGACGAGATTTGAATTCGGACGGCATACAATTGGAAGATTGAGAGATCTAATTTCCGCTTAGCTCGCGCTATCTCGTCAGCCTTGGTAAGAATTACATGACAACACAGTTACAAGCTACTGATTCAGAGAGAGTTGCTATGACAACCCTCTACACCATTTCATCATATGTCACATCTGACGTCTTTCCTTATTGCTTCTAATCACTATACTTGAGCACCGCAGAGTTGTTAAGGTCGAGTGCAGTTTGTTCAAGATAATGTTCCGTTATTAAAACCCACATGTTTGCCATTACGCACCATTAACTTAATGCGTTGGACATTTTGAAAAGGAGAAGAAAATAAAGTCTTTTTAAATTTTTTTCTTTTAATATTTGGAGTATAACGCCGGCTTTCTCCTAACACAACCTTGTCATATGTTGAAAAGAAAGTTAAAAGTTGGTATGTCATCTCTGTCAAAAGATGACGGGACATTTGCTCCGGCGACAATTGCTCCGGTGTTATTTTCTCCAAGGACTTGGGGTTAGGGCTATAGGATTGTGATGAGTTTTAGGTTTAGTTTGATGTGTGGACTAGGGTTAGGGTTAGGGTTAGGGTTATATTTGTTGGTAGAATTTATGTTTGGCTCAGCGTGCAGATATTTCATGGGATAAATCATGATCAATTGTCGCAGGAGCAAATGTCATGGAACCAGTCATGGAACCTGTCTCTGAAAACAAATTATCTCTACAGACACAGTAACAAGACACTCTTTCAGTATTCATTGCAGCTTGAATGGGGATGAAAATGGTGTATGTTTACGTCACGATACACATGTGAATCTTTGATTTAAACAGATTATAATTTGACACCGATAAATCAAGATAATATCGATATTTAAAAAGTCAGCTCTGTTTACAAAATGCAGTCTTTACACTGTCAAGGGCTCAATCGACCAACCAGGCATGTAATCATCAGTCAGTCAATCGGTCATTCAAACAAACAAACAAACAAATAAACAAACAATTAAAGAAAAATAATTGGGTGCATGTGCAATGATAAACTCCAAGAATATACACTCGCTGAAACCCTTACACTAAATCTTCACAGGTGTGAAAATGTACGTTCGTATACTGTTGTCTTTTTTTTATTTTTACACAGCTTCCCCTCTTCGATACAGTGCAAAGACAATCGCAAAAAGCACTAGCCATGTATGATACGGTACAGTGTTCATACCCATTACAAGGAGATCAAGAGAGAGCAGTAATATTTCATTCATCTCTTGGAAACACGTCATGCCTTCATGGGCTTTTGCTGCGGTCATGGTTTACGTGTACGTCCTGCATTTGTTTATTCTCAAGTACATTTGGCAGGAATCGAGAAGCAATTAATCATGGCGTGCGTCCGGCGTGTTTTGATCTGCATGTCGGAGATGATTACAAACTCGGCGACGTACCCTACTTACCTGAAAGAGATGATAGAAGACACAACTAGAAGCAGTGTACAAGTTTAAGCATATCCTGCACAGACGCCTTTCGGTATAAATATTTGTCAGATATATGGGCTGTATTATCTTCTCCATATTTTCTTTTGAATGCAACATGCTTCGCTTTTAACTTTTGCTTGGCAACCCTGAATTAAAGAGTTAATGGAAGGCACAAATAGCAGCTATGTACATTGTACAAGGATACACATCTCGCTGAGAGCATTTCAGTATCTTGTGCTGAATGAGTTGGATTTCTTTTCTTGTTCTTGCTACATTTCTTTCTCTCTCTCTCTCTCTCTCTTTTCCATTTCGCCCAGCAGGTCTGACTCATATACTAGTAGCTAATGAAGGCGCAACTTAACCAGCTATGCACACAATTGACATTAATTGTGCCAAGGCCCTTTTATAGTATATTCAGACGAATGACTTGGCCTTTCTTTGCAAATATCATGCCCGTGATAAAGGAATATTTCTTTATTTTCATTTATGATCGGCAACCACGACTTAAGGAGTAAATGAAAGGAGCAAGAAGCAGCATTGTATAATAAGTAAATATCCTGCTATTAAAGACGCATTTCAATGTGACTCTTTTTCAGATGAATGAGCTGCATTTTCTTTGCCGTCTCTCAGTTTAGACGAAATGTTTTCCTCTCATTTCTGCTCAGCCATCCGGATTCAAAGAGGTAATCGAAGGCCAAGTTTGCTCAAACTCTTTTTTTTTAATTATTATTATTATTATGAGCTTATGCTACGGGGCCTTTCCTTTTACTCAGATGAATGAGTTACATTGCGTGATCTTGATAAATGGCCGCACTTCATTCTTTTCATACTCCACACGTCTGACTTACATCTAATGGAAGGTCAATTATATTATATGCTGGCGCTTCTTCCAGATATTCAAAAGTGATGGTTTGTTGTTGTCGTTTTTTGCCTTTTTTGAGGAGCCATTTATTCATTTCTTATCGTTTTTTATAGCCTAAAGCGTGCACCAAATGGTTAAATTTCTATTCTGAAATTGCAAAAGCACTATGGCGTGCAGGGTTGGGGGTGGGGGACACAACATTTGTTCCTGCAACGATTGCGCCGGTCTTATTATCTCCGGGGGAGTCGTGGGGTTAGGGTTAAGAGTAGGGTTTGGGTTGTGATAGGGTTTTGGTTTAGTTTCATGTCAGGACTAGGATTAGGGTTAGGGTTATGTTTGCCGGTAGATATTATGTTTGGCTTGGCGTGCAAATAATTATTTCATGGGAACTATTGTCGCAGGAACGAATGTCATAGAATCGTTGGGGGTACCTCCTCCCACAATTTCCCCCTGTTTCGTTCATCTCCATCCCATAGACTTAATACACTTTTAAAATTGACAAATTTTCAAATATTTCATCCGAAGTTCTAGAAGTAATCGTTTGATCTCGTTCTGTACTCCTTGTTCATAATTTTAGGAACAGGAAAGTCAATCCCCCCCCCCCACACACACAAAAGGAAAGTATCAAGTAATCATGGATATTGATTTTCATTAATTTTCATGTATGCATCTGGGTTCCTGAAATATCCCACTCGACGGCAAAACAATTAATTCTTTGAAGCAACATATGCGATTAAGTACAGGGATCACGGAACATCCAAATTTCATTGAGGTAAATATGAGCCGCATAGTGCGTCGTCATTTCAAAACGGCTCGTTGATAGCATAACATAGATTACAGAGAGTTTCAAAAGAAAAAAAAATAAACGTACAGCACTATCTTGTGAGGTCCAATAGCAACACCAGTCTGCATTGAAAGATGAAACAAACGAGGAAGTCTAACCATGCGTATACTGTATACATGTAGGCTCTACATTTTGATTTTCTTCACCAGGAATCACCCAAAAATGTTTAGAGAACTTTTTAGAGAGAATGGCATCATTTTTCACAACTGCATGGAGGAAGATACCTTGGTTATAGCCTGATCAAGGCCAGGCAACATGAAGGCATTAAAGGGACATTCCAGACGATTTTCATAAATTCACATCATGTAGTACATAAATCGACAACCCCATGTATAGATTTGTGGAATTTATTGTGGTTCTTGAGCAGAGAAACAATACTTTGACAAACCTTAAACAAATTACACTGAACAAGGATGATGACTAGGAGGTTCAAATATTTCAGAAATGTAGCAGTGTAATTCCATTACAATACCGCTTGCTTGCGAGTTCACCTGTGTATAATCTATGCATGCCTCCTTCTTTTGTTCTGCTTCCTTGAGCCCCAACTCATGCATTCTTATAGTGACTCTGCCATGTCATCATCCTTGTTCATTTCGATTTGTTATAAATTTTGAAAATATTCTTATTCTTCATCCAAATTATCATAAATTCTGAAACTCTGTCCTCAGTATAACTAATTCATAGTTGTTCAAATGTAAAAATCTGAAAATCATCCGGAGGTCTCCTTTAACATAATGTGTGGTGCTTACAGATTCTATACACACATTTTTGACAGGGAAATTCCATCCTGATATTGTGTGGCTTTGCATGAAGACAGAAAAGAAGAAACGTAAGTCTGACAATATTGGGAAAAATCATAAATCATAAAGTTACGAAATGGAAAAGTTTAGAGAGTATACGACAATTCGACAACTCTGTGGTATCTAAAGCAGCTCTTAATTCGGTTTGAACACAAAATTTCAATAATTTCATTTCTCTCAAATATTAGTGAACTACCGGAGTAGGACGCGCAAAAGGGTATTATATATTTCATAACAAGAACAGGTCTGAATAACATATTCCAGGGAGAAAGATGAAAATTGATAAATCATTCGTGGAAAGCAACTTTATGGAATTCCCCTATGAATTACTGTGCATGCCTCTCACTGCAGTGCACGATACCACTAAGATAAGTCATGCCTATCAGTCGGTGTCAGTTGTTTACTGCAGAGCCAACGCGATCTTTTAGTGTTTTGTGTCTTTTACCCATTTAGAAATAATAATAACAACAAGAAAAATGAAACAAAACGCAGCAGGCTGGTGGTGATGAAATAAATTAAGTGTATAGCACATATCATAATGTTAAGAGAAATGTGTGCAGAGCTCCTTAATGTGTGTCATGCTCATCAGCAGAACTGAAAAAGTCGGTATCCTTCAGTGATAACAAACTTGTAAAATCTGGTCCTTAGATGAATGGTCCTAAAATCTAGTGTTGGACCCGTGTCTGTTCAAAGGACTCCACAGACGCCGAAAGGAGTTGTAAGAATTGAAGGTCCCTCTCGACGTCTTCCGTGTGGGCTAATTCTGTGTAATTCTCGAATTCCCAGAGCTGTCCTTCCGTTGCTAATTTGAGGTCGGATTTGAGATTCGCTGTGTCTTGGCAAACATCTTTGTGAGTTAGCACAATCATCGGAAGGCACACTGAAGAATTAAGGACACACACAAAAAAAAAATCACAAAACCATGTGGCAATTGACATAATTTGATGCAAAATGCAAAGACTATACTGTTAATGTAGCCAATTAATATGCGTGGATTTTAAAGCCAAAATAACTTTTTGAAAGGTCTATTCGTGCATTCTATATTCAATGCTTTCATCAAGTTGCAACCACTTGAGGCAAAGAAGCTGCAAAAAAAAAAAAGAAGATCTTATTGGTTTGTTTCACGTCTTGACATTCACTGATAATTCTCAAGCAATCAATGAACAAACGTCACAAGACAATCACTAAAGTATGTGCTCCATTGTGTATGTGTGTGAGGATGTGCGAGTTTGTTTGCATGTCTTTTTTGTTGGATGTTGTCCTTAGGATTTATCACTACAAATCGGTAAAAATTTGTGATAAATCTAAGGGTAACATAAAACAATAAATATAGCAATAAAGCTATATATAAAAATAATTGAAGTGGTGTCAAGACGTGATATCCGTTGCGATGAAGATAAATGAGTTCCAAGCTTACCGTAAATTTTACGCAGTTTGTCCACCACTTTTCGAATAGAAAGTACCTGATCCTCATCTTTGAATGTGGACCTGCATTGATAGTAATATGGGGACTTCATTTAACTACTAGCATGATAAAAACTCTGCAAAATCCAGAATCATGAAAGGTTGTATAATTATCGTATCTATTTTCAAATCTGTTGGGAGTGACGGAAAACAGATAAATTACATCTTTTTATCGTGGACCTGCATTGACAGTAATATCGTGACTTTACTTAACTAATAGCGAGATAAAAACTTTTTACAAAATCGAGGATCATGAAAAGTTGTATGATATCATATCCACTTTCAAATCTTTTATGATTGACGGTGAACACATAAACTAAATCAATATGAAGTAGCACTCATGCAATCAATAGTTAAAATTTGCTGAAAGGGGTCAAACTGATTAAAGAGTTGGACTTACGGGTAATTGCAGACAACGATCACTACGTTTGTCTCATCTTGATGTGTACGTAGGGCGCCGACACCGCCTAGACAATAAGTTATGAAACATAATCCACAAATCAAATTCATTTCTTATAGACTTTTGTCATATAAATTGATGAATAAAATGAAAAGTAATAATGAAAAAATGTGCGAAGGAATGATAAGAACAATACATGATCAATAAGTATCACTTTACCATTAATTTTATTCTATTATCACAATAGTTGCCATTGTACGTCACGTGACCACTCCTCTGATAAGTATGATCTGAGAGAAGCAAAATGTTGCTGTCAATTTGCCATTTTCTTTTGTAACAATTCACTCCCAGTTCTGTGACTTACATATATCTGTAATTAAAGTCCATACAGTTTTGATAATTATGATATTAATCGTTTATTTTGCGTATCATTTTTGTTTATTTTTCTTTGCATAACTACGAATCTACCATTTGCCGTATTGCCAGTCAAATCCAAGTCTGAGTAGTCCGCCATCGCACGATGCTCAATAAGCGTGATGTATTCTGTGAGTTTGCTGTGGCGTGGTTCTTCGGCGGCATCTTCTTCAGGACTACTATCTCCTTCATTTGCCAGATTACTGTAGACACCTGATAGAAATTTGAAAACAGAAAAATGTTTTGAACCGAGTCTGAGGATAATTACTTCAAAATACAGGTGAGAATAAGTGCTCTCATAGTCTTGCAAAACAATTAAGACAAATACTTGCAACGAAACCTTGCTAAATGCATAATGACTGAGTGGTTAGATTTGACAAGTGGGTGTAAATTATGCTCACCAAGGTACGTTGACGATACGAAAATATTTTTCCTGAAGTGTGGAAAACGCGTTTAAATGACGATGAAGACAGTCGCATTATAATTAAAACTCATCTTTGATTTGAATGTTTTGGTTCGATTTGTTTTCTGCAATTTTCAGAAGTGCAATGGGAAACTAACTCAATGAAGACATAGTTATACAACTCAGAATTATACATTTGACTTTCCGTTCAACCACATTTTATTAACTGACATGAACAGCACAAAAGCACAAGACAACGTTAAATTATTCAAACATGTCAAGGTAGAAAAATACAAGATTTCTCAGTGGTATTCAAATTAATATCAGCGATAACTTCGGTAACAGCATGAATAGTGCAGATAAAATCTTTTTTTGGGAAACAATTGATTTCAGAGAATACCTGTTATGTTGAATATGACTATCTTGATTCAAACAATGCTCCGAGCTTGCTGTGATCGAAACAATTCAATTGATTATTCTTTTCCCCAGGATATTTTGTTCTAATAAATTCATTGGCAAATTTATCTGCTATCTATTATCATTCACACTTTATAATTTCCCTTGAAATCCCATACATGAAGGTAAATTTTTATGCAACTAATGATGCAGTCGTGTTATTTCATTGGCATATTCGAGTTTCGTTAAGCTCGTACTATCTGGGAAGTGAACCTTACCTTCATATGAAATGACTAAGAAATTTACATTTCATTCTCGGATGGGTGAAATTCTTATAAATAGTTCAGTGGTCACATTCAAAGCAGTGGCAATAAGGCTTAGTATCTAGTTAGGCGCTAAGATATAGGTAATTCAAATGGCACACTAATACCTGATAACGCGAAGTTCATCGAGTTAATCAATGCCGATTTCCCGGAACCTCGACGACCATAAATCTTGATGTTGACGTTGCCACCGTCGTAATCCTGCATTTCTTTTCTAATTGACTGTCGCCTTTGATCAAAACCAACTTAAGAAGAAAAACAAAAAGAGTCTGTTAGGGAAGAATCAACATTTCTAGTCCAACAAGTGAGGAGAAACTGCTGGTCTTTGGTAGTGGGCATTCTCTGAAATCGTACCTTTCCAGCGCTTATTTCTCTTGTATCAAGGAAGGGATCGATCTTGATTAAAAGAAAATTATTAATGGTGTAAACCGAACATTATCTTCCGACTAACTGCAATCATGACAAAGTTATCATGCGTACCTGCTCCTTAGTCCAATATTTGTGATTGATTTTAACTTTCTTGTGCGAGGTATAAGATCGACATTTGATTCCTGAAGTGAATGATTAGTTATACTGCATATATATGATATATGCATAAGTACGTATATGTACGTTTCAAAGGGCGATGTAGCATTATGTTATTAGTTTGTGTTCAAGGCAAAGTGCGATTAATTTTTATCAGCCACAATATCATAAACAACTAAACTAACGTTCGAGATGTAATATCTATCTCTCATGTTATCTATGTAATTGAACTCCAGCTGGGAAGAAGAGATAAGTGCGATACTCATTTTATGAAATTAACAATGTAATTGTGGCATTGGTGAATGTAGCACATCTTCCCGCGTGCAACTCACCCAGCGGTATGGCTTCGTGACTCCTGGCTCGTGGTCGGCGGAGCTTGCTGCGAATTCTGAGCACCACCAGCGTGACGACCATCGAGATGGCGACGACGATGATGACGGCGAGCAAGGCAATGAAGACCCATACACCCGTCGATAGACCAGCTTCAAACAACCGACAAATAATAAACATTTGTTGCATCAGTAGTTATATTGGAAATTATATTTAGTAATTTATATAGCTTACTATATATATATACTAGTATATATATATATATATATATATATATGTATATATATATATATATATATATATATATATATATATATATAATACATATTGATGAAATTCTTTCTTCCAGTTCTTTTTATTTTATGTCCGCTTGTATTGTATGTTGAATTGCCGAATAAATAATAATAATAATAATAATAATAATAATAATAATAATAATGATTGCAACTGATTGACAAGTTGCCCTACATCGACGTAAATAAGAACCGAAAATGACCAGTGCTTTAGCAGTAGCCATGACAACAGAAATCGTGGGCGTACATACTCGAGCAGGATACGAATTTACGACCTCTGATAAACGGACAGGCGTCTTGTACATTATATGAGAATCATGAGAATAGGTATTTTCGTGAATGCTGTGATCATTCAAACACACATGAGGATTTGTAGCTTTTCTAGAGTTTCAGATCTGCGAGCAGATACAATTGCGAAAAGTTAATAGCCTCTGTGGAATTGTATTTCTTTAACTTTTTTTTTTTACCATGGATATCTCATAAATGATATCTATTGCTGCCTTGGGATGAAAAAAAAAAACACACACACACAATAGATTGCCCTTTTTACCTCCTGTTCCGAATCTTTATCTATCATGGCATATATATATATGAATATGCGAATCTGTTTATTCCATCAGTGTCTTTGCTGTGCCGAGAGAGAGGAGGAAGAGAAGTAGGGGAGGCGCCATACGTGACGTGACATGACGTAACGTGACATGAGTATTGACACTAGCTGCAATGCAAGGTTTACAAAGTCTTTAAAAGAACTTTTTTTTTTCATTAGGAAAAAAATTCCAGTATGCACTTGTAAACTATGGTAATTGGAGTTTCTCTTAATACTTGCAAGCGTACAATAACAGGGATAAACCAAAACAGTTTTTCCGCGCTGAAACTGAGTCCAGCGAACTTAGCGCGGTCTGTTCTGAGA
Source organism: Diadema setosum (assembly GCF_964275005.1). Lineage (NCBI taxonomy): Eukaryota > Metazoa > Echinodermata > Echinoidea > Diadematoida > Diadematidae > Diadema > Diadema setosum. The sequence continues at coordinate 26,833,243 of NC_092700.1, read as the reverse complement.
CCCTTTTTTGACGTTTTTTTCAACCTCATATGAACAGATCCTAAAACGCAACACTGAAACAAATTGCTCATCCGTTACGCATTGGGTATATTAGGGAGCTTTAGATTTTCGCGACGGGGACGTTCAGAGAGGGGAAAAAAAAAACCTATTCTGAGCATTCGTAGAATCGCCTATCAAAGTCGATTTATTAGCAGTTCGCGTCGTCTGAGTTTTCACTACGCATTCTGTGGTATTTTTACGTCCGTTCAATACACGACGCATAGAGCTATACCTCATGCACCGATCATACACGTATGTGGGCGCCATTTTAATTTTTTATAGGTTGCGTCTCAGCGTTATCTAAAGCAGGGAAGAGGAGAACGTCCAGCTCAAGCGTCGTCTTAAACGTCCGCGCCGCAAATCTAAAGCTCCCTATTGCTTAGCTCCAATACACTTCATCGGATTGATTACTCACCTTTCATTGCAAGGATCGTGACTGTCGCAGAGGGGTATCCCGCAATATCGTCACCTTCTGCGGAGCAGGTTAATGTCTGTTCGAACTCCTCCTTGGCGTCCACGCTTATGGTAGCTACGAGCACGAGGGAGCCATCAGGGAGCTGGTTCGTGTGTCGATGACTAGGTATGGTGGGCTTCTCGGACGAACTCCAAATTAGGGAAGCATTCCCCGTGAATCCACCTAGGCGGCAATCTAAATCCACCTTGGATTTTCGTCGGGACGCTTTGAGAGAGCAGACCGCAGCGGGAGGAAGCGGGGAGTCCCCGCACTGCTCGATGACTGGTCCTATGATAGCCCCTGCAAGAATATACAGCAATTAGGACTTTCTGTTGCATCATCAGTGCCCCTTCCCCCGGCAAAAAAAAAAAAAAAAAAAACAACAACAAAAAAACAAAACAAAACAAAACACAAAAAACAACCACCCACCCCCCCCCCCCAAAAAAAAAACCAACAAAAACAAAAACAAAAAACAAAACGACACACATACACCAAAACCCCCTAAATTTTCATAATTCGATCTTCTCTCATTCAGTCATCCTTCATTGAAGACAGAGATGACAAAATAGCAGTCACTCGCTTTTCTAGTAATATCCGTAAGATCTACGCTTTGTGTGCAAGAAAAGAAAAGACGGGAAAGACAAGATCTCTCTGAATTAAGTAAACCTAAGACCTGGAAGTTCTTGTGCTCAACTAAACTTAACTCAGTATTTTTCTCTCTTTATTTATTTATTTGTTTGTCTGTCTATCTACATTTGTATCTCTCCCTCTCTCTATTCATACATAGTATGTATATGATATACATGATTATTATAATTACGTATTTACATTGTATATATAATACGTGAATGTATTCATATTATACATCATCTATATTTTGTTTCACCTTAAATATTCTCGCCATAAATTCATCGGTAGGGAATACAAAGTCTCACCTCCCATATTCAATTCCATACGTAGCAGAAGTTGCATTTGCAATGGTTGTAAAGAGGCGTTTTATGTGATACGCGGTGTGCCTATGTTTGCCTATAGGCAGTGATAGGAGGGCATTATAGCATGTTATAAACTGCATTATAAATAAGACTAAGATAACAAGAACGGCCATATATATGATAATCTTGAAGTACTTTTAATCTATAGATGCAATGTTATGGCAACTTTGATACTCTCTTAGTATCTGCTCGCGGTAGAATAATAATGAGGAAGGAAAAGAGTGTGGGAAATCTACTCACCTTGTAAAATTGCGCAATAGCTGAGCAACGTCAAAATCGTACACTTCCAACTCATAGTCATGATGGTTCGAAATCTGAATAATGTATGTGAACCTCAACCACACATATGTCATATGGCCTAGTGTAAGATAGGCAAGTTTCAAGCGACGTTTCTGTTAAAGATGATATTATGTCGTCACTGGAGTACTCTGGTTATTCCTACGTGGCACTGGATAATATGCTCCCTACATTGTACATTGAAGTGGAACATAAATTAGAGTTCACCACACAGACACAACACGAATGGAGGTACGTTCGAAGTCCAAAGGCTGCGCATCTTATCTCTCACAAAACAACAACAAAAAGGAATTGTATCCATCTTATTGGATAGATAAGCGGTGAGCTGGCAACAATTTGTTCTGTTTGATAGACAAAACAATGCAATATAACGTTACAGAAATGTTAGTGTAAGCTCAAATGTTTATTGCATTACATTGCGCATTTCACCATGCATGTGTAAATATCATTCTAGATACTTTTATCTCTTGCATGATTTATTTCTAGCAAATTCGTAGTTGTAATATAAAGTAAAATCAAAGCAGAGTTATAACACAGAACGAGATTACTGAGACACGAATTACAATCGTAATAAAATTCGTCGATAGTGAGACAAGCGTGTGGGCATAGTGAATAATATCATTTCAAAATACAGTGTAAGCTGGAGAAGATTTAGGCTCCTATAGAAGTTAAAAGCTCTGAAATCGATTAGAGACAGCCCATCAGAGGAATTATTTTAAGTAGTATTATTTCTTGTGGTTTTTATTCAATATGTTCAAAACATATTTGTTCTAGAGATGTTTAGGTACAATATTCGTTGTACATAAACCATTGACAGATTTTGTCTATTTCAGAGTTTACAGTATTAAAGAATGTTTCAAGAATATTAGTGGCAGAAATTTAGTCAATTTTTGAATGACATAAAAATTATTATCTTTTATTTTTGAAGCCAGTTGAGGTCCAATGTTTGTGAAGAATGAGTTGAAAGAATTAGATGTGGCCTTAGCGTTTTTATTGTCATTATAAAAGGGAAAAGAGTTTTCCTTAACATTGCACGTATTTTACTTGTAATTTACAACGTTCATATTATGTTGTCGACAGATTGAAATGAAACAAAAGAAAGCATGTTGATTTGTTTGACGATATTTCTGCATTTCTGGTAGCCATTAAGAATTCAACAGTTTAAATCGTAACCATGGCATGCGTGCCTTTGTTTCATTTCGATAGATCTGTCGACAACAACAATAAAACTGGTTTATGAAATTTGTCTCTTACTTTTTTACTGGCATGCATTTTGCGTAATTCTGTACTCAGCATTCGGTGAAGCGTTTGAATCTGTTGACCATCATATATACATTGAAATAAATTTGTTGTATGAGGAAAACCTGGAATTTAATTGTTAACTCACTCCAGAGCTCAACGTTGTTTCTATTCACCTAAATATCTTATGTTTATATAGTCTCCTATCAGAGAACCTTGAGAGGTTAACAAGGTAATGACAATGAAACTGAAATCTTTCTATCATTGCTTTATCTCCTCTTCTTATCTTCTCTCATTGATACGTTCTTCGTACGTATTATCTTCTTCGCCCTATCTGATTATCTTTTATCAAACTCCAAATCGAAACAAATTTGTGAGCCAGGAACGAAGGTCACCGATGTCGACCCCTGTCTAGGTTTACAAGCATGACAAGGTAGACTTTAAACACCGCTGACAGACGATGGTATATATTATGTATTTATGACAATGCACAACATCTGGCCTTATATCTTCAGGCATGCTCTAATACGAGTGCAACCACTGCATCAACTATATAAATGCTACAAGTTCACGAGGGTCCGGACATCACACGTCCACGCCTCTGTGTCATGGATATAACTACAATCGCGTTTAGCCATAATTATCTCTGGAATAACAAGTATACGAAGCATTTGCCGTGACTTTACAGGTGGACATTCCTTATTTTGGATATGACGTATAGGTTATATCTCAGAAAAGAAAAATGGTGAAGAACTACGAAACTTTGACTTCGGCTGACTCCCTGACGTCGTCCTCGACATCAGTTCCTTCGAGATATCCTTCGATGTCGAACACGATGGGCCTCAGAAAGTCATCGAAAGAGTCGCTGCATTCCGAGGTGACTGGGCGAGAGACTGATCCTCTTATTGGTGAAAATAAAAGTGAGTTATCTTGAGACGAGCTTGGTATATGCTTTGTCAGTTTTGACTTTCGCATAATCCTTTCCCATTGATCTATATATACATATATGTTTTGTTTTTTGCTATAGAAGTACCGATTGCACCATGATATCGTTTGTAACCTGATTTTACCGCACAGCCAATGATGCAGAATATATGTATATGTATATGTATTATGAACATATTTATATATATATATATATATACGATATGTAATATAGATATAACATATATTTTATATAACATGTACATATATACTATAAATATATACATATATATATGTATTTTTTCTCCTTTAAAGATATACGCAACACGCGTATATGATAGGCTTTTATGTATTTTGATACATGAAGAACTCTACAGGTCAACTACAACGAATTTACGATATTTAAATTCCATGCATCTACTCTTTTTTTTTTTCAGACGACGCAAGAAAATATAGAGGAGTATTAGCATTCCAACATCCATTATGGATTCCAATAGATAGAGGGTATATTCTCAGAAGAAACATGCGGCTAAACATTTTAAGCGATATGTTTTGATTATGAAAAATACTTAATGAAGTACATGGTATGAAGAAAATAGTAAGAAAATGCGACGAGAATTCAATATTTTCATTTTTGTGACACAATGAAAGAGCACTTGACTTTCCTGTTTCAGACAGCTGGAAGAATGATATTACTCTTGACTAAATATATCAGTAACAATGCGAGGGAATGTGTTCTTTTCGTAAAGAATACATTTTGTGGATTTCGAATTATCGTTGTTCCGTACACAGTGGCGTTGCGAACAATTGTAGCCTTCTCATGCAGCGATGGAGGCACCAAAACTTTAGAAATGTATTAATTTTGATCGGAATGTCTAATTTTCTCAAACTTCACTAATGTGTTCTAATATCGCTGCATTCACTTAATCCACATTATTTGGGCACCGTCTTCTTTTAACGCATCATTTGCTGCAATCCTTTCACCTATTTAAAAACTGAACAAACAAACAAACAGACAAACAAAAAACAAACAAATGTACTGGATGACAAACTTACTGATGTGGATTTGTAGGCGCAATCTCCTTAGCTGTTGTCATGGTAACGTCATGCTCATATTTGATGAGGTGACGCCAGTTGTTCAAAGTGGTCATTTCCTTCTCAGTGCTTGATGCTTGATTAATTGATTTGTTGGCAGCTTCTGAAGATTATACAGGGATAGATCAGCTTCAGCGCTAGATCGGTTCCCCTGGTGTAGTATAGGCGCTGTACAATGACAATCTTAAAGAAATGAATAATATGTGGGAGTATATCTGCGGTTGGTGAGTTTATAGCAATTTTTGATGGATGTACATTTCTTGTTCCACAATGCAAACCCTCTCGGACCGAACTATAGAACAGGATAGTTTGCAGACAGTTTTGTTCTTTTTCTGCATGCATTAACACACATCCATATACCCTCACACACACACAAACAGCTCACACACACACACACGACTTTTATCTGTAATAGACAAGTACGTCATTACTTGTATTGTCACGCGAATCCGTAATCCTCCCGTTAACTCCACAAGCTCTTAGGGTTAAGGTTCCCGCCCCTTGTAAACCTAACGAATGTTAAGAGAGAGATAGAGATAGAGGGAGAGAGAGAGAGAGAGAGAGAGAGATAACATATGCTAAGCAATTCAACAACATTTAATACTTGAGCTGATCTTGCACATATCCCTCACATAGACAAAAACATAAAACATTCAAACACTTCCTCGTTGACCTTAAACTTACCTCTTTCATCCCGTCGAGCAATCAACAAGATCAATAATATCTCGACTGTCCTTGTGTCACTGACAGTACCATCTCCAAAGTACGTACACACACACACACGCACGCACACATACACACACCCTCCCCTTCTCTCTGTTCACCCGTCTTTTTTTTTTTCTCTCTCTCTCTGCCTCTCTCTCTCTCTCTCTCACCCAAGTATGTACATCTTTTCTCACTCCATTTCTGTGTTCACTACAAGCATGACGAAAACAAGTCATTCTTTTATGCTGCATGTTCTTTGCATGTTCACTACAAGCATGACGAAAACAAGTCATTCTTTTATGCTGCATGTTCTTTGCATATTCCAAGAGAAAGTTCACGTGACATGCGTAAGGACATACGCATGCACAATAATTTTTATTTAAATTAAATTTTACTTTAAAAATTCTTTTTTCTTTTAAAATTATTCCTTTGTTGTCGTAAAGTGTATAATTTCCTCCTCTTTCGAAATAACTTTCTAATTCCACAAAGTTTTTCTACTCATGAATATAGAATGTAGATAGGTCAACATTTCATCCAAATCACAAAGTCTTCTTCGGTCGTATGCCGCAGTACAAAGGAGAGTTGTAAGTTAGTGTCCAAGTTGCTGATCATGTCCAGGGCAGCATCACTTGGATTAGCAATTTCTGCAAACCCTTCGGAAAATTTGCGAAGGTGGCAGTCGTCCACGATGTGACCCAAGATTTGGTCGGGATGGCTGCAATCACATGCCGGACTATCCAAGTATCCCCATTGGTGTGGACGGTGGCATGTTTGTGTCATGGATGATTCGGTTGCGGTTCAGGGCGAGTCACTCTTTCCGAGGGAGGTCGAAGCCCCCCCCCCCCCCCGTAGCTCTGCTGTCGGGTCGGTGATGGTGTTGCATATAACTTGAGTGGTATCGGAGACGGCATCAGACCATTGATGGGAGATTGTTCAGGTCATCGTGGATTGGAAGGTCTGGGTCTGCATTGATGGCACTGGCGATCATTGCCATCTTTTCTGTTATTAGTAGGGAGGGGGTGTGTGACAAAACAGGAAGCCAGTGGAGAGGGTGGACCTGAATGTTCCTGAGACTGCCCGCATGGCCGAGTTCAGGACCGTATGTAAACGTTCCGTGTGGCAGCTCTTGGCCCACGAAGATGAGCAGTATTCTGCAGTCGAGTCTACAAATGAGGGCTACTGTTGCAATACAGGGATTACTGGCTTTTAGACCCAAATTGATTTTTCTGATAATGTCGACTCGTATTTTTTTTTTATATGCAACTCTCCTCAATTGTCCTAAGGTATTTCGGAAACACCCTGTGCTTGACAGAGTTGTCACAGAAGGCTACCTTGAGTTTAGCGTTGGTAAGATGGTTACTAACACAGAAGACAGTAACTGTAGTCTTTAAATGGTTGCGACGAAGTCTCCAGAAACTTAAAGTACTCCTCCATTGTCTTGAGGTCTCGGGTCAGGACTTGGCGGGTGTCACCCACGGATCTTCCCTGATATGTGAGGGCGAGGTCATCTGCATTAGCAAATTTCTTGGATGATTTCAAGACATGTCACTCACATATTGTTGAGAGTTGGAGTTAAGTTAATACAGTATATTGGGGGATACTGGTCTATGGTCTATGAAGGCAAGACCTGTTTTCAGGCCTGGTCGGAAGCCATCCTCGATGTTACTGGTTAGGGCTAGAACTTCGTTGGCACAGCTCCTACCGGTCTTAAACCTGCCTCTTCTCTCGGCAGGATGGGCTCCATCAAAGGAGCCAGAACCTGGCAAGTAGGAATAGTTCAAACAATTTGAAAGTTGTTAATAACAGTGAGATAGATCTGTAGCTGGCACAGTCTGAAGAAGCTTTCCCCGACCTCAGGAGTGCGATGATCTTAATCTCTCTCCAGGCTTTTGGAAATGGTTCCGGTGGAATGAGCACAGGAGAAAAGGGATGTCACGGAAATGCGTCTGTTGCGGCCAATGTTCTTAAGAAACTCCGGGTAGATACCATCGATTTCGAAATGTTTCGAGATGTAAAAAGGGGGAGGCCATTAGCTGATCCTGAAGTGAAACAAAAGTCTGGATTACAGTCTCGCCTTTATCTACTGGAGTAGAAAGTGTCAGGTTGCGTGTATCATGAAGGAGATGTAATGATTATGAGTCATGCGTTTTTGTGGTTTTTTTTTTTTCAATCTGGATAGCCAATATTCTGCTACACTAAGCTAGTCTTCCATGGGGTCAGTTGGATGTTAGGTGGGACCACTTCACCGGGTTAATCACCCTGCTCTTTGCGGTGAATGAATTACGTGCATGAGTTGTGACACTCTCACACACGGGACCTCCATTTTATGTCCTATCCGAGGGACATAGTGTTTTGCCTTTTGCTAGAGGTTACGGTATGATTACACACAATATTGCTCAGTCCAGACTCGAGTATCGAACCCGGGTCGCTTGGGTCAAAGGCGGACGCATTACAGACTGAGCCAACTCACCGCCCTGCGTTGGAGTTAATGAAAATAGAGTCCATATGGTGTAGATACAATCAGTAAGTACTTGAAAACTACATCATCCTGTGTGAAATAACAACAACAACAAAACAGCACGTATAATAACATTGTCAAGAATGGACCGACAGAAGCTCTTCTCCATTTGAGGCTATTTGCAAACGAAAAACACATATAAACTCTTCCAGTTTCGCACTTAAACACCTTCATTTCCTCTGCACATCCAGATCGCTTTGCAGTGTTGTACAGTCAATTTAAAGTTACACTCACAGGACCCCTTTTTTGTTAATTTGTTTGTATGTTTGTGTTTGTTGTTGTTCTTTGCAGTTCAAGGAATAATCCACACCCGCCACCAACTTGGCATCATTGTGTTCGTCGGAATGACCGCTGTTTGCGCCATGAGACAAAATGTCAGCGTTGCCATGGTAGCCATGGTGAATGACACCTACGTCACTCATCAGGTTTCCTGGAACGACAGCGAAGAGACATTTCAGACATGTCAACAGAATGCTGATCCTAATAACACGTCAACCGCAGAAGTAAGAGCGCAATTGCGTATTCGTAAGTTCTCGGTCACACGATGTTATTAAGCTTCTGATAACGAGATGATTTGATTTAACAGCCATGTATCTACTCTCTTATTTTTCAACTACAGATCGAATTCGTCAGCTTTGATATTGACCCTCGTTGTTGTTCTTTAACTTAGTATTGTATAAGGGTGTTTATTTGTGTGCTTTCATTTGGTGTTTCTGTATCTCGCATTGTTTTACTCGCATGTGACACCTTCTCTGTTGCATCTCTAGGAAGACGGCGAGTTTCTCTGGGACGCCCACACCCAGGAGCTATTATTTGCAGCCTTCTTCTACGGATACATCTTTACCCAGATCCCTGGCGGCTGGCTCGCCGACAAGTACGGCATGAAGTGGGTCTTAGGCTCCGGTTTTCTTCTGTCCAGTGTCTGCACTCTTCTAGGTCCAGTGGCAGCCATGGCAGATTTCCGTTGGTACTTCGTGACCCGCTTCTTCAGCGGCTTGGGCGAGGTTGGTCATCATTGGTCGTTTGTTGTTGTTGTTGTTAATGTTGTTGTCGTTGTTAATGTTGTTTGTTGTTGTTATTTTAACGAGGGTTCTACAAACCCGAATAGGTTCGAACGTCCCGAGTGGATTCCGAACAGAATTTCGCTCATATTCAATAGCCTCACATTACATTGTAGACTTGAAGCCCCAGTCACTTGATTACTTTGAGTACGTGCAGCGATTTTAGCTTATATATATGTTTGACAGACGCATTCTACACGAAATCATACGTTGAAGATCACTCAGGGAATATCTTCTAATCATGTCAGTTATGATGTTGTAGATGATAGCCTTGATGTGCTTTATTTTTCTCCAACCATGTGGAAGGATTGAGCTCTTGGTCCTTAAAGGAGAATTCTGGGTGATTTTCAGATTTTTACATTTGAACAACTATGAATTAGTTATACCGAGGACAGAGTTTCAGAATTAGAGTTTGATAATTAGGATGAAGAATGAAAATATTTTCAAAATTTAGAACAAATTGCAATGAGCAAAGATGATGACATGGCAGAGTCACCATAAGAATGCATTAGTTGGGGCTCAAGGAAGCAGGGCATGCATAGATTATACACAGGTGAAGTCGCAAGCAAGCAGTGTTGTAATGGAATTACACTGCTACATTTCTGAAATATGTGAACCTCCTATGTCATCATCCTTGTTCAGTGTAATTTGTTTAAGGTTTTTCAAAGTATTGTTTCTCTGCTCAAAAACCACAATAAATTCCACAAATCCATACATGGAGTTGTCGATTTATGTACTATATGATGTGAAAGTATGAAAATCGTCTGGAATGTCCATTTAATGTAAACCTTTTTTTTTTTTCTGCAGGGCGTGTCGTTTCCAGCGATGCTGGCTATGTGGTCCAAGTGGGCGCATCCAAGTGAAAGGAGTAGCTTGAGTGTGATTGGATTCGCAGGTATCACCATACTCGTCTCGTTCTAGATTCTGCTCACTGTCGTATCAGTTTGCGAGTTCCAATTATACCCAGATGCCGTCCATTGGTTTTGGTTACTTCTATAATGATTATGCCCGCCATTTGCTGTTTTATTGTCATATCTCGAATGGAAACAGCAGAACCTCTACTAAACTACGTCCACTCTATCCGTGCCTATATATGTCACCCACTATCCATCTACACACATCTCCTCGGGCGTTTTATAAAGTCATTTATAAACACCTAGATAATTTAGATCCTTGTCATTTGATTGGTTATTTGCTATTGGTCATTCGTCCCATTTAACTGTTACGGTCATCATTCGTGCAATTGTGGCTCCAATGTTCCATTGCACTCATGAAAATATGTTATTTGTGTAATAGTTCCTTTACGTCTTATATTCAATACTGTCATTATTTGCTGTAGAATTGAAGATATCGATTCAAATTTATAGAGACACTGCCCCTCTTATCGAGATAGCTCCTTTGCTGTAGTTCATGTGATGTCTACTCACTTCCGGTTTTCACGATATGAGCGTTTTCTTTGTACCAGGTTTCAACTTTGGCAACATTGTCGGCAATGCACTTTCCGGTTTTCTGATCAACCTAGACATAGTCGGGGGATGGCCGTTTACTTTCTACATTTACGGTCAGTATTTATGGCTTCTTTAGTGGCTACGTGGAATTAGTCCAATTTAGACGGATATTAAAAGTTCTCTTACCGTTCCGGAAAGGGCCATAAAGCCTTGTTAAGATATTTTTAAAACGTTCTAGGCGGTTTTGATTTTTTGTTTGGACGTCCACAGAACGTCCAATCCTTTCGTAATGAGCAGAAATTGACGTTCTATTACACGACATACGAATTTGGATTTCCATGTTCACTGAGACATGAACGTAGACCATCCATGGATTTCACTGAATTTAGGGTGTGGATAAAAGATTCTCTAGATTGTGTCATGAGAAGTTATCCCGGAAAACATGTTTATTTCTTATTGTTTAAAGCCCCACTAATGGTCCATATAATGATGACTCAGACTTAGCATCTCTCCGGTATTTCTTTGTTAAAGTGACGAGGGGGACAATCTAAATCATTGACAACTTGACAGCTTGACAATTTGACAACGTGGCAAAGTAATGAATTCAATATTGAATTGAGTTAACTTTATTTCAGCTTTAATAACGATTTGTCTTTTACATGCATATACACACACAAAAAGAAGAAATAATTCGCCGAAGACAAACAATATACGACATCTTTTATGAACTAAGAAATAACAAGACATGATAATTACGATGGAAACGGAGGGATGCAGGTAGAAGAAGAAGTCAGGGATGTATAAGTGGGGAAAAAATAAATCTTTAAATTTACCATGTCATGTTGCCAACACTGTAAGGCAAAATGATTGGTATTTTAAAAAAAAAGTTTCTGTCATCACTTGCAGGATCGTGCGGGGTTGTGTGGGTCATAGCGTGGTGCTTTCTGGGGTACAGCTCGCCCGGCGATCACCCGTGGATATCGGTGGAAGAGAGAACATACTTGGAGGAAGGGCTCCGCCTGTCAGGCTCGGTAAATCAATGACATGGTCAGGGATAAGGTCAGAATCAAAATAATTTGACGAAAACCAAGAAGAAGTAGCCATCGTTAATTAAGATGTGGCCGGTCAACATGCAACCCTGGTAAAGTCTTGGACGTTTTTCAATTAATTTTGGTTGTTTGAAAAATACGATGAAATAGCATTAGTTTAGAAATATTTAGATATCATATCACATCATAATTATCATAAAGAGCCACAATTCATGAGCGTACAAATCCCAACTAGAGATTATATGGCCATGGTTTTAAACATGGCTATGATTAAAAACACTGAATAATCGGTGTGTATTTTCGTCGACGAGGGGAAAATCAGTTGCAATAAAAACAACTCGACGCAAGAATTATGAATTAGAATAGAACCTATACTATTCGTTTTGGGAGGAATTTCATGGGAGGATTTACATAAAGAGAGAAAGGATTACATGTACTATTCAACCATGCTTAGATCCCTTTATAATGGAGAAAATTTAATTACAAGCAAAAGTTGTGTCCCCTCAGTTTTCCTACATCGTGATTTCCCAAGTTTTAATTCAGATGCAAGGAAATTTATTATCCGCTACTTTATTATTTTTTTTTAAACGACCTTAACTATAATTTTACAAAATATCGAATTCGTAGGCCTACTTACTGTATTTACACAAGCGTTGAATATACTCTATGTTTCAATTTGGTTAGAAAGGCAAAGTGTCGGTTCCGTGGGCCAAGATGTTAACTTCGCCCACCATGTGGGTCCTGGTCTTCACACACTTTGCTCACACGTGTGGCATGTTTACCCTCCTCGTCAATCTGCCGCTCTACTTCAGCGACGGTATCAGAGTGCCTATCGAACAGGTGATGACATTACCCCATAACGAAGTAACCTTATTGATGGCCATAATGAACAAGATCATAATCAATATAATGATGTATAAATGCCTTGATAAGCTTCATATTAATTGAAAGCGATGTTGGAAGTGATGACTATGAAGCATGTGTCCTGGTAATCATGTGTCACATTTGTTTATTGTCATTGTTTCACTTATTGTGGCGACTCAGTCACTTTGGCCAGCAAAATACAACGCGAACCCGGTGAAAGTGAATAAAAGAATTGTCGCATTTTGTTTCCCCATATTGATGAAGCTTCTTCTATCATACTGTTTGTTTCATAATATGATTTTAAAGTAGACTCAAGAATGAACCAGCGACACACTTCTGCAGTAATCAGAAATTCCTTTACGGTTCTCTCTCCGCAGGCGGGTGTGTACTCGGCGCTTCCATTCATTCTCCAGTTCGTCGTCATGATAGCAGCGAGCTACCTGACGGACCGACTTCTGGCGCGGGAAGTCATCGGCAAGACGGCTATTCGCAAACTGATGTCAGCAATAGGTAGACTATAGCTGATCCTATCTCTTCTTAGTAACAATACGTTGAGACATAGGCTTGAGATAATGAGGAATGCTTGTCGGTAAGATACAGTTCTGATTTCCCTTTGGTATAATACAAATAATACAAGAGTTTTCAATATTGACCAGCCAGTCTCTCCGAGACAGCAAGATGATAATGACGTTTTTCTGAAGACACCTGTCTTTCTTTTTGATCAGTTTTTAACCCACTTCTACTCAGGAAAGAAAACTAAATGTATCCTAAACTTGAAAGGTTTTCTTTTCCATATTCAGCTCCCTTAGCGTGTAGGTAATGGATTTACTTGCCAGATGGTGCTATAGAATTCCTAAACAGTATAGCATCGGGATAGTCTTTCAAAAGAGTGTTCCTTTCAGATTTAATTCTCAGCACGTATCTGTCTGACACGTATATCAAAATTAACATCAATGATAATGATATCGATAATGACACCATCGTTGAAGAGGATCATTGTAATTGCGAAGTCTAAATCAAGTAGGACCTTGCCACTGTAGTCATTTCTGTTCTTGAGGTCATAGCTGGTATGACTTCTTTTCTTTACTTTTTTTCAAAGGCCTTCACGCTGTTTGCACCGTCAGTCGTAGGCGAAGAAAGCCGCATCGGGTAGAAATCGACTTTAGATATTCCTGTTTACGAGTAAAGTATTTTGTTCATTACAAGCCCGATAAGCGCTTCCACCCCCACCCACACCTCCCCCCCCCCCCCCGCCCCTTAAAAAAAAAAAAAAAAAAAAAAATCCGCTTAAAGTGTTGCCAAGACGGAGTATAAATTGGTGATCTAAAGACGCTCTATTACTTGCTTCGTTTTGCCTGCACATTTCCTCTCTATTCTTCATAATTTTCCAGGGTTCTTCTCAGGAGCTTTCTTTCTCATACTGACTGGATTTGCCAGCTGTAACATCGGTATGTCCGTAGCGTTTGTCACGTTGGCAATGGGCGGAATCGGGTCTTCCTTTGCTGGTCACTTTGTATCGCTGCTTGACGTAGCCGGAGTCTACGCGGGCTCGGCCATGGGCATGATGAACACCGCCGGAACGCTCGGCGGAATTGTTGGGCCATACGTCGTAGGAGTGTTCACAGAAGTGCAGGTAAATGTAGGCCCCTACATTATAGAGACTCCGACCAGGGTCCTGTTTCATAAAGCTTGTTATCAGTAATAACTGTCACATTTCTATGACAAATTTGCTCCCAGCCAATCAGATGCAATGATTTCAGTAGCTTATAACAACTATTGTAACTTGTTATTGATAACAAGTTCTATGAAACGGGGCCCTGATCTCCCGCTTTCGGCGGAGAGATCTCCAACTTGAGGGTCAATTATTTCGCGCAATCTCCCGGTCTCCGTCTTGAATTAAAATTTCTCCCGCTCTAGTTGTGTGTCTCCCGCCTAAATTTAGCCTTCAACAGCCCAATTTAGCAGCACAGAGCATCAATATCCCTAGAGGTTCAGAGTCGCTTCATAGGGCTTGACCCCGGCTGCAAGAGACTTCGCATTTCGCGGTCATCACATTTGCGCTACCCACACATGGTATTTTGCGCATGGTCACGCGATCAGCATTGTCAGTCTCCACTTTGATGTAGGGGCTCCAGCCGGGAGATTTAAGATACGCTTCTAGTTTGGGTCTTTATACAGAATACATAAAGCTAGTATTCTCGAAAGGTGGAAACGTGATTCTTGCCGGCATCTAAAATTTATAAAGTAATAATGTATTACATCATCTTATAGGTACAGTATTTGAAACATCCGAAAGAATGTTTTCAATGGCTTTTGAGTGAAGAAATTCAAAGTGCTTATTCAACGAGGAACGCATTTAAAAAGCCACGGCTTGTGCAACCAGCTGAAAGTAGTTGCTTAAAAGTAGATGGTATAGATAATGAGTTTTCTAAAAACATCCAACTGTTGTATTTACCTGTGACAGTTTCGACAACGGGCTGTCTTCTTTCTCAAACGATGGCTAATCAGAACTGACGTTTTGGCGCCAATCAGCAATCACCCATCAGGTGTGACATCTGGGTGATAGCGCCATCGTAAATGTCAGACAGTTGGAATATTACCCCCCCCCCCCCCCATCCCAGTTCATGTCGTGAGGGGTTCTCTTTATGCAGATGGCCTCTCTGATACACTTATCTAGAGACTTCTTTATCTGTATTTATCAATAATCCTGATCATAAATGAACTTAGATTGCGCTGTGCATTCATGATAACATTATTGTGCCAGGTAAAGGGAACGGCGATCCCATTCCGGAGACCACTCAAACTTAGTCAAACATGCATTCGTTGACGATTAGTGGTCTTCTCAACTAAAAGTAATTCCAACCAACCACACTGTAAGAGTACAATTGCAAACCGTGAGATAGTAGTGATGATGATCAAAATTCATTCTGATAGCTTGGATTGTATAGATAGGAGCACTATAAGTAGTAACAACAACGATAGTAATGATTTGTTATAATTGCCGTTATTGTTATCGTTATCATCATAGGGAAAGTGATGTTAATGAAACGGTCTCCGTTTTTTAGGAGCGGTGTTATATCGGCGTCATGAAACTACTTATCAAGTAGCGTCAAATTATTGTTAACAACAACAGCAACAACAACAACAAAACAAGTATCTACTTTTAATAGTCGTTGCCTTTTCTACTACCACTTGACTACAAAAGCAGTTTAAGGTCATTTTTAGGGATATGTTAATGTCCTTGGTTATAGTAATTGTTCTCTGAACTCTCTCCTTTCCGGTTTCCAGTCACTTTCAATTCTTTCCCTCTCTCATTTTTTTTTTTCTCTCTCTGTCCCAAAGTCCGACATCACTGGTTGGCAGAAAGTTATGTGGTTCTTGGCCGGAGTGTACGCCTTTGGCGGACTGACGTTTGTCCTGTTTGGCACGACTCGTCTGCAGCCTTGGGCAAGAATGGATGAGGGCGCCAAACAAAAATATGGTGTTCTAGACGAATCCAAGGCTGACTCTACTGTAACCATGGTAACAAGTGAAACCTGAAGATAGGGCTTTCAAAGACTGCGAGCAGGACCAAAGCAAAACAGCCTTCCCGACACAATACGAGCATAATTATGTGGATTTTTGACAAGTCCTCATTGTTTAGGTTATAAATGTTACACTGGATTTAGAGCTGTCATTGGCACAGAAAACCCCACAGCGTTGTACACTCTGTGCAAAGTCTTTCGTGTAGGAAGGGCTAAATCACTCATAAATCTCGGCCTTGTTCAAAAGACTTCTATGTGACCCTGCATCACAAAACAAACAAAAAGTTGCCAGACATGGATTTTTTGATAAGAGCAGATTCTGAAAGAACAGACTCTAAGCTTTAAAATCATGCATAGCTTAATTGAAATGAACTTTCCTAACCTATCTAAATATTGGAAAGAAAGCACGCATTCTAGAAAAGTGTGAACTGAGATGAGAGGCTCTGGTATGAAGTGCAGGGTCTATCTGTCTATTCAAGCGCGTAATCTTTACCAAACTGTGCTAGCTGTGCGATGAATGGGACAAAAAAAAATATGATGTAAACCACTGGGGCAACAACAATGAAGGAATTATCAGATTAAGTTTAAATTGAGAATGCTCTGTTAACACATTCTGACCATTATAAATGCCAACTTTCAATGCAGTAGCTTCATCCCTTCAAAAGTTATCAGACTTCAAAGTGAAGAGTGTGCAAAGGGTTATCAAGAAATGAAAAGGGGCCTCTAACACATACCTTATCTCTCTACTCTACAAAAAAAAAGAGTTGTAGAAAAACTGCTGAAAATGGACTTTCCCATTCATTTTATGATCCCAAAGTTAGGAATAATGTAGAAGAAGAGTAGTTCCTTCAGAAAATATGAAAAACTCAATATTGACTTCGTTGACCCGGTTCACCTTTTTTGAGTCCCCACGTAAAATCAAGGGGTGCGACTTTTTGTTCGTTTTGTGATGCACGGTCACATATGTTGGTCAGATTCTTTTATTATGCGAATGAAATACCTGACGCAGGCAACGTGAATGCATTCGGAAGGCAACACTTTTATTTTATCCTGGATTCGACTGCAAATATAAAATCTATTTCTCGTGGCTGAAAACTTAACCCTTGCTAAATCATCGCCTTCTTTATGACCACTAGTACTACGTATTTCGTTATGACTTTTGTACGAAATTGACTATGTATACAAGATGTTTACGATGACAATATCAAGAACAGACAATTCGCCTTTGACATGCCTTTACCATGTTTACAGAATTGGGATATCATATTTAATACGATAACATGGCGAAAGACAAGTACAAAAGAGATACCTTATTATTGGTACTTGTACCAATCATACCAGTCACAGCGGCAGAAGCATCGGGTTTTAGTGATTTTCATTATTCGGAAGGAATGTTAACCCAAAAATGAAATAAGTTTCGTTATTCCGAAGGTTTGTTATTCCAATACGCACAAGATTTTCTACACTCAGATGTCTGTAAATAGAAAAATGATATAGGATTCGCTAACCATTCTTGACGTTATTTCGAAGATTCGTTATTCTGAAATAGAAACAATGTTTGTTGTTTGGAAGGTTCGATAGTCCAAGAATGAAATAAAGTGAGAACAAACGAACCTTCGAAATCTCATTTGATATGATATGCAGTATACTCGAATACAAGAGGCACTGTTGCTGGTACTTAAACAAGTCTCGTGCAGTCTAAGAACCGTTTGGGCTTAACAAAAATATAAAAAGACGCCAAAAGAATCACCAACGAGGCACAAAAAAAAATGTAATTTTATGGCAATATGTATACATAACACTACGTCTTTATCAGATTAAACCATATCATGTTATGATTCGTTGTACTAAGGATTCGAGACCAAAAGTCAGTCTACTTTCCTTGAGTATTTTGTTAAACATGTTATGTGCTTGTTATCTTACGTGGTTGTCTATGCTAAATACATTGGTAAAAATTTGCACATGTTTGTTCATTTCTTCTTATTCTTTATGAGATTGTATTATTTTGTGCGTGGTTTAACAAAATAAAATACGAAAATACACTAATAAGCAACAAGCAGGCGAAAGATGTATCGTAAGCTGTAATTGCTATCAAAGATCGGAGACCGTTATGTATTCAATCACGTTTCTTTCGACGCAAACAGAGTCACCGACTTATGTAAAAGCTGAATAGGGGTAAAATGCCTGTTTTAACGAGTAAGGCATGAACACTTTTTTTTTTTTTGTAATATAAGTGTCGAAACCAAATACAATTTAAGCATAAAACCAAACATAAGTCACTTAGTTGCTATTATGATCAGAATTATATTAATTTGATTTCTGCATTCTTTTCAAAAGAAACTCCATAATTTGATACAGCCATGTTCTGAAAAAAAAAAAATCTTGAGTACTTTTTGAAGACTCTGAATGGACAGAAATTACATCAAAGCGAAAACATGTCATAATGTGTCACACTAGTACGACGATGTTATGAAACTTAAAATGTAAAAACGAAATTCAACAACATCGAAAGTGCACCTAATTCACTGTATATGCGACCTATTGATAGTCCAGAAGGAAAGGGAAACTGAAAATTGTTGTACAACATGCTTGATCTTACATCAGAAACACGATAAGATAATACGGTCTTCTTTGATATGCAAAATGAAATTTGCGAAATTATTCCTTGTGATAATTAATTGCTCTCGATATGATTTGGCTATTTCCACACCACGAATGGTTGTAAAGTTCCTAGCTAGAAAGGGCGACATTTATTCATATATAGGGCCTACACTTGAAATTTTCAAAGCTTTGATCTGTTTTATCAACAAAATTACTTTATTAGTAACATATTCTGTTCGTGTTTAAAATGTACCAGATAAAATGATATAATTAATGCTCGCAATGAAAGAGACCGCCCTCTGAATCGGCCATCTGATCTTTATTGTGGCTTTGTAGAAAAATATCAACACATAGAATAAAAGAAAACAAAAACAAAAGTGCAATTAAACTATGTGGAAAAGAGAGAACAGCTCACGAGAATGAATCTAAATGCTAGTACAAAGCATGTTGGTTTGTCTTTTTTTAACTATTAAGGAGTGTCAGTTTAACTCCATGCAGCTTCTGCTTCATAATTTTTTTAATTACTAACCTCATAATTATAATATATTTCAAAACCCATGCATCTCAATAACTAATGGTCTGTATAGGTCTACAGTGTAAGAAATATTGATACATTTCAGTCAAATCCTCGTCTTATGCAAAGAAATCAACATTTTGACTTTTTGGGGGAAATGGACACGATAGACAAATAGACTAAAACTACAGGGTAGATCGATGATATAAGATTTCAAGTTAATAAGCCAATTAGACTTTTCCGATAAAAGTGGATTATATCACAACTTGGTCAGTATTATGGTGTATCATTATAGGTTCACTAAAAGCCATCGAATAGCTAAGTGATTAGGTACTTCTAGTTTGCCTGTGTGTTAAGACGAAATAAGCGCCTGACCAATCATTATTTAGATACGTTAAGAATTTGTCGGAAACGTTTGTATGAAAAATTACATGACCTATTTTGGCTGTTATGAGCATAAGTGCAGGTGGTAATGGCAATAAATGGTATTATATACCTGATATATAGATTCCGCTCATCTGATTGGTTAAAAGTGGAGTCATGAAAATAGCTGTGCCCCATTTTTGATCAAAATGACGTCATGATTTACTGTGCCAGGGGCATAGAATCAACTGTGCCCTGTCAATAGGTTTGGAGACAGTCGCAACCCCGTACACATAGATCACTCATGATACGCAGCAATGATACGACCGCCGCGCTGTCGATCAGCGTTGATTACGAGTGCTGTATTTTCAGTATATAAAACAAATAATGACAGCTTGATATTCGGGGCACAGTTAAAATTATGTAGGCCCTCGGTGATGTGAAAACCATAACTATGCCCTCAGCTTCGCTTCGGGCATAGTTATGGTTTTCACATCACCTTGGGCCCATAATTTTATCTGTGCCCCTCATAGCAGTCATTATTTGTATACTGTGTCTATTGTTCAGTTCAAGTGGTCCAGGAGGATGATTTCACAGCGGAAATACGAATAAAGAGGGTCTGAAGGATTTTTTAAAGAGGTATAAATGAGGCCTTAAAAGGGTGCGTAACAAATAATGAGAAATGGGGGTAAAGAATTATGTGTATATTTTTATGCATATTTTTACGAAGTATCTAGTGATTTTGCCATATACAAACCAGAAGGCATCAACAGAAGCCAACATACCTTGTAAATTATAATTGCGGGGATCCTATGTACAGATAGGCTATAGGGCACAAAACAAACAAACAAACAAACAAACACCCTAATAGATATCAGGAAAACAGGAAGCTTCACAGGTTGCGTACCCATAATGTGTTGTGTATTGAAGTCATATCTGGCCTTCCAGTACCATTCATTTGTGCCTTCTCATTCTTTTTATCCCTCTTCCATACCTGATTGGCTACCGGCTAGTGACACCCTACCATGCCTACCGGTCCCTTCTTCTCATGTATCATGGTTATGTGTCTCTGTTAACCCCCCCCCCCCCCCCCCTTGTTGGTGCATTTTGTTTTGTTGTGTGCCTGAGGTTCATAGTACGTATAGGTGTATGTTTGCTTTCTTTCTTTGTTATTTGCCTCTGATGAAGGTTCTACTAGAATAGAAAGCTCATGAAACGTTTGACTTATTTGACTGAATTAAACCAAATCCTGTGTCGTGCATAACTTTGTTCTTATCGCATATATATTATATATCATGCAGATGACATGTATTTCCTCGATAACGTTTTCGAAGCGTTAAAATGTTTACCACCGTATATACAATGCTGTATACCTAGAGCATGGGTAATAGAGCGGGTGCACGTCACGACACCGACACCCACGAGTCATACAGCCCATGAGTTCGACACTATTCAGGCCCACGAGACCGACACATTAAGCCCCGTGTTGTATCTGTCAAACTCGTGGGCTGTTTTTAGTGTCGAACTCATGGGCTGTATGATTCATGAGCAGAGACTCCAACTCTCCCGTTTTCGACGGGAGATCTCCCGCCGAAAACCCATTTTTGCAAAATCTCCCGTTCTCCCGTTTGCAATGGTTTGAGATTTAATTTCTCCCGCCCTGGCTCTTTGTCTCCCGTTGGAAAGGATTTCTTACTTATTTATATCGTGTGTTGAAAAAATAAGCCTTATAGCACAAGAGAGCATCTAGAACCCTAGGAACTTCGCGCTTCGCACACATCAAGTTGGAGTCTCCCGTTTGTTAGGGGTTTCAGGCGGGAGAATCTCCAGATCAGAAGGTGCTTTGGGTTGGAGTCTCTGCATGAGCTGTATGACTCATGGACCTGTTTTCAATGTCGAACTCGTGGGCTGTATGACTCGTGGGCTGTATGACTCGTGGGTGTCGGTCTCGTGGGATGACCCCGCTTTTACTTCACTGGCTTGCTTTTGTCATGTGAGCCGTTTTCAGCATTTTTTGTGTATCCGTTAACACTTTGAGACGTACGCACAGCGGTGTCCGCCTGCTGAAGCTAATACGAGACAAATTCTGATATTGGTTTAAAGGAATAAACTAGTGTAAAATATCAAACTGCATGGGATCCGGGTTACGCCATTTCCTGACCCACTTTATCTGACACACTCTTTCTGACACACTTTTTTTGCCATTCACTTTGTACACGGGGCAGTTTTCATGAGACGGCCTCTGTTATTGGCTACTGTGCTAATGAATATTCAAGACTATGGTATGGCTTGTCGAACGTCGCGCTCAAGGCCGGCCAATAAGAGGCGGCCAGGAGCTGGTGAGCTGGAGGCGCGCGGCAATTTCTAACCTCATCCACGTGTAGGCCTTGCTACTACGTGCGCTTCCAGTACTTTTTTTTTTTTTTCCAGCTGCTTAACCCATACTACGTACGGGCGCCGGGCCTCTGTGTACTAGTAATCTTCGTGCCTGCCTAGTAAGTCGGCAGTGAACTTGGGCGCGATCTTCCCTACGGCGCGATCTACACGCGAAGGGTATTCATGCTCCCAACCCCCGAGATAGCTCTGGAACATTCCTTTGAATGACGGGGTTTTATTTTGCAATGTTATCAAATAACTCTCATGTAAGCAAATTCTTGCCATAGCTAATCTATTTTAGAATAAAATCGTAATCTATCTATGATTAGATAACCTAATTCAAATTGGCAGTGACATAGAAAAATGTTTGTTATACAATCGTGATACGTTCAACTACTCATCTGTGCTGAAATCCGCATGTCTGCTCTACACATGTTATATATCGCTATCGCTCAAACTTCGATCGCGGTGCCGGTGGCTTGTGTGTGTTTACAACATGAATGTGTGCATATGGAGGAAGCATGGGGCTGAAAAAACAGTACCACGTGGTGAAGTAAAAAACAAATCGGACGTAAGAAGTCGTACATTTAAGAGCTAAACAGACAAATAGCGAAAACAAAAGTCCACTGAAAAGGTCTTGACACTGTAATGTATATTCCAAATTCATGTCTGGCTTAGTTTCGAGAGAATTTTCTACACTTGTAAAGGTTTTCTTTGCAAGAGATCAGGAGTGAGATCGGTGAAGTAGCTAAACATGTACTGTGACTGTTGGTGACTATTGCATGCATGCTGCGCTTGCACGTGGCTGGGAGAGTGCGGCAAGAACGCTAGGAATGCACCACCAGCACGTACGGTGGGCTGCAAATTCTTGGGGCAAAATTAGACTTCATTGTTCAGCCCGTCTAGTATTTATATATTCAAAATAATTCTAATTCTTCATGAAATCACGATAAAAATACTTCATATCTATATTCATAATACATTTAAGAAGCGTAATATGAAATATTTCGACCTTTTTTTGAAATCCAAAGAAAAAAATGTTTTGAATAAAAAATTGATAATAAATAATAGTTCTTGACTCAAGTCTAAACTTCGTGCGTCTTCTTCCAGTTACCCCGCAGTTGCCCATGGATACGACGCATAAACAATCAGCTGTTTGCTGAGTCATTCCTACTCTACTGCCTCTGTTCAAATTGAGAGCGATTGTGATTTTATCGGTGGCATGTATAGTTTCATGACCTAATCCAATAAAACGACAAATTTAAACATCAAATGTTGTGACAGTATTTGTCAGAATTTCCTATCAATATCACTTGTTGCCACGATAGTTTTCAGATTTCACTAGCTTCATTATCGAAGCTGTTCTGAGGCTGTTGGACATTTGAAAGAACTGCTTTGTAAGAAATCACCTTTTATTTATTATCTATTTCCACACACAAGAATTTTGATGACTTACATAATCTTTTAAAACAATTCTAATGTCATAATATTTCATGATGGTATGTGTTCTGTCTTTACATGGCAAGATGGGATTTTTTTTCTTCTATCCAGGGTCAAAGAAGGAAGTGACAGGAAGGAAACCAACACGATAGGGAGGAAATGAAAAGGATAGAATGAAACACCTGCTCAGCGGGCTCTTTTTCATTGATTTTTACAATGGTGAATGCAGTAGGACCTACATCAGAATTTAAGTAAATTTACAGTTCTAAATAATTTATCATTTGAAAAATGAGCAAAGAAAATGGGATATAATCGAGTTCTAAATGAAAACTAAATTAGCATTGCCATTTAGATCTAATATTTACTAAAGAATAGCCCTGATGCAACCTTATTGTCAAGCTTTTGGTTGAGTTTCTTTAGAGAAACGAATTTTTGGAGCACTTACCCAAGTGAACAACCAAAAGGTTAAAAAAAAATGATTAAACGCAGGTCTTTAGGTCTAGACCACTCCTGTGCATGAGCGAGCAACAGCCCCCGTGGACAGTGTCACTCTCGTCCTTGGCCTAGGCTAGGCTACTCGTGTCGTTCTCGCCATCAATGATCAACGTCATGGTCACACGAAATAAATTGCATCATCAAAAGGGTTCGTATATCATCACCAGAATCATTATGATCATCATCACTATCATCTCAATCACAGCAAAACCCTGAATATCATTCCCACCATAGTCACTCCCAGCTCACAAAAACACATCAGCAAACGTACAGACATCGCAGACTTTGTAGCTAACTACGTTAGACTTTAGATCAATGTTAATTGTACACAAAATGAAACGGAGGTGGAAAACTAGTAATGAATACACGGAGATCACCAACGATGGCATTTTACCGTAGAAAAAATACACTGAATATCTTGCACCGCAAAAAAAAAAAGAAAAAATTGAGGTAAAAAACTACGTTGAGGAAAACTAGGGTGAAAACTCGCTGCTTGGAAGACGAACGATGAAGACACTGTACGGTAAAAATGCACACGGAAACAAACGAGTGGGTACCATGAATGTTCTCGCACACACGTAGATAATCTACATCGTGTTCAATCAAAAAACTCAACAAACACTCGAACAAAAACTCACCTCTAAATTGTTGCAAACGAGATAATCACTTCAAAAAATGGGGGAAAAACACTTGTGGTAGTACGATTGTACTCTAAGAATAACAGAGATAAGATGATACGAAAGCAAAAGAGAGAAAAAGAGAGAGAAATGGACAGGAAACCTGCAGAAATTATGCCACACTCACTGGCACCAAAACGCAATTCGACACACATACATGCACACTGGTAATCAGATATCGTCATGGACCCCCTTGAGGAGATCGATATCACGCGTAAGTCGATAGCTAAAAGCCAATCACAGACACAGAATCAGACCGAGTGACTCATTATGAAAAAAAAATCGTAAGGCTGTTGAATATTCATTAGCACAGTAGCCAATAACAGAGGCCGTCTCATGAAAACGGCCCCGTGTACAAAATGAATGGCAAAAAAAGTGTGTCAGAAAGAGTGTGTCAGATGAAGTGGGTCAGGAAATGGCGTAACCCATGGGATCCGTTTAAACAGCGAGAGAAAAATTACAAGGAACACGAATTAGATACCCAACAGATAACGAGTAGATGAGGGAAATTTTACTAGAGCGACTTAATTTTTCTTTACTGTCCGTTATGATGGCACACCCGGACGTTTTGTTATAAGAGTTCCAGTATTCCTGTTTTTGATTGTTTGTTTGTTGTTTTTTTTTATTTGCTGACTTACACACAGACGAAAAACTCAGGACACAATAATATATTTTGTAAACAAGGACGAGTTCATTTTCATGCATTCATTTATTCATACCACTGATCTCTGTGAGAAGTATAATTATATGGAAGTACAAGTATTTTATCTGGATATTTCATAGATCTATCGCTTTTGAAGCCACCGCGCCACCATCTTACAACGAAAATTGCCCAACATTTGGGTGAAGATCACACACATCATGTGATTTGGGTGACAGTCTCTGCTGGAAAATGCGTCCAAATTACACGTATTGTGCCTACAAAGATGGCAGGGCGGCGGCTTCATTTGTTTATCAATTATTTGTATACAACGTGAATGGGCCCTTGAGATATCCAGGTCGATATACCTCCTGTGAAGATTACTTATTATGCAACATGGGTCATTGATTGGTTGTTGTCACATAGTGACCTAGCACCTTGTCACTCTGTGGTTTTATTTTTTTCTTAGACCTGCTAGTTCATCTACTAATAATAACTACCGTTATCGCTACGCTGCCACACTAAAACTTTAATAGGCCCATGATGTAAACACAATTGAATTCACGTGCACACAAATCAATGTTTGACTACCGTTTGACACCACTTTGTTTATTTACTAATGTATAAATTCTACAACTGGGTAATGATGGCCTTGTGAAGGAGCTTGGCATTAACTCTGTGCAATCGCATAAAAATTATCATTGGTGTGAGCACTCAACTTAGATACTGTAGTCGACGTCTGCATTGGCTATACCAATACACGCAGCCTCTAATACACCACACGTCCAATACAACACTGCCTGTGTTCGCAAGATGTCCCCAAAACGTCTCGACATCGTCCATCATTCCCCAGCCGGATCCAGATCGTCGACCTGCACTGCTAAACCCTCAGCACAGCACGACGAGAGTCACGATCATTGTCTTCGATGAGAGCTCACCGACCTCCACTGCTAAACTGTCAGCACGACGAATGTTACGGTCATTGACCAGGATGAGAGCTGACTTGCCTGTCGTGGTCGTCCATGATTCATATTATGCTCTCCTAGCTACCTTCTATATCTTATGTTACGCACTTCATCATTCCTTGTTTTGCTATCGTATCTATCGTACGCACCAAAAAACAAAACAAAACAAAACAAAACAAAACTGCCACTACACACATCTCACATATCTACCGATCCCTACTACGTACATACAACGTAACCCCCGTACTGTGCGACATCCTATGCTGACCGCGGCGAACTGAGCGTGGTTGCCTGTCAGCTGAAATGCAATTTCATTTGAACTCCCTCTTCTTTATCAGATTCGTTGTTTATCATATGTATTCCATGTTTGCTTTTCGTTCTTTTTACTGAGTCATTTATGTCAAGGCTATTCCTGAATTAATGAATCATTATGTATTATGTGCATTTTGCGCATTCTTACAGTTACGTAACTGTGTTGCTCGGGTGACAAGGAGTCTTGTAAGCGCGTTACAGGTGGCTACTTTGTATTTCGCTATGCTTTCGTATATTTTATTCCTTTCTTTTGCTCTTTTTGCTCTCTTTTCTTTTACGTCCCTTTCCTTCCTTTCATAGTTTTCTTTACTAGGTTGTTTAAGAAGACCAACACTTTCATATATACAGGGACCTATACATTACAAGCTTTGCTTTTTAGTAGGTCCCCACATTTCATGTTTGTTAAATTGTCTTCTCTTGTATTCTTTGTAATTACGACGCTATGTTCAGTCTTATGTTCAATCGATCGTATCATGTTTGATGTTTTGAGATGTGGAACAATAAAATCAAATCAAGCTGTTTACCTATGGTTCACTAATTTGCATACGAAAAATAAACAACTACACAGATTTCCAAGCCCACCATATCTTGGCTATTTCCACTAATCTAAGATTATTATACTGTTCTACTGTAATAAAAAAAGATACAACTGTTGTGATCTATCACTATATTTGATACATATCTGTAACCTAAGGAAATACATTTTCCATCCTGACAGTTGTTTGACAGACAGCTTGCGTTATGCCTGAATGAATATTATGGTGGCTATTATTAATCATAATACATATCTGTAAACCTAAGGAAATACATTTTCCATCCTGACAGTTGTTTGACAGACAGCTTGCGTTATGCCTTAATGAATATTATGGCGGCTGTTACGAGCCATTATTATTGTCTACGATGAAATTTCCACTTGTCCGTGATTGCACCGTGACGAAATGAAAAAGGTATTTTGGTTTTTTTTTTTCCGAAACACGCTTTTTCTATCACTGCTCTTCACGCTGGTTTTGCCCTTGATATCTCTGCACAGGATACGTATGAATCCCGATTGGTATGAAATTGAAACAGAGGAATAGAAAAAAAAAAAAACATTTCTTGCAATTATGATAATGGACCATTCCCAACATTTGACTACTTTTCCTTTTATAGGGAACAAACACACAGTCATGCAGTGTGGTTTATGTAAACATTTCTCAAATCCACAGTGTAACTATGTGATACTGGGACATTTCACCGAATCCCCACAGCGTGATACACAGTTCGACTGTGTGTTTGTTCCGCAAGGGTTGATTTAGTGGGGGACATTTTTATCATAACTGGAAGTTGTAGTGAAGAAATACGATGCTTTGACTACGATCTCGTCCTCGACATCTACCAGTGCCGTGGAAATAGTATTCGACGTCGGAAACAATGGATCTCAGAAAGTCGTCGAAGGAGTCTCTCCCAGAAGCGACTGGACGAGAGACCGAACAGCTCATTGGTAAAAATAAAAGTGAGTTATTATATAGCCGATCTCGGTGTATGCTTTCTTTGCATTCCTTTTGGCCAAATCCTTTCGATGTTTGAACGTCCCCATCTATCTTTCTAATTAATGCAAGAGAACATTTTCTCATGCAAGCTTTCTCATGCAAGAGACCAAAATAATGTACACTCCCTTTTCCGTTTACAACCTGCAGTAATGGATAATGCGCTATGTACAGTATTGTGGGTTGATTAAAGGACCAATGCAATGGAAATGCATGTTGACTTGTGGTGATTTATAATATCTTCAACATCACCTACATGTATATATGACAGAATGAATATCTAAATAACCCTCATAATTACATTTAATGATAACTTTTGTAGTATTTCTCTTCAGATTACTTGGAAATACCACCAAAAATTACCCAAACAAAGATTGTGCGATGTTTTTTGATAACCTTATTATACAGCATAACAGGGAAACAAGCTAGTTATGATCTGTCTACGGAAAGGTGCATTACAGTTATGTACTATGTCTTTTGTTCATTACATTAGTGCCTTGCTTAGCAATGACTGGTAGATGTAGTCCAGCGGATATAGAAAAAATCATGCACTTAATGGTAAAAGCACCATACTTGGTACACATGTACATGGTGCCAATACAAGTCATTTCTGATATGGAAGCCACTCTGATTCTCTCTTTGGCGGCCGTGGCGGCCATTTTTCAAAATGGCCGCCATGTGATATACCAATGCTGTGTATTTTGGAAACTATAAGTCCGATTGTCGTGATTTTTGTACCAAAGTATAGGTTTTGAGGGTCAAGGATTCCAATAAAATAATTTTTGAGAGGATAAAACAATGGGAACCCACTTACTGTATTAGCGGCCATTTTAACAAAATATGGCCACCATGCTAGATATGACATATCCTTAAAATGTATGGACAAAGGGTCATGACTCTGCAACCAACTTATATGTTTTGGGGGTCAAGGATTCCTATAAATTCAACTGCAAGTGAATATGAATCGTTTCATCCTACGTTTTGGCGGCCATTTTGAAAAAAAAAATATGGCCACCATGCTAGATATAACATATCTTTAAAACGTATGGACAAAGGGTCATGAGTCTGGTACTAACTTATATGTTTTGGGGGTCAAGGATTCCGATAAATTCAACTGTACATTATTGTAAGTGAATATGAATCGTTTCATCCTACGTTTTGGCGGCCATTTTAATAAATATGGCTGCCATGCAACAGATAATGGATAGTGTATATCT
Source organism: Diadema setosum (assembly GCF_964275005.1). NCBI lineage: Eukaryota > Metazoa > Echinodermata > Echinoidea > Diadematoida > Diadematidae > Diadema > Diadema setosum. The sequence goes on along the minus strand of NC_092700.1, from coordinate 26,803,908 downwards.
TCGACCTCAAAAGATATATAATCACGATTCAAGTGTAAAAGTATAGTTTTGGGGTGAAGGTTTTCAATATAATGATGTTTTAGCTAAGTCAATAGGTTCATCACATCCTTTGTTTTGGCGGCCATTTGATAAATATGGCCTCCCTCCAGCTATATAGCGTACGAGTGTTATGAAAGCAGGATGCCCATTGTGGATTGATTCTGGTGTAAACGTTTGTTTTAAGGGTCAACAATTACTTGTTCACTTATTTTTAGTATACTGTGGAACATCTAGCCATAGTTAACTTTGTAAGCATTTTGAAAAATAATTTCCTTTTAGGATTTCTGTGTGTACAGTGTATGTGAAAAACATGATCTTCACAATTTCATGTCTGAAGTACATATTAATCAAGATTATACATCTTATACAAATATAGACTCTCGCTTTCTCTGGTCCCTGGACCATGGAATGAAAATCATAGTTTCCAACCAATATAGTGCATCGGTTTTCTTTGGAAACATGACACTAAGTGTGAGAAAACTTCTAAAACTTCTTAGGTTACTTACATCAAATGTAAACACACTATATGTATGTCTATGAAATCCATGATTGTCCAGCCTGTTCTGATACTTACAACTACACTCAACCTTATACATCAAACGATAAAGTAAATATAATAGGTATTATAGAATAAATCTTTATAGGTTTACATCTGATTGTCATTTGCAGCGTAGTGGGTAAAGAATCGGCCTCATGAAAAGAACTCGGATCTTCTGCCAACGTTTTGTATCGTATACCAACATCATTTCTTTTCGACAAAGCTGGACATGATAGTTTTTGTGTGTGTGTGTGTGTGTGTGTGTGTCATCATCTTGATAAATGATGCACTTGTTCCAATTTGTTTCTTTCCTGGGAGCTGGTTTCTCGGTTGAAATGAGCTTTACTTTTGAAGCCATGTTATCCTACAAATAAACCCAATTACCAATTACTTAAAAAGACGACATTTTATGTAAATGTGCTTAACAGAGGTAAAGCAAAAAACTTATGTGTACATTTTTTCTAGAAATGTGACAAACATTTTCTTTAAATGGATTTGTGGTTGTGAATTTTACCTTTTGATGTACAATAATATGCAAAGAACAAGGAAAAGGAAAATCAAATTATCTGTTTCTGTGTGTAGTTCTACTCTGAATACATAACTTGTTTTGGTTGATCTATGCATTGAGATTTTGTTATCAGTGATTTTAGCCTCTTGAACTGAATTTCACCCTACCCTAACCCCAAAGAAAGTATATATTTGATGCATTTGCCATTCTCTTATGAAATAAGGATTAAGCTTTCATAATTGAAAAGCAACTTCTACAGGTAAATGGACAATGGGCATTTCAACACAATTTTATAACGTAACAGCGTCCATCCAAAATATAAACTACAAAAAAAAATTGTGTGGCGCTCCGACAAAATGAGTCATAAGTCGCACGGGGAGTTTTCCCGTAATGAGCCAAAAATGAAGGGGAAGCACTACTCGGGTCGATTTTTTTTTTTTTTTATGACGGATTTTGATTCCTTTATGTTTTATCTGTTTGTACAGAAAATTTCAGCGTGTGAAAATGAGAACAAGTGTCCCAAATCACCGTTTTTCTGAGACAATTTTTTTCGGTTACATTTTTTTTCGAACGCTCGCCTTTGCGTTGCGTTTCGCACCTATTGTTCTTGCCAGATCGAGACTCCGCCTCCGTTGCTAGGGTGTATGCTAATGAGGCATTGCTCTTGACCCCTTTGAAGACAAAACAAAGCATGGTGCGCGCGGCGGCGTCGGCGGCCAAGCGGCGAGGGCTATAGAATTACGCAATAATAGTGAGCTGACCAAGGCTATTGATTGCATGACCAGCGTGTTTCGTTTGATACATGCACTCCATTTCAATGAGTGGTGATTGACATGACGCACAAATCGCACTGAAAAAAAAATGATTCCAACGCAAAATTTATGATACTTTATCTATGAGCTAATACAATGATCACATATCGAACTCGAAACCTTTGTTATGCGTGTGTGTACTTTTACAACGGTTATTAATTGGCCTCATTAATGAATTTGTTCAAATAATCATAACTTTCGTTCCCTGGTATAAGACTTGCTGTTTAAAGTTCATCTCTGGAGATATAGTAGGGCCTAAGTTGTCAATTATTCTCGTTTTTATAAAGTCGACAATTTGTGTGATAATTCGCCAAATGTATGTAATGCGTACTATTATTTCCCTGGTTAATGAAACTTATTGCCTTATTACTTATGATGGTTTGGGCCGTGACGGCATGGAGAGAAATAGGAAGACAAACATTATTAATGCCCAGATAGCTCGTGTTCCCTTTGGAGGATATTCTGACTCTAGTCATCTCTGTATTTTTTTAGAAGTAGGACCTATTTGAGAAAGGGACAGAAAGCTGTGTCGCTACTCAAAAGTGTGCTTCTTCGTTTTGTTTTGTTTTTTAATCAGAATGTTTGTAATGAAAGCTGTTTGCCGTGTATTGCGTGTAGCTGACATGTGAGAGGTCAAGTCTGCAAAGAATTGGGACAATTGGGTTGGCTAACAGCTTTGCCAAGTAGCAGCGCTAATTGCCCATTGAATTGCGAATTTCGAATGAAAGAGCTCGGACGGCAATGTTCACGCCTTGTATCCGAGTAAACCCCGCATCAACGAAGCCTTAAACAATGAAAGGTAAACTTCCTGCTATCAAGGGGTGGATAATCACGCAGCCAGTATTCTTTCTTCACCATTGATAGCAGAATCAATGACGGAATGGAGCAACAGTGTTGGAGGATCGGCATTATGTCTGCTAATTTGTAAAGGAATTTTTCAGTCTCCTTTTGTGTTCAGAACCACAGTCAGTGACGCTAACTTACTCTATCTCCTACAAGCTATCGTTACCATCTTAAAACGTGAATTTTATGAAAGGCTAAAAGTGATCACGGAATCAGTTCTTCCGCATGACACATGCAGGCTTTTATAATAGCATACCAAGCTTAAATCGTTTACCTGTATAGAAAGGGCGGGGATACACACTTATCGCAATCATCCGGATTTGAGAGTGATACACTCTACTACTTTTCTTCATCTTTCCCCCGACAAAGACCATGGTAATTCAAAACAAACAAACAAACAAACAAACAAACAAACAAACAAGCAAACAAACAAGCAGTTGATTTATATCAGAACGTAGAGATTTTTTTTTTGTGTGTTTCATGTATGTATAGGTCATCTCTTGATGTATAGTAGACATTTGTTGTCGTTTTTACAACGTTTCCTAATAAATGCCTATAGCGAAAACCCAACAAAACTTCTATCAAGGAGGGAAGGGAACTTAAATTTAAATATCACATAGTTTACAGAAATCAGACATGTAAATAAGGCAATCATATACATCCGCACGGCCGATTGTAATCTCTTACTATGATTATCAAACATGATCGCCTGCATTTACGTGCTTTTTTCTAATTTCTTGAACTTTGCCTCATTTTCTCTCTTTTTTTTAAACAATTGCTCGAAACATTTAAAAATCGTAACACAGTCTGCTATCCCACAACATAATATTCCATTTGATTTGTCACTTATTGTTGGTCGGGTGACGCCAAATGTTGGAATCTCGAGCGATGATACACGGCATTTTGTTTGTTGGTTTTCGTCTCATCGCTCAAAAAAATTTTGATTACGATTACAAGACATAACTGATGGTTTACAGAAGTGATCATCAATTCAGTAAGGATTAGTCAAGTCATGAATTCACTTTACCCATCATGACTGTCTAATCGAACTACGACATTGTTTGGGTAACCGCGCCTTTTTATTCTCATAGTTCAAACTAATTCTTGACATAATCAAAACAAATAATTCTTTATTAAATTTCTCAAAATACTCAATAGACGGCCTAGGTCAAAACTTTCTACAAAGATTGCCTATACGGCAATCTTTACTAGCCTAAACAAGTTTTCTAGAGCTATCAGTTCCCCCTATGACAATGACTTCGATCGCGTTTTGAACTTGTATCGAACTACTTTTGAAACAGCTATTACCTTTGTAGTTCGATTAATAAACCAGTCTTTTGAATTCATAACCAACATTCGTAATCGTAACAATACAGTAACATAGTACTGCATGTCAATAAAAGTTTGAAAATGTAAATGCTATAATAGTAGCGCAAAAAAAAAAAATGAGTAACGATTATCTTCATACATTCTAATTCCTAGTGATGTCGCTACGAAAATGACACATGGTTTGGTTCAAGCAAATAAAAGTAAAAAGGAATGGGATATACTTCTAATGATAGTACCACGCCGTACAGTGCATTTCACTGTATTTTGTAACATTTGGTTACGTTTCTGTGCGCTTTACGTATACGGAAAATAAAAGGCAGATTGGTGCTATTAACATGCTAACACGCAACGCATTCAAAATGTTTTTTGAAATACACCGTATACAATATAATGTTTTAGTATACGGTTTGAAACTTTGAATTTGCGAGTCCTTTATGAAATTATGAGCAGGGTTATTACATTATCAAGCAAAAATTAAAGTATTTAGGGATTCGGATTTGCGCAGGAGACTAACAGTGAGATATATGGCGATCGTTCGCAACAGAGACAATCCTCTTCAATAGATATACAATGTAATTCTGTTTTCATGAATTGAAAGAGAAACGAAAAGAAGTCAACTTTTTAACTTCATTTAGCTTTCTCACCAATTGAACTTGATTTGATCTGCCATGCATGATATCGCTGTGTGCTCTATTAATTATATTAAATCATTTAATCGGCGTGCTTGTTTTTTATGCAGAATATCACAGGTAAGTTTAATTCATTGAAGTTCATAATGTTTGTACATATGGCGTGTTCGTTGTTTTCTATTTTCATTTTTATAATTTATCACGTGTCCATTATCTGATTCTGACCACGAAAATATGGCGACTGTTTAAATGCGGAGCATGTACTGGAAAACTGTAATGTCTCCTGCCAGTATAGATAAACTAATTTCTAGTCTATCCCCGCTTAAAATTGAAATGAAATTGAACAAAAAACAAAAAACAAAAAACAAAACGAAGTTCGACTTTCAGTAGATTTCAACCGTTTTGTATAGTGCCTGATTCATGTAATGGACACAATTCTTTAGCACATAAGCAATCACACAACTTTCGTGAATAGATGTGTCTTAATGATTGCATCTCATGGAAGAAAACTCGTCTCCTTGCCTGAATTTTAGCTTCTTCCTGTTCAAGCTCGCGTGAAAGAAATAGTTGAACATCAATCGCAATCATTAAGAGAGGCACATCCTTAGAAATAAGCACAGGAGTACTGAGACACACTACGAAATAAAAACGGGCCTTTTATCGCTATTGACAACGCATGACATTGAAATGCTTTTTTTTTTCCTTGGGGGAGGGGGGTAATACAATTGATTATTCTGAAGGTTCGTTAATCACACAATGAAATATGGTTTGCTATTAGCTTAGGTTCGTTAACAAGAAAATTAAATGCGGTTCCTTTCCGGTAGTTCCTTTACCCGAAAGTAATCAAGCAATCATTTTTTTTTTCTGATAAGGTTTGTGAATACAAAACGAAGTGAAGAAGGCCTAAGTATTAATTCCGAATATTTTTCAGTATTATTATTTATGATCCACTTCTCAAACGCAGAAAGATTGTAACTGCACATGTGATGTAAAAAAAAAAAAATCCGCTTAAGCTACAAGTTAATTGTTTTTATATGCTATGCTATTAGAAAAGTGGACTGAGAATCATTGTAAACCCAACGTGAAGCTGTCAAGCCTGCATCAACCTTTGCTTCTGATACTTCTGATAAGCGATAATTACTGTGCACGCAACGCCTATAAAGGAAATGTGCCTTTAATATGGCGGGAATTCATAATGTTACGGCTGTATACAGCTGCAGCAGAAAAGACGCGAAAGCAGTTTTTGATGCTCTGCAACATTACGACCATGTGCGTAATTTGAGGGTTTTAAGTACACGCAAAGAACACGATCTCAAAAGACGACTATCGTTAATCAACTTCATTGACTTTTTCTACCGATGCTGTCTTTTGAACCCCCGCTTAGAATAGGTTCTCAGGTTCTATTTAATAGGTATTGGTACTTGCTAAACGCATCCTCTTTAGTTTCCATTGACAACAACATGGGAGGAAAATGGAAGCGATGAACGCCCTCGCTAAAAGACGCTTCTCGTAAGACGCATTGCGTGCCCGCCTACAATAGGTTCTCAGGTTCTATTTAGGTATTGGTACTTGCTAAACGCATCCTCTTTAGTTTCCATTGACAACAACATGTATGGGAGGAGAATGGAAGCGATCAACGTCCTCGCTAAAAGACGCTTCTCGTAAGACGCATTGCGTGCCTTCTTTTCTTTCTACTGTTTCCTATTGTTTGTGAGTTAAAAATTGCGGCAAACCACAACGCAGCCGACACACAACGCGTACCGACTCATTCATGCGGCGGCAGCGGCACGGACACAAACGCGCCGAAGTTTACATTAGGGCTGCCGTATTGGTCAGAATCGTTAATGATAGACCTGTCCTGCGATTGGTTGATTATCTTACATACCCAAGCTATCGCCTTATACGGTATAGTCTAGCGGGCGACGTATTTTTAGCCTAAATCAGTGATTGGCAGTCAATAGAGGGCGCGACGATGTGGAAGTCAAGTTGACTAAAAATACGTCTAGTAAGAAACCTCCGAATAGAGGCGTGGAACCGGGTGTGGCAAGACAGTTGTCAGTCGCCAACTCTCGAAGTTTTATTGGCTGAGCATCGGATGTCAATCAAAACACGTCGCAGAGCCCGAAGAAATGCTAGTCTACTCTCCTAGGTATACTACAGATAATCTTTCAATAAAAATACAGTTTGCCTGTCTCTTTCAGCTTACTACAGTATTTTTTCACTCTTCTCCATTCTTTTTGAGGTGTATTACATCTTACCTTACTTCAAATAGAAAAGAATGATGGCAATCAGTGCAATTGACTTCAGTTGTAAATCTATGAGGGTTTTGCACGTGGAAACTACGCCCAAATTACTGCCGAATGCAAACGTTCAATTATTGGAGTAAAGTCTATTTGATATTTACTTTAATTGTACGTTTCGGAAATGTATTTGATATCATTACTCCCCTTTATCATTTTTAACCATGAGTTACTATATATTTTGTGTTAAACTTTGCATGATATTTGCTTAACATCAATAAAGCTGCCGTCAAGACATCAATCTCTATATCGGAGCACCGTAGACTTTAAAGAGGCATTTTTCGTCGTGTTCCGCGTGATCACACTGTCACGGAAGAACCCGTCCGCAGTAACATGGGCGTCCAAGGGGAAAACAAAGAGGAGCTGCGACACAAAAAGATTCCTCCAAAGCCAAAGGCACCGGTGAAATATGGTGCATTCTTTGCAATCATGAAATTACGAGATGCCATCTATGTGATCCTGGCAACAAGTAATGATAAACCGATTCAATCTGATTCACATTTCTTTACAAATGCAAATGAGGACATCTTTCTCACCATTCCGAATGCATGCCAATGCAGAAAATTAAGATAACCAATGAGGCTTATGCATACACACACACGCAAAGGAAGAAAAAAAAAAAGCACGACCTACTTACGAAACTGAAGCATAACACGCACAATATGTGACCATGGCCAAAGCGCCGGAAAAGACAAGTGATGATCATTTTTTATCCAATTTCACGGTTGTCAAATCAAACATCCACGAATAATTTTTGTACATGCTTATATAGTTGGTAGCTCATGGTAATTCCAATATATTATTTTCCTGGTTTTCGTATCTCAGAAAGTGCTTCGAGGGACGTTATACATTGGTTGAAAAGTTAAAGTTATATTTCCAGGGCCCTGTTTTATGAAGAGTTAAAATTGATTATATAGTTGATTTCAACTGTAAGTCTATGGCAGTCTATGTGATAAGGAAATTTAAAATCGATTTTATCTTTTGATAAAACGGGGCCCAGGTGTACAGCAGGTCAATGTGGCATCACAAAGTATAGACATTAGGTAAATGTTTGGAAATGCGCGAGCGCAAGCAGTATTTTTTTTTTAATATTTTTGTTGAAAGTGTGAAATATGACTAGGAAGTATAGGCGTAAATGGGTAAAACATACTCTTTAAATATGGATACACCTCAAGTGAGCATGAGGACATCTGAATTGAAAATTTCAAAATTGTTGCTCTGAATGCAGTGACGAACGATTTCAGATAGAAGCTTCGCTTGCATGTGGAGATTCACCATTCTCACTCCATAGATGTTAAACACGATACCGCTTTTACGCTTCGCGAAAGACCCTGTTCTCTTTTATCAGCACACTGTAATACTTTTCTTATCAAGCTTTATCCATCATGATTTTCTGCATCTATTCAACCAAATATCTGTATAAATAACTTGCGTTAGTGGCTAGCGCACGAAAGCCAGAATTTTCATTGCTTTGATAGACGTTTGCCTGAAAAAAAAAAGACACTTTTCACAATGTCCAATTCAGCTGACAAAGAAAGTGACTTTGTTCGAATGGCGAAACATGGAAATGTGATCCTCTATAAAGCTATAGATTCTGTGCAGCGACACATACATCGCCAGTCATGATGGAAGTGCCTCAGTAGAGTAATAACTTATCGAATAATATCGAATAATAGGATATGAAGTGAAACCTTGCGTTCTATATGTGTGCAAATAGGCCGAAAACTAAACCATTATTTCAACGACTACTAGTAGGCCCTACTGTAAAACATGCTGTCATCCATGGTTTACAACTGCCCGTCTGATGCATTTGAGTTATGAGAGTTGGAAGGGGCTGATCTATAATTTGGGCCGTATTTCAAAGGGGATTATCAGCACATACACGAATGCTTTATTTTTGACGTTTTTAGTTTGTGTATGTTTGTCATTATACTTGTCCTTGTGTGTGTCAATGCGTGTGTGTGCACGTGTGTAGGCATGAATACGTGTGCGTGTTTTCATTCAATTTTTACTGCATAATATTTAACCTTTTTATTATTGCTGTCACATCAACGTATTTTGTAACTAAAAGAAGAATATTTCGTTTTCGGAATAACGAACCTGATTTCATTATCAGATTAACGATCCTTGGAATGATGAATCCCAGAAAGGACATGAAGGAACATATCAATCATTTCTGAAATCTTGTCAGAAAATACGAGTATAATCATTTCTTCTGAAAGGTCGAATCAAGTGAATGTTATTTCAACAACCACGCCTAACCTCTAAATGAGATGTTCCAGGCGAAAATGGCACAAGACTATTTAGCAGAGCCATGTACACGTGTAACTTCTAGCGATTTGGACATGGACACAACTCTTGCGTGTTGTGCCTCAGTTGCGTAATACGTCTTGTGTGTGTGTGTGTGTGTGTGTGTGTGTGTTGTGTGTGTGTGTGTGTTGGTGTGTGTGTGTGCGTGCGTGTTTGTACGTGTATTTTACCACAGTTGTTCGCTTGTTGATGATACTCAATTTAGCCATATTAGTTCATGGGCCAAGACCCGAAAAATGGGTTTTTGGTACCACCTGAGGTGGCAAGACCTTTTTGGTGTCATTTTGTTTGTCGGACATAGATGTGCTTATCAAGCTATGATAGCATTTCCAAATGAGTAGCTTGGTCATAATAAATGAATTTTTAACCAATTTGGTCTCGTTTTTATATCCCTGTACTTCTGAATCGAAACTAAACCGCTATACAAAGAAGAGCACTCCACTGCCTTCTGTATGTCCACAGGTGTTCTGTTGTAAACGCGGTGCGCTTAGTCTTTATTCAAGGCAGCGAAGGGAATATCCAAATGGTTATGATGTCCACAGCTGTCACGCGGTGCGCTTAGTCTTTATCTAGACCAATGTACCGTTATCATATCTAAACTTCCTAATAAAAGGGATTATCTATATTGTTTTTATACCACCCTCTCAACAAATACATCAGTTTTAAACAAAAATCACTCTGTTCATTTACAACATTATTTATTATAATGTATCGTAGTGTACCGGTACATTGTTTTTGCATTATCTTTCATTGTTGGATGGAAATAAAGCGACATTGGCGTGGTATTAGCGTTTTCACTGTAGCGTTTTCACCAGCTGTAGCGTTTTCACCGGAAAATGATAAATAATTGGAAAATACGATAAAATTCACGAGGAATTGCTCTGTTGTTGTTGTTTTTAGATAAAGGGATATGCATTGTATTATAAGCTTTGGATATTCCCTTCGCCGTCTTGAATATTAGACTAAGCGCTGTGGACATCATAACCCTTGGATATTCCCTTCGCTGCCTTGGATAAAGACTAAGCGCACCGCGTTTACAACAAAACACCTGTGAACATACAGAAGACAGTGCTCTTCTTTGTATAGTGGTTGGTCTCGATTCAGAAGTATAGGGATATAACAACGAGACCAAATTGGTTTAAAATTCATTTATTATGACTAAGCTACTCATTTGGAAATGCTATCATAGCTTGATAAACAAAATGACACCAAAAAGGTATTGCCACCTCAGGTGGTACCATTATCTGGCCTGGCCCATGGACTAAATTGTACATGCAAACAGAATGGTCACAAAGATGTCCTCATTGAGTAATATGCATTTGTAATGAAATGTGAATCAGATTGAATCGGTTTATCATTACTTGTTGCCAGGACCACATAGATGGCATCTCGTAATTTCATGATTGCAAAGAATGCACCATATTTCCCCTGGGCTTTTGGCTTTGCAGGAATCTTTTTGTGTCACAGCTTCTCTTTGTTTTCCCCTTGGACGCCCATGTTACCGCGGACGAGTTCTTCCGTGACAGTGTGATCACAAGTGAACACCACAGAAAATGCCTGTTTAAAGTCTACGGTGCTCCGATATAGAGATTGACGTCTTGACGGTAGCTTTATTCATGATAAACACATATCATACAAAGTTTGATACAAAATATATGGTAACTCAAGGTTAAAAAATACAAAGGGGAATGTCGATATCAAATACATTTCCGAAACGTACAATTGAAGTAAATATCAAGTAGACTTTACTCCAATAATTGAAGGTTTGCACTCGGCAGTAATTTGGGCGTAGTTTCCACGTGCAAAACCCTCATAGATTTACAACTGAAGTCAGTTGCACTGATTGCCATCATTCTTTTCTATTTGAAGTAAGGTAAGATGTAATACACCTCAAAAAGAACGGAGAAGAGTGAAAAAATACTGTAGTAAGCTGAAAGAGACAGGCAAACTGTATTTTATTGAAAGATTATCTGTAGTATACCTAGGAGAGTAGACTAGCATTTTTTCGGGCTCTGCGACGTGTTTTGATTGACATCCGATGCTCAGCCAATAAAACTTCGAGAGTTGACGACTGACAACTGCCTTGCCACACCCGGTTCCACGCCTCTATTCGGAGGTTTCTTACTAGACGTATTTTTAGTCAACTTGACTTCCACATCGTCGCGCCCTCTATTGACTGCCAATCACTGATTTAGGCTAAAAATACGTCACCCGCTAGACTATATACGGTAGTGCGTGCGATGGAGCGTAAACGCCGTCGCTAAGCAGGACAGTTGTATTGTTTTGTCCCGTGAAAGAAACAGGTTGTGAGCATGAACATAGCCTGAACTTTGAGAGCGATTTTCTCCGTTATTTAGAAAATCAACTGACATAACAAACGTGGTTAATATTCGTTTTTATGATCTATAGGGATGTCGAAATGAGTTGTATTACATATCAGTGTAAAGCTTAGAGTCTGTAGAATTCACTTATAGGCATAACTACGATTTCATTTTTTGCGACTTTTGACTCATTCCGACGGAGCGCCACACAATTATGTTAATTTATGAATTTAAGGAAAACCTCAAAGAAATACAATTTTTTAGATTCATATTTATTGGAAGATAAAACTTTATAATAAGATATTCAGTAAATCGATCTTACTTACCGGCACCAGTAGAAATACTGAAGACGTTCTCTACAGCGCACCTGCATCTATGCATTCACGTTCATTACCGCTCATCAATGGATGATCAGGAGCAATAATTGTTTTGGATTGTCAGAGCTCATTCGATTCCTTCATATGATTCCTCATAATTTTGTGCAACAACTTTTGACAAGGTCATACTGTGAAATAATGACCAAGAACTGAAAACAAACTTTAGAAGTCAGTAGGTCTTATAAGACTGCAATAATCATGTCTTTGTGGCTGGAAACTATGACAGTATATACACTAATTGTACTCTCCTGTCTATGCATCCAAAATTGGGGGGGGGGGGGAGTCTTCTTTTCCATTCTCACCATTTATTCTACCTTTGATATTCAACATAATTATTGTTAGTATTCCAGGTTATATGCAACAAGTGTACATATGTGATGTTCAATACCTACTTGAATAGTGAATGCGATAGAGGTATGGTCAAACAACAACAATCAATGAACAATAAAGAACTAACCGCAGCAACAACAGAGGAGGTTCATTTACCAATAATAGGTGAACGATTCTTGTCAATGGGACAATACATAATACTATGGCAAGTGAGGGTGTTAAATAATTATATAGGGTGGCCCCTCAGAAAACGGAAAAGAATATCTTTTTATCAAAACCAAAACGAAATTGTCCAATTTGGTTGAGTACTTTTCTTTCAGACATGTTTTTGTTGATCATTGATTTCTTAATTGTTATTTTATCAAAGCTCAGCAGCGGAGACTACCCAACAATTGAAGGTCAATTTTCGACAATAATCCTATTCAAGCATTCCACATTGTGCTGTCCGGCCTCAATTCTTTGTTAGTCTCCCAAGGCAGTGGCTTTTGTTCGATGCTGAAATTTGTTGAATTGAGCTAAGAAATTTACGCTCGACCCGTCTTTACAAAAACATCTGTACAATGAAAACTACTCAACCAAATCGGATGATTTTGGGGTCATTCTTCTTCTTGATAAATTCTCTATAACTCTATGTCATTCATTTTGGCATCGAGGTAATGCAAATGTGCAAATATTTGCGAAAACTCGCGTTTCCGTTAATTCTAGGCCACACTGCATATAATGTGTGTGTATGTGTGTGTGTGTGTGTGTGTATGTGTGCATACTCTATGTAGTGCGGCAATCATATTTCAAAAATAGACATGAAAACGAAATGTGTTAGTTCTATTCATCAACTGTTTGTTTAAAATCATTGACCCCAATTAGTTTCAAAGACGTACAGTATAGTATACAATGTATATTGCGGTGGCCATGTTTTAAAATGGCAGCCAAAATATAGGATGTGATGGTTGTACACGAAAAGATGTATCCATTTAAATAATTGAACCTCAAAAACATATTTTCGTACCAGAGTCATGAAGATGCATCCATTGGTTTTAAAGATATATGAATAGAATGTAGAGCGGCAGCCATGTTTTCAAAATGGCCGCTAATAAGTAGGTGCCATGGTTTTATCCTCTCAAAAATTATTTTATTGGAATCCTTTACCCTCAAAACCTATACCTGTACTTTGGGACAAGAATCACGACAATCGGACTTACAGTTTCCAAAATACACAGCATTGCTATATCACTTGGCGGCCATTTTGAAAAATGGCCGCCACGGCCGCCACAGGCAGAATCAGAGTGGCTTCCATATCAGAAATGACTTGTATTGGCATCATGTACATGTGTACCAAGTATGGTGCTTTTACCATAATGTGCATGATTCACCCTATATGTGCTCTATATCCGCTGGACTAATGGTGTCATCGGCAAAATCTTTGATTGTGTGTGTGTATGTTCGTGTGTGTGTGTGTGTGTGTGTGTGTGTGTGTTTTGTTACGATTGCATTGGTAGGACCCTGTTTCTTGCAGTTCCAGGAGTAATCCACACCCGCCATCAGCTCGGCATCCTTGTGTTCCTCGGAATGGCAGTGATTTGCGCCATGAGACAGAACATCAGCGTTACCATGGCAGCCATGGTGAATGAAACCTACGTCACCCAACGGGTTTCCTGGAATGGCAGCGAGGAGACATTCCAGACATGTCAACAGAATGTTGATCCTAACATAACGTCAATCACAGAAGTAAGAGTGGTAGTATCCGTAAATTCTTAGGCACATTTATGAGTCAAACAAACCCAAATGTGGTTCTGAGGATTACGTTACTGACAAGCCAAATATTTCTCCAAACTTTCTGTGTCGCTTAGTTGCTATTTTCAATCAATCTTTGCACTAAATCTTTTTACCTAAGAGGGGCCCACATTCTACAAGCTCTGTCTTTTTAGTGGGTCCCTCTGTTTTTGTTTTTTTTTTTCTCACAATGCATATTGACAATTATGTCACTTTCGTAACTTTAGCAACCATTATAATGTATCCCTGTTGTAAGTTTTTTAATTATTCTCTTTGTACAAATCTACATGCATCATTTTTGTCACCGAAGAAAGTGGGATTTATGTGTATATATTATTTCATTGTGAAAAAAAAAACGAAATAAATGTGAACTTAATTGAATTGAATTGAATTAAATTTATTATTTCAAGCGATACATCGACTTCATCAGCTAAACTCAGTCCTGCCTGGTTCTGTGCCAGGATGTGTTTGCTTTGCTGATACTTCTCAGTAGCACTATCAACGTGTGATCCATGAACCTGCACACCTTCAATTTATGTAGATGTAAAAACGGGAACGTAACGAAAAGGAAATGTAAAGTAATGAACTTTTACCTCGTATATGTGACACCCATGTGCTGTATAGACAAATGGAGACGGCAAGTTTCTTTGGGACGCACACACGCAGGAGCTGATACTCGCAGCCTTCTACTACGGATGCATCTTTACCCAGATCCCCGGCGGCTGGCTCGCCGACAAGTACGGCACGAAGTGGGTCATGGGCTTCGGTTTTCTTCTGTCCAGTGTCTGCACTCTCCTAGGTCCAGTGGCAGCCATGGCAGACTTCCGGTGGTACTTCGTGACCCGCTTCTTCAGCGGCTTGGGCGAGGTTGGTCATCACTGGTCGTTTTGTTGTTGTTGTTGTTGTTGTTGTTGTTGTTGTTGTTTTGTAACTTTGCTTGCTGGTTTGGTTGTTCGTTGTTGTTGTTGTTGTTGTTGTTGAAATACCGTTAAGAGCTGAAACGGTTCGACAATCCCAGTGGGTCTGGTCAGAGGAAATTTAAGCATCCCAAATGACATGAGTTCAAAAATAGAATAGCTAAGGAGTGCATGGTGAATGTAAAGGCTCAGTCACCTAAGTATGCAGAACGGGTATTAAAGTGTGTGTGTGATTTTTTTTTTATGTTTCATTTGTTTGTCTGTTTGCTTGTTTGTTTTTTGTCTAGGTATAATTTTGCATCTTAATGGCAAACAATCGTGGCGAGTGGTTTGTGCGACACGGAGACGAACGCAACACGCTGCCTCCCCCATTCTGTATCAAATGTAGTGACCCCGAATGAGAATAGCGCTGGCTCAATGGGTCAGCGAACAACACTCTAGACTACAAGAGTTCTGTGCTACAAATCTCCTGACCCAAAATGGCTGTCCGAATGGACGCACATTCTCAGTGCGCATGCGCATGAACAGAGGCCAAGAGAGCCACGCGTCTTCTGGCCTCTCTCCTCCAATCACTGCAGCTCGCGGTCACAATGTTTGTGTATGGAGCGTACACACACACGCACATACACATACGTGTCTCAGTGGCAGCTTTTGTCCCACACGTTTATGGATATATTATGGATGGTGCCATCAGAAATATCAACCATGTCGGGTATTTGTCCCACACGAATGATTTATTTTTGAAAAATAAAATACTGAAAATATCAGATCTGTTCAGTTACAACGTCGGCATATTTATGTACAAATTTTCTGCCAACGAGTTACCGGATGTTTTTACTCGCATGTTCAGAAAAAACTATTTGATTCATAATTATCCTACCCGCCAAAGTGACGCATTTCACCTTCCACGTACTCGAACAATTTTCGCTAAAAAAACGATAAAGTATACGGGCCCTAGATACTGGAATGACCTCTCCCCCGAAATAACAAGCTGCTCGTCTTTATATTCATTTAAACGTAAATTAAAAGAGTTTTTATTGAGTGCATATTTTGCAGACACTGAACAGTCGTAATGTCTTATGTAATACTGTGGTATGTTATTGTCCAATCAAACATTTTGTCAACACGTTGCAGATTCCATTTAGGGTCTTGCCATCAGGCTCTCTGAATTCATCATTAGCAATTCCACATTCTACTTCGTTTCCCTCTCTTCCTCTTTCCCTCTACCCCTCTCTAACCTTCTATGCAGAGCTTGACGGCAGGCACCAAATGGCTTTATAGCTGTACATGTTACTTTTTGTGTCTTACTGATCATATCCTGGTGAAAGTTTTAGTGCAACAATAGTTTATAGTATATATACCAAAGTAGGCTGTATAATAATGATGGCTCGGTCACAGTAAGTTCATATTAATGTATAGTTTGTTTGTTTTTCTTCTTCTTCTTTTTCTTCTTCTTTTTTATTACATAAAATTTGGCAACCTTACATCATCATTCCGGTCTTATCTTCTATCCGTTCTCCGTTTCTTTTTCACAAACACTGATTACTCGGGGCTTACAGCCAAACAAGCTAGCTTTCATGTAGGTCCCGTCATACTTCTCTTTGATCAACCCCATTTCGATTTCGATTTTGACCAGTTATCATTACATGTAATTACAGTGTTATCACCATGTATATTGTTTGTTTTCTGCACATTGTTCACAAGGTAAAAGAACTTGTCTGGTTTCTGTTGTAATGTTCATAAATGAGAAGTATGAAAATAAAATGAATTGAATTGAATATAGCACCGAGTCTGGCATTGCGCAACCGCATGCACAAACTTCGGTCGTTCGGAGTTTACGTACCATTAGGGATGACGATCGTCTGCCTTTAAAGGGAACGCAAACCCAAAGAGTAATGTGGATTGAGTGAAAGCAGCAACATTAGTAGATCACATCAGTGAAAGTTTGAAGAAAATCGGACAATCGATGCAAAAGTCATGAATTTTTTTTTGGTGTTGGAACTGCTGGATGAGGAGACTACTAGAGGTACTACTGACGTATGAGTGGACAACGATACAAAGAAACTATAAAGAAAATTCAACAGAAATTCACTTTTCTAGCATTATGAAAGAGCACTTGACTAGCCGCTTTCAGAATGCAGGGGGAATAATTGCTACCCTTAACATATGTCAGTATCAATTTGATGGAATTTGTAATTTTCATGAAAAATGAATTTTTGTGGAATTTTCTTAATATTTTCTTTATATTGTTGTTCACTCATACGTCATAAGCTCTAGTAGTCTCTTCATCCAGCGGTTCCAACACCAAAACTTTAAAAATTCATAACTTTTGCATCGATTGTCCGATTTTCTTCAAACTTTCACTGATGTGTTCTACTAATGTTGCTGCTTTCTACTTATGTTGCTGCTTTCACTCAATCCACATTGCTTTTAGGGTTTGCGTTCCCTTTAAAAGTGTCTTTTAGATATCAAGCGAAACGAATCCCGGCAAAGTGCGACTTTACGAGGATAAAGAGGACGCGCCCTTCTTTAAATTCGCACGTCGGAATTGCAGTCCGCGCTCTTGATCCTTAGCGAGCTTTCGCACGCACGACGCGGCCGGTAGTTGAGCGTGCCGTGTGCAAAATTTGCTTCTGCGCGTGATCAAATTCGAGAAACGTGTAAAATAGTCTGGGTGCCAGAGGCTGAACCTTGTTTTACCGTCCACCCAATGTTTTTTGATGGTTTCAACCTATTTTGGGGGTGCTGAATCCGAATCTGGATGATGCAACTCTTGCATCCTTGAGGGTTTTGAGATATTCAAGATGGCCGCCAATATGGCCACCCAAACCGGAAATTCCCATGTATTTCCTTCTAGATGGTGAGAAATTGAAAACAATTGATGGTTTCACCCTTTTTCGAGGGTGCTGAATCCGAATCTGGATGATGCAACTCTTGCATCCTTGAGGATTTTGAGATATTCAAGATGGTCCCCAAAATGGCCGCCCAAACCGAAAATTCCCACGTATTTCCTTCTAAATGGTGTGATATTGAAAATAATTGATGATTCTAGCCTATTTCGAGAGTGCTGAATCCGAATATGGATGATGCAACTCCTGCATCCATGAAGTTTTTGAGATATTCAAGATGGCCGCCAAAATGGCTGCCAATTAAAACCTGAAATTCGTTATATCCCATGTATTTCCTTCTAAATGTTGAGAAATTGGAAACAATTGATGGGTCTACCCTATTTCGATGGTGCTGAATCCGAATCTAGATGATGCAACTCTTGCATCCATGAAGTTTTTGAGATATTCAAGATGGCCGCCAAAATGGCCGCCAATTAGAACCGGAAATTCCCATGTATTTCCTTCCAAATGGTGAGAAATTGGAAACAATTGATGGTTCTACCCTATTTCGAGGGTGCTGAATCTGAATCTGGATGATGCAACTCTTGCATCCATGAAGTTTTTGAGATATTCAAGATGGCCGCCAAAATGGCTGCCAATTAAAACCTGAAATTCGTTATATCCCATGTATTTCCTTCTAAATGTTGAGAAATTGGAAACAATTGATGGGTCTACCCTATTTCGATGGTGCTGAATCCGAATCTAGATGATGCAACTCTTGCATCCATGAAGTTTTTGAGATATTCAAGATGGCCGCCAAAATGGCCGCCAATTAGAACCGGAAATTCCCATGTATTTCCTTCCAAATGGTGAGAAATTGGAAACAATTGATGGTTCTACCCTATTTCGAGGGTGCTGAATCCGAATCTAGATGATGCAACTCTTGCATCCATGAAGTTTTTGAGATATTCAAGATGGCCGCCAAAATGGCTACCAATTAAAACCTGAAATTCGTTATATCCCATGTATTTCCTTCTAAATGTTGAGAAATTGGAAAGAATTGATGGGTCTACCCTATTTCGATGGTGCTGAATCCGAATCTAGATGATGCAACTCTTGCATCCATGAAGTTTTTGAGATATTCAAGATGGCCGCCTAAATGGCCGCCAAAATGGCCGCCAATTAAAGCCGGAAATTCCCATGTATTTCCTTCTAACTGGTAGAAAATTGAAAACAATTCATGGTTTTACCCTATTTCCTTTTGTATCGTCATGTAGTGTAGCCATTTTGTGTCCATTTTTAACGCGCGCCTTCGTATCTTGTTATCTACTATAGTCTGGGTGCCAAAGGCTGAACCTTGTTTTACCGTCCACCCAATGTTTTTTGATGGTTTTACCCTATTTCGGGGGTGCTGAATCCGAATCTGGATGATGCAACTCTTAAATCCTTGAGGATTTTGATATATTCGAGATGGCCCCCAATATGGTCGCCAAAAACCGAAAATTCCCACGTATTTCCTTCTGAATGGTGTGAAATTGAAAATAATTGATTAGTCTACCCTATTTCGACGGTGCTGTATCCGAATGTGGAAGATGCAACTCTTGCATCCATGAAGTTTTTGAGATATTCAAGATGGCCGCCAAAATGGCCGCCAATTAAAACCAAACATTCCCATGTATTTCCTTCTAAATGGTGAGAAATTGAAAACAATTGATGGTTCAACCCTAATTCGAGGGTGCTGAATCCGAATCTGGATGATGCAACTCCTGCATTGTTGAAGATTTTGAGATCAAGATGGCCGTTAAAATGGTCGCCCAAAACGGAAGTTCCCATGTATTTCCTTGTAAATGGTGACAATTTGAAAGCAATTGGTGGTTTTTATCTATTTTAAGTGTGCTGAATCCGAAGTTGCAGGATACAATTTTTGCATCCTTAACGGTTTAGAGATGGTAAAGATGGTGGCCAAAAATGACCGCCAAAAACAGAAATTCATAGGTAGACCCCCTATTTCCTTCTAACTGGTGTAAAATATAAAACAGTTGGTGGTTTCACCCTATTTTGAGTTTGCTGAATTTGATGCTCCAGGATACAGCTCTTGCTTCCTTGAGGGTTTCGAGATAGTAAAGGCGGCCGCCAGAATGGCCCCAAATGGCCGTCAAAAACGAAATTTTCCATGCAAGCCCTATATTACCTTCTAAATGGTGTAAAATTAAAAACAATTGGCGGTTTTACTCTATTTTGAGGGTGCTGAATCCAAACCTGGTTGATGCAACATTCGTGGTTTTTTTTTTTTTGTTTGTTTGTTTGTTTGTTTGTTTGTTTGTTTGTTTGTTTTTTTTTGGGGGGGGGTTGAGATGTCCAAGATGACCACCAAAATAACTGTCAAAAATTGGAAAATTTTAGACCCTACTCAGCACCGTGACCCTCGAAACTTGGTTGTTTAAATTGGTCCATTCTTTAGGGTTTTTAGACGTCCAAGATGACAGCCAAAATAAGTGGCAGAAATTCCAATGTTAATATATTTTTTTCCTAATGGTGAAAAATTTAAAATAAATTGATGGTTTTACCCTATTTCAAGGGTGCTGAATGTCTTTGAAGGTTTTGAGACATCTATAAATGTCCTGTATAAGCGGAAACTCCTTAACATTTTCTTATACTTAAATGGTGAAGTATTGTGCTCTGGCGCGAAGCGGAGGATTAAACCCAGGGTGAAAAGCAATAATTCGTATTCTAACATTCAACTCAGTTGAGCGGATTTGTCAAATCAGCCGAAAGTTTAGGGCATCCAAAATGACTGTCACAATGATATTGTAATATACTGAGATATTCCGATATGTCTCAAACGGAACATTAACACGTACTGAAAAAAGTGATATTGACATCATACTGAAACGTACAAACACAAAGAGACGACTGAAAATTCCTTTATGCATAATTGTTAATAATGCCTGTGGTCGTCAATATGGCTTAACAGATGTGAAGTTAATCCTTTTCGGCTATTAATAGAGTAAAATTAAATTGTAGCTTGCTGGTATTTGGTGTTGAAACTTTTCTTGTATTCTAACGAGTCTCGCCTCGTATTTTTATGAAACTTGTCTCATATTCTGATTACGTCATTGAAAATGGTTGCATCCATGACCACTATAGCAGATATCAATAAGGGTAATTTCAAAAGCACTCTGCGCGATTATGATATTCGTAAGTACTGGATTATCAACTATTACCTTACATGTTGTCGTTTGGTTTTTTATTCAGTTTTTTTTTTTTAACAGCGCGTTACCTGTTTTGTCCATCCCCTCTTGTGTGTTTGTAAAAAAAAAAAAAAAAAAAAAGATATATATATATATATATATATATATACATATATATATATGTGTGTGTGTGTGTGTGTATTATACATATATATATATATAATGTAACATCATATTGCCGAAAAAAAAATGAAGCATAACGATAAAAATGTCCAACTCGTGTCTCCAACTCGTGTCTCCAACAATGTCATCAAGACCACCAATATAAACCAATTAACCAATTTGATCGAGTGTTCATGGATGAAGAGATTTGAACTGCTCATGGATTAAGACAGGTAATGTTGGGTAATTTCAGTAAACTCCTCTACATCACAATCACAATATGATTTAGATGAACTGCTGGCACACTTGTATCGTACCAACTCAAAGATATCCGGTAGAGCTGGTTTCACTGTATTATACAGCAAGTTCAAACTGTGCCATTGACGAAAACATAAAATCTTTCAGTCAAAAATAAGATAGGGTAAAACCATCAATTGTTATAAATTTCTCACCATTTATAAGAGGGAAATACATAAGAATTTCCGTTCTGGCGGCCATTTTGGCAGCCATCTTGAATATCTCAAAGTGAATCATCCAGATTCGGATTCAGCATCCTCGAAATAGACGAAAACCATCTATTGTTTTTTATTTCTCATCATTTAAAAGCTAATTCATAGGAGTTTCCGGTTTTAATTGGCGGCAATTTTGGCTGCCATTTTGGCGGCCATCTTGAATATCTCAATACCTCCAAGGCTGCAAGGGTTGCATCATCCAGATTCGGATTCAGCACCCTTCAAATAAGGTAGAACCATCAATTGTTTTCAATTTCTCACCATTTAGAAGGAAATTCATGGGAATTTCCGGTTTTGGCGGCCATTTTGGCGGCCATCTTGAATATCTCACAACCCTCAAAGATGCAGGAGTTGCATCATCCTGATTCGGATTCAGCACCACCGAGCTAGGGTAAAACCATTAATTGTTTTCAATTTCTCACCATTTAGAAGGAAATATATAGGAATTTCCGGTTTTGGCAGGCATTTGGCGGCCATCTTGAATATCTCAAAATCTTCAAGAATGCAACAGTTGCATCATCCAGATTCGGATTTGGCACCCTCGAAATAAGGTAAAACCATCAATTGTTTTCAATTTCTCACCATCTAGAAGGAAATACATGGGAATTTCCGGTTTGGGCGGCCATATTGGCGGCCATCTTGAATATCTCAAAACCCTCAAGGATGCAAGAGTTACATCATCCAGATTCGGATTCAGCACCCCCGAAATAGGGTAGAACCATCAAAAAACATTGGGTGGACGGTAAGACAAGGTTAGGCCAAAAAAGTGGCTTTGGCACCCAGACTAAAACGAGTATGGTACTCGGCCAAAATGGCGTTCGGTCCCGATGCTGGACAGGATTGAGCCAGCCAGCAAGCCAGCCAATCAGCGATCTTGTCCCCACGCCTCCGCCCTAATGGGAAAGCGAACGAGTGCGGGGACTGTCACACCTGATTGCTTCCACGTACTGAGTTCGGTCTTCCTGTCGTGTAGCGAAAACTCCCTATGATATTATACGGTACAATGCAATCGTGTTGGCCTGTTAATACCCTCACTCTCACATTGTTTGTTTTACTGTCTATTTGTCATTCTGTCTATACTTATGTGCATCTCTCTCAATGTGAATGCGAATCTTTTTCTCCCTTCTTTTTATGTAAGCTTTAATATATTTATGTATAAGAGTTCCCTGCTGGAAAGAACACAGTGTTCCACAGTGTGAGAAACACAGTGTGAAATGTCTTCACATTGAATTCGAGCGTTTTAACAGTGTGAACACAGTGTGAGTCACCAATTCACAGTGTGGAACACAGTACTACTATGTGAACACTCTGTGAAAAACACACCACAGTGTGAAATTATCTTCACACTGTTAAATTCGAGCGTTTTCATAAATTCGACTATGTGAACACACTGTGAACACACTGTGGGACACTGTGTTCTTTCCGACAGGGTTTGATCGCAATTAATGAGCCAAGCACCAATTTCATACATCCTAAGGAAACTTCATCATCAGATAGAGCAAAATAAAACCTAACAAGCGATACCTCACTTGTGGCATAACAAGAATATTCTTGAAGTTATGGTTACAAATACAGCTGTATTCCTTTTCTTATTATCAATTTCTATACGTTTTTGAGCAGCTTAAATCGCAAAGATCTCACCTTACAACGAGAAAAGAGTAATTTTTATTAGTTTTTCGATTGACACGTCATAAATATATTGTATATAGTTATGTACATTATATGTGACCATGCATCACAAAAACCAACAAAATGTCGCACCCCTTGGCCCGAATTCACGAAGGTGGTACAAATGAAACCATGGTTTAAACCATGGACAAAATCTATGGAGCGCCAAGTGTCGCATGGAATATTTCGTTACGAAATCAGTCATTTCGTCAATGAAATGATTATTTTGTTACGAAATGACAACGTTTGGTAACTAAATGAACACTTCGTCCACGAAATGATAATTTCGTTAACGAAACGGTCATTTTGTCGACGAAATGACCAATTTCGTAACGAAATATCCGTGCGACACTTGGCACTCCACAGTGTTTGTCCATGGTTTAAACCATGGTTTCATTTGTACCACCTTCGTGAATTCGGGCCCTTGAGTTTACGTGAGGACTTTAAAAAAGTTGAAATGGTCAAACCGAGTCAATCTTAGGTTTTTCATATTTTCTGAAAGAGCTATCCTTCTTCTACATTATCCTTTAGTTTGGGATCATAACATGAATGGAAAAGTGTTTTTAGCAGATTTTCTACAACCATTTTGGGGGGAGAGTAGAATGATCAGGTATGATCAAGTATGTCACTTTTCGTTTCATGAATACCTTTGCACACTCGTCACTTTCAAGTCTAATAACTTTTGAAAGGATGATGCTACTGCTTTGAAAGTTGGCATTAATCATGGACAGAATGTATTTATAGAACGTGCTCAATTTCAGCTTAATTTGATAATCCTTTCATTGCTGTTGCTCCGGTGGCTTACATCCTGTGTTTTGTCCCTTTCATCGCACAGCTATCACGGCTTGGTAAAGATTAAGCGCTTGAATAGACCCTGTACTTCAGAGCTTCTTTTCTCAGTTCACACTTTTCCAGAGTGTATTTGTTTCATAGTATTTAGATAGGTTAGGGAAGTCAATTTGAATTGAGTTATACATCAATTTAAAGCTTAGAGTCTGCTCTTTCAGAATCTGCTCTTGACTAAAAATCCATGTCTGGCGACTTTTTGTTGGTTTTGTGATGCAGGGTAACATAATATTATTATTATGTATGTATATTACATACAAAAAACGTAGTTTTTACACTCTATCTTATATCTGTCTATATCTTCGTTCCTCTTCCCCCCCCCCCACCCTTCCTCCGTTTCTTACTAATCTCGCTCTCTTTTCTGCAGGGTGTGTCTTTCCCATCGCTGCAGGCACTGTGGTCAAAATGGGCGCATCCAAGTGAAAGGAGTATCTTGAGTGTTACTGGAGCCGCAGGTATACCACACTCGTCATGCTCTTTTCTGTTCGTTGTGTCAGTTTTTGAGTTTTATGGATACCCGGATGCCGTTCAGTGTTTTGTGCCGCTTTCGTCATATTATGCAAGCCGTTTCATTTCATTTCATCCCTTGATTTACGTGCGGCATACACTTCAGTCTGGGGACTGTTCTCTCGCAGGTCCGTAGATACAACGTATTATGTAACAGAAATTGAAACAAAGCTCATACATATAACAATGTTTAAAAGAAAAAGAAAACAGACAAACACAGTTAACAACAATTAGCAATTGAAGATATAAATATATAGTCAAGGCGAAGGGTCCCAGAAAAAATGACTTCGTTCAACCCACCCCGCAGAAAAGGTTTGACTGCATGAGGTGGTCGGTTGGACCCTCTGGAACACCCCTAGGTAGTATGTGGTTCCAAATTGTGGTATCAATAAAATTTTACAGGCCACTTTAGTTGCGAAAAGATCTTATCGTTCGAAAAAGAGTCTGCGCACGCTAAGACTACTACAAGCACCACAAGCACTGCTACAGGCGCCAGTGCTTGTGGTGCGTATAGTAGTCTTAGCGCATGCAGACTTTTTCTTCGACAAACACGGGTTTTTGCCTGCAAACTAACTTTTCATGCCAAGCTGGGGTCGGTGTAGTGTAGTTTCTAGCCGTCTTTGTTTCGTCTTTATTTCGTCTTTATTTCTCCGAGTTGCAGCAAGCCGAGTGAGAGCGCATACCCAGTGATTGCGACGCCCGAACCGTTGTTGTTGTTTTTTTTTTTGTTGCAATCACTGGGTATGCGCCCTCACTCGACTTAGCGCAATACAGCGGGCTTCTGCACAATACACAAGCTGCAACTCAGAGAAATAAAGACAATGACGCTTGTCGCTAATGGGGCACTGAAAATGACAAAATTATAACAGTTTTTGCATTTATTTCATGAAGAATTCATCAAAACTCCATAAAACTATTATATTCATGTTGCTAGAGATGTCAGCAATACAATGGGATACATTGTAAGGTATAATATTGTGATAGGTGATGGTACCCCCCCCCCCAAAAAAAAAAAAAAATATTTGGAATCTAGACAAGTTTGTTTCTTTTGCCTTTCGTGCACATCAACCATTGTAGATCGGATCTTAAAGTACCTACCTCAACACTATAAAATTAGCCTGGATAAAAGGGAAAGGACGCCCAAGATTTCCCTCATTCTCTCCTTAGCATTAATTCATTACTGCACATTTTGACACACATTTCATATCATGATTTTTCATTTTATTCTATTATTTTTTTTTTACAATAGCTAACGAACACAAAAGTACGCTTTTAATTCTTTGATGGATAATACAGCGTACGTGTATATTCCTTCTTTCCAGGATTGTTTCGAATAACCATCGCTCTGTAAATACTCAAAAGAGCTAACATTAGAATATAATTGGCTTTACTCTCTGTATTCACCTTTATTTTTAGCAAAAAAAAAGCTGCTGAAAACTGCTTATCCGATAAAGGTGAGCCAATGGAGTAAAATGGAGTCAAAAGGGGCCTGAGCTTTCGATCCTAGCAGAATCTTCGTCAGAGGCAAAATGACAAACATGCAGGGAAAGCAATCACATATAAGGACTTCACACAACAAGAACAGACAGGGACAAGCTGGGTACACAGAACAAAGAAAACAAAGGAGAGGGTGGGAGGTCATGGGCAAGGAGCCCAACAGGTAAAAGGAGGGGGA
The DNA here is from genome assembly GCF_964275005.1 of Diadema setosum. Classification (NCBI taxonomy): domain Eukaryota; kingdom Metazoa; phylum Echinodermata; class Echinoidea; order Diadematoida; family Diadematidae; genus Diadema; species Diadema setosum. Next base: position 26,777,496 of record NC_092700.1, on the reverse strand, counting down.
TTAAAGCAGGAGGGTGGACAGACAAAAGGCAGAGGAGAGGGGACAGACAAAAGGCAGACGGGGTCAGTGATGATCATGAGGATCAAGGAGGCAACCAATGAAGGAAAAGGATGAATAGGGAGGCAACATCAAAGAAGATAGGGAACACCAGAGGGATAAGGAAAGGGAAAGAGTGAAAAAAAGCAACAGCAAAAGGAAGGGAGGGGGGGGGGGGGCTGGGCAAACAGTGAGCCCTGAAAGGTGTACCAGGAGGAGGCAACAAAAGGAAGAAATCAAACATATCAAAGTGTATACATATACACACAGTAATAATAATGACAATGAAATAACAGTGCTGAAAAGGATATTGATAAAAGAAATAAAATAAAGCACATATGAAAAACTGGGGGAGAGAAAATTGTATACATTGTATGTTGATAAGCAGGCAAGGCAAAATAAGCACAGGTAGTGTAAACAAACAAAACCAAGTGTGTGTGTGTGTGTGTAGGTAGAAAAAGGCTGTATGAAAGAGACTCGGACTAGAGGAAGGAATCAATTGGGAATAAAAGGGTCTGCAAATGGAAAAAAGCACAAAGAAAGAACAAAATGAAATTGAAAAATGAAAAAGCGAATGATTATAATAATAATAAAAAAAATATATATACATACATATATATGTGTATATATATATATATATATATATATATATATATATATATATATATATATATATATATATGTATATATATAATAAAGGTGGTTAGTCATTTCCCTCCTGGAATTTGAGGCCATGGGGTTGGATGGACAGGTGTGAAGTCGTCTCATCCAGAGCTTCTCTCTGCTGGTTCTGACTGTGTCTGGACGAGTGCCTAAAGATTCAATGCCCTGTAGAGTCATATCAGTGATGGAATGATCGGGTAGATTGAAATGGTGGCCCACTGGAGTGTCGAGCTTGGCTGTGCTGACAGTAGATCTGTGTCCGTAAAAGCGTCTTTTAAGTGTTGTCTTGGTTTCCCCAACATACTGGATTCTACAAACTCTGCAAGTGATGAGATACACGACATTAGTGGTAGTACAAGTGATGTTTCTGCTTGAGAAAGGGGAGAAGATACATCCACTGATGTATCCTCCACTTCTGTCGTTAACCTTTCTTCTTCTCCCCTTTCTCAAGCAGAAACGTCTCTTCTCTCAAAAGGTCTCAAGTTTTGCCCCACTCCACCCAAGGTCGATCAGATAGCACTCAGCCAAGACCTCTCTTCTTTCTACCGCAGGTTACGCCTCAAAGAGTTTTTTTTTCTCGATGAACCTCCTTCTGCTCCTGAGCCCTTTCATCAAAAAAGCTCATGGATTCCCCCCAAGAATAGAGTTCCCTCCCTGGAAACGTACATCGAAGCTGTCTCATCTCAAGTCCACTCCGCAGATACCCTCGACATTGCATCACATGACAATCTCCCTAAGGAAGAACGCCAGGCTCTCTCATCTCTCAAAAACAGGTCGGACATCATCATCAAGCCCGCAGACAAAGGATCAGCTGTTGTAGTAATGGACCGCCAGCAGTACATCGATGAAGCCATGAAACATCTCCGCAATCCTTCCCACTATAGATTTGTGTCCATACATTGCTAAAAGCTACTTTTGCCTTTACTTTGAAGCCAAATTTGTGTTAAAAGTACGACGGATGCAACTTTTTCATGCATTTTACTATTTGAAAATGATATCTTTCTTTCAATTGCCGTTTATTATGCCTTTGTGTACAAATTTTGCTGTAACATGAGAATGCTTCAATACTTTCTTTACATATGTGGTACACTTATGCGGAAGGTAGGACATGCTTATTGAGCTGTTTGAAATTATGGGCTTTAGTTTTTAAGTTATTGACAGCTGAATCCTGATTGGATAATACTGGTTGCCATGGCAACAGGAGGAAACTTTTTTTTTACGATAATCAAAAAAAGTTGTGTTTTTTATTGCATCTATAACATAACAAAAACAAAGTTTGCAGCAGTAGGAGGCATTTTAGGGGTTACCAATCACCTATAGGCATCTGGTTACCATGGTAACCATGCATGATATTATACCTTACAATAATTATATCCCATTGTATTACTGACATCTCTAGCAACATGTACATATATAGTTTTATGGAGTTTTAATGAATTCTTCATGAAATAAATGCAAAAACTGTTATAATTTTGTCATTTTCAGTGCCCTAGCGACAAGCGTCACCGACCCTAGTCTAATTTCTAGCCGTTTTTATTTCGTCTTTATTTCTCTGAGTTGCAGCTTGTGTATTGTGCAGAAGCCCGCTGTATTGCGCTGAGCCGAGTGATAGCGCATACCCAGTGATTGCGACAAAAAAAAAAAAAAAAAAACGGTTCGGGCGTCGCAATCACTGGGTATGCGCTCTCACTCGGCTTGCTGCACCTCGGAAAAACAAAGACGAAATAAAAACGGCTAGAAACTACACTACACCGAGCCCAGCTTGGCGTGAAAAGTTAATTTGCAGGCAAAAATCCTTGTTTGTCGAAGAAAAAGTCTGCGCGCGCTAAGACTACTACACGCACCACTGGCACTAGCGCCTGTAGCAGTGCTAGTGTTGCGTGTAGTAGTCTTGCGTGTGCAGGTTTTTTTTTACGTTTGTTCAAACAAATAACGATGAAAAGTGGCCTGTAAAATTTTACTGATACCACAATTTGGAATCACATACGACCTGGGGATGTTCATGGAGGTCCCATCTCCCATCCTGTCTGGTCAAACCTTTTCTGCGAAGTGGGTTGAACGAACTCCTTAATTAAGCCCCTTACAGGAATGAGCGTCCTGACTAATAAGAACGACTCAAGTCCAATCTTTGGCCAAATTTACCTTATGCATGGACTCATCTTGTGTGTAAATGATAAATCGTAATTACCCCCGGAAGTGCCTGAAATGAATGAGTTAAATCTTATATGAATGTAAGAATGAAGGACTTGTGTCATTTCACATTCATATTATAGCGCCCTCTCTCGTCCTTCTCTCATCTCTATAGCAGAATATCATGTATATGATTCAAAGAACGACCCAAGTCCATCACACAAAATGACCTCTCCACAATTAATGTAAATGTTAATTGTCATAACAATATACTATGTTTTAATTTGTATATACAATGTTGCCTTTCCATCACAGTTAAATAGAATACTATTGGACAATTACAAAAGATATGAAGTTTTTTGTAAGTTTACTCGAAATGGTCTATCATGGACTTGGGTCGTTCTTGTATTCAGATACTTAATTATTGTTCCATTATCTGGATTCAGATCCAACAGGTGCTAACTTTTAGACCTCCTTGAAAACCATGATAATTATTATCTAATATTCACGTTTTATGCCATCCACTGTTTCTAAATAACATGTTGGAACAAAACCAAGCGCTTTTACCGCCCAACATATTGTAAGCTAATGGCCGTTCTTCTGGCATAAGACCAACACACACACACACACACACACACACAAAAACAAACCTCATAATGATATAACCCCTCCAGAAATGTAGTGGAAGCTACGTGAGATGCACTAGTATCAGGCATAGAGAGTAAAAGAGAGTCACTTTGCCATATAAAATAGAATTTAAGATCTATTTTCATTTTCGATAATACAGAAACACTGTACCTCCAAGCTTTTTGCTTTTCCCGCGCTTTTCAATCTTTTTTTTTTATTTTCATCGAGGTTTTTGTCTCTTTGTGCTAGGTTTCAACTTAGGCAAAATCATCGGCAACGCACTCACAGGTTTTCTGATCAACCTAGATATAGCCGGCGGATGGCCTTTTACTTTCTACATTTACGGTCAGTATTGATCTGCAATGATTTGAGTTATTCTGGATAATATCCCCGTCCCATTGATTTTTTTTTTCTCATTGGTCTCTCGTCGGAAGCATAGTTTGTTGTTTCCGGCCACCCACAGAAGTGTATCGGATCGATGTCCGATGAATCCGACTTGTATTGGTCGACTACGAGGTCAGTGTCAGACATGTCGGGCGTGATCCAATGACTCAAGAGGCAAGATCGTCCGAGAAGTCTTGATATCTGTTGTGTTTTTTTGCCTGTCCCGACGCAAACAAGTTGCATAATATAGTATAGGCTACCAGATCAATAAAAAACCTGATTTTTTTTAAAGTGGAAAATGAGCAAAGAAAATGGGCTCCCATCGGGATTCGAACCCGAGATCTTCGGATTGCTAGCCCGGTGCTCTACCGACTGGCCTTTAGAAAGCCATATAGTACAGTATTCGTCCCAGAAACCCTTCATTGTCAATATAAGAGAGACTCTTTCTCCCGTCTCAGTTATTATTTGTGGTCATTATTTCAGTCCTATTTTGTTTGTCTTTTCGGAGACTCGTTTTACATTTCCGATCTACCTAAGATGTTTGCAAGCATTGCAATAATGATTGGGACTGTACAGGTTTCTGTCCTTCCCCGCAGGATCGTGCGGGGTATTGTGGGTCATCGCTTGGTCTTTCCTTGGGTACAGCTCGCCCGCGGATCACCCGTGGATATCGGTGGAAGAGAAAACGTACTTGAAAGAAGGGCTCCGTTTTTCAGGCTCGGTAAAATTAATCATTGACATGGTTAGGGTTAGTGTCGGGGCCAGGATAATTTGACAGAAACAAGAAGCCGCCATTTTATCCTACATGCTGCAATGGTATAGAGTAGTATAGATTCTATCGTGTAAAAGTTTTCAATAATGTCACTCAGTCGGCAGCAGGTGATGGAGAGTCATGAAAGCTACACAGCATTACAATAATATTTGTCAGGCAATATGTTGTGACAACGTGATATTCAAAACGTTTGTGTACTCGGGGATGTTTGTCATCCTTTAAACATCATTAACCAACTCAGTCGATTATTAAAGTTCGAGTACTTGATTGAAGGGTTTGTTCATTTACGTCCTGTGCAATTTCAAAGTTTGAGCATAACATGAGCAAAACACGAACATTTCTTGAGAAGTTTCTGAGGCATGTTGCTGTAGAATTTGTAGAAAATGTTCAAGATATCACATTTGATGTATATGTTTACGTCTGTTATATCACAAAACATCCTACCATAAAAACAAATCGCAATGAAAGCCTAAAATATAAGGAGATATCAGTATTTTTCTCAGTAAACCATAACTGTAGACGTTTTAGTCTGGATACATATTTATTATAACTATTGTTCACATTTTGTGTACTTAACAATACTCAACATCGATTATATGGATTCAAATTTTTACAGTGGTTGTTTCTATCCCTAACTCACATTTTAGAACCATACTAAAGCACTAATGCTGGGTTTTTGTTTCATCTGCAAATGGTAAATTATGGCTATAAGCGAGGCAAGTATACTTATTATTCATTTAAAAGTGAATAGTCAGGGAAACAGGAATGCAGAATCAGCATATTAATGTCAACGGATTTTTTTTTTTCAGGATACCATGATGATGGCAACAGTAAAAAAAGTAGAAATGTAAGGAAATTATGTGTCAACTCAATGCCATTATATGTCATAGTATCCCATCTTTCAATTAAGGTGAAAATTTATTATCCGCCAAATTTAAGGTCGACCTGTTGTTTAGTTTCATAGAGTATAGTAAGCATCTGTACTCGATTTTAGACATTTAAACACGCCTTGACTTTCCTCCCTCTCTTTCTATTTGGTTAGAAAAGTAACGTGTCAGTACCGTGGGGTGCAATGCTGACCTCACCTGCCATATGGGTGCTGGTCTTCACGCACTTTGCCAACGTGCTCGGTATGTCCACGCTCCTCGCCAATCTACCGCTCTATTTCAGCGATGGCATCAGGGTGCCTATTGAACAGGTGATGACATAAGGAATGAAGGACCCTATTAACCCGATAATGAATAAGATAATAAAAAATTATGATATTCATGTTGAAAGTAATGTTGATAGTGATACGGATGACTATAATGCATGTCTAATGTTAATCAGTGTGGTACTTTCATCGTCATTTTTTATATCAGTGCTTGACTTACACTGACTTATCGTTTCATTTTAGTTTAGTTAGGAAAAAAAAAAACTATTTTACACTTATTCATTTTACTTTTTGGCTAAAAACAAAATACAAAAATGTGAAAGTGAATTAAGAATTTTTGGACTTTGTATCCGATAGTGATAAGATTTCTTTCTGATTATAGTCTTTTTCAAGTGGACTTGCACATAAAGCAGCGCCGCACATGTAGTAATTACGTAATCTTTCGTTTGCGGTTCACTCTGCACAGACGGGTGTGTACTCGGCGCTTCCATTTACTCTCCAATTCGTCGCCATTATATCAGGGAGCTACCTGACGGACCGACTTCTGGCGCGGGAAATCATGGAGAAAACGACGATTCGAAAACTGATGTCAGCCATAGGTAGACCACAGCTGATCGTATCTCTTAATAAGCGATAATGCGTCAAAATGTATGCTTTTGTTTATGAATTTGTCAGTACACACTAAGAATTACGGGTACAAATTTAAACCCCCAAATTGTCGCTATACAACCACCCTAAAGGGTGCGACCTTGCACCCAATAAGCAGTTTGCACCCTCGGAAGTGCAATACGCCGACTCTTTAGCCTGCAGGGGTGCGAATTTGCACCCTCAGTTTTGTGCGAATCAAGGGTGCAAACATGCACCATAAACATTAATACATTGTGAATTGAAAATTTGGACTACGAGTGCCAAGGTTTCACTCGTAAGATCAAACTTACACTCTGATGGATATGGCTGCATCTTTGTAGGTACGAATATAAATATTAAGAGATTTAATGCATAATAAAAGGTGCAATTGTCCACCCCCCGGGAAATCATGGAGAAGACGACGATTCGAAAACTGATGTCAGCCATAGGTAGACCACAGCTGATCGTATCTCTTAATAAGCGATAATGCGTCAAAATGTATGCTTTTGTTTATGAATTTTTCAGTACACACTAAGAATTACGGGTACAAATTTAAACCCCCAAATTGTCGCTATACAACCACCCTAAAGGGTGCGACCTTGCACCCAATAAGCAGTTTGCACCCTCAGAAGTGCAATACGCCGACTCTTTAGCCTGCAGGGGTGCGAATTTGCACCCTCAGTTTTGTGCGAATCAAGGGTGCAAACATGCACCATTAACATTAATACATTGTGAATTGAAAATTTGGACTACGAGTGCCAAGGTTTCACTCGTAAGATCAAACTTACACTCTGATGGATATGGCTGCATCTTTGTAGGTACGAATATAAATATTAAGAGATTTAATGCATAATAAAAGGTGCAATTGTGCACCCCAGGGTGCTGCTATAGGAACAAATAGGGTGCAAATTTGAACCTTTATTTTTTTAGTGTGTAAGATTCAAGTTAGATTATAGTTCCGATATGCTTTTAGTATCCACGCTTATGCTTTAGTCCCGGAATAGTTACTTGATGTCGGCATAGGCGCATGGTATTTTGGCATAGTCATCCGCTATCAAAATATATTATGACTATAAAATTGAATTCCTGCAGAACCGTACTCAACAGGTGATCCTTGAAGGGTCATCCTCGAAAATCGCTGACGTTACATCTGTGGTGCCACAAGGCAGTGTCCTAGGACCATTGATGTTTCTTCTTTACATCAGTGATTTGCCAGAGTACTTGACTTCTTATACGAGAGTACGTCTGTTCGCGGATGACTAATTGCTATATCGCAAAATCACCTCAGAACAGGATTCTTTTGCACTACAGCAGGACTGAATTGATGTTTTTCAGCAGTGGGAACAGGATTGGATCATGAAGTTTAATCCCCCAAAGGGTCGGGTCCTCACTGTAACCAAGAAACAGAAGCCTATCACCAGTCCTACTACCTCCATGGGCAGACACTTTTGAGGGTGGATACTGCGAAGTACTTTGGAGTCCACATAACTAAAAACCTCAGTTGGAACCATCATGTTGATACCTTAAGCAAGAAAGCAAATTCAACATCAGCTTTCCTCAGAAGGAACATCAACGCCTGCCCAAGGAAAGCAAAAATCCAGTGTTATACAACTCTGTTTCGCCCTGCCCTGGAATATGCCTGCACTCTCTAGGACCCCTCTACAAAGGAGAACATCACCAAACTAGAGAAAGTCCAGCAACGTTTTGCACGTTTTGTCCTTACCGACTATCGATGGACAAGTAGCGTTACGCCAATGATTCACCAGCTGCATTGGCAAACACTTCAAGAACGCAGAGCCCAGCTGAAGGCAGTAATGATGTACAGGGTCATGAACTCCCTAGTGGACATATCACAGACTTACACAGTATACCTGCACAACCTCCGTGCCTGCATCGTGAACATACCCTGAAACTTGTTGTCCCTCACACAAGAACATTACAGCTTGTATGTTACCAGTCATCGTTCTTCCCGGATGCCACTCGATTGTGAAACAGCCTTCCTCCGGATGCTGTCAACTGCTCCTCTCTAGATCTATTCAAGAAGAGGGTGCAGGGCATACAACTTCAGTAATAACCAGGGTTGTTACCGACCCACACCCTCCATTTAAAAATCCACACCCTCGCCAAGGATCTGACACCGTCACGTACAATGTCATGTGCCCACGTAAGTTATAATCATAGTCCTTCGCAGTAATTTTGTTTTACTATGTTTGATTCCCTAGAAATTTGTTTTTAATGCTCTATAAAAGGGACTTTATACTCTGTTTTACAAAAAAAGTCCGTACCGTGGGAGGGGGTATTCCCCCTCACCCTCCCCCCCCCCCCCCCCCCGCGGTCGCTTCGCTCCCTCGCCGAGGATCTCACACCGTCACATAAAAATTGATATTAAATGGGTTAGTCAAATACCGGTTAGTGATTGGCTAAACACAGTCACGTGATGGAGGAACATTCGTTATGTTCGCCCATGGGAGAACATTTTTGTAATGTTCTCCCATGGGAAAACATTTTCAGGTAACAAATGACAGAAGGACCCGCGCACAGTGAATTTGGATCTGCTCGAGCGATCGAGTGCGTTGTGCTGGTGGTTGACCTTGACGTATTTGACGTATTTGACGAACCCATATAATATAACAGATGATGACTTTTGTTGTCGGGAACATGTACCAAACGTTCCACGTTCAATAGCATTTCAAACCCTTCGGGTGTAATAATATACTAACCCTAACCCTATCCCTAACCCTAACCCTGCCAGTCATCATCTATACAATATGCCCCCGTAGACATTTTGCCCCCCCCCCCCCCCCGAAATCAAAAGTGTTCCGGCGCGCTTGAACGTGACCACCCTATGAGAGGATTTTGAAGAACAGCAGCAGTATCCATTCTTCTCCATACAGGCATAAATAATATACAGGCACATACAGTCGTGCAACAGTAGTACAACGATGTAAGGTGTGCTACGATTGGCCTTGTAACAGTCTCAACATATGCCATGTATGCTCAAGGTCTTTAAAGCACAATCGCACCCATCGTACGCAAGACTGGTCTCTATCAATAATGTCTATAGGTCGAGAGTTGCACGACCATCAGTCGGCCAAATGCGACTATCGAATCTTACGACCTCTCTCGTCAAGTCGTGAAACCGACAACCGCAAAACTGATCGTATGATCGTATGAACTGATCGATCGCATCTTGTCATGTCTGGATTTTGAGCATGCTCAAAGTAAAGAGTTCGGATGCGACCTGTCACGACCGCCTCGGGTTCGTGCGACCACCTTCAACGACTGCAGTGCTCGCAAGACACCAAGCGATCGAACGTGCCACATCACCCCCCCCCCCCCCCCAAAAAAAAAAGAAAAAAAAAAGAAGAAAGTTACAGGCGGTCGGAACCTGGTCGCAGAAGACTGGTGAAAGAGGCTGGTCCTCTCGCTGCCGCTTACCCCTCGCTGATGGCTTGCAACTCGGTCTCCTGTGACAACATTTTGCTGGCTCGATCCTCTTGTGATTAATTGCTAGGGCAAAACGGCCTTAGGCAACGGCTTCTGCTGTATTTTCATTTATTTGTTTGTTTGGTGATTTGTTTTGTTTTGTTTTATTTTGTTTTGTTTTTTACCCCGGCGGCATTGATAAGTGACCCTGTTGTACACCATGTCACATAAAGGGCTTCTATTGTTTTGATTGAGACCTAGCTTCAGGTTTCTAACATTTTTTGGTGAGATAATGAGAAACCTCATATGAAATGAGAAAGAGGATGTAATTCCAATAGGAAATCAACGTTTATTTGATGAAAATCGCAGGCCGGCGGAACCGGAAGTGGCGCTAGAAAGAAATATACAGCAACCTTGAAGTGTGAGCGCGGTATATGGCTTTGTTTTTGCGCTGAAGACCTGTTTTGTTATTTGTTTTGTTTGTTTGTTTGTTTGTTTGGTTTTTTTTTTTTTGCTTGTCGGCTGAAGAAACCCGGAAGTGGCGCCAGAGGTGGCACCAGAAGGTGCGCCGAAGGTTGTTGTTGTTGTTGTTTTTTTTTTGCTTGTTAGCTCATGAAATACGAAAGTGCCCTCCCCCCCCCCCCCCCCACTTTTGAAAACGTTCCGCCGCCGGTGGATCGGTTTGGAAATGGCCGAGATATCCAAAACAGAGCAATCTAATAAAAAGTGCATTGACCCATTTTTATTACGAATGCTTTGTTTTACTTTGTGTTTGGATGTCTCAGCCATTCCATAACCAACTTTTTTTAAAATAACGTTTGAATTCCTCTTAGAATGGTATGCTCTTTACTATTTTAAGGGTGGTTTCTTTATAGTTAAAAGCCCAATCCTCATCTCCGCCAATACTATACGATCCTTTTAAAGCAGGATTTTTTTAAACAAACAAACAACTAAACAACACCACAAAAACATCCGAATAAATGAAGTCACCTGACAGAAATCGACTGAAAAAAAACAACAACCTACTATTCAAAAGTCTAATGAGATGTGATATTTTACAAGAGTACTACCAATGACTACAATTACTGTCTTCCCCCTTATGTTGCAGTAGCGTCAAGCATACAGTTTGTTTCACCTAATATCATTTGTGTGTGTGTTTGTGTGTGTGTATGTGTGTGTGTGTATGTTAATATTTTGGCTTGTCATTCTCTTTATTATTTTTTTTTTATTTCAGGGTTCTTCTCCGGAGCTTTCTGTCTCGTACTGACCGGTTTTGCCAGGTGTAACATCGCAATGTCAGTGGTCTTCGTCATGCTGGCAATGGGCGGAATCGGTATTTCCTTTGCTGGTCACTTCGTGTCGCTGCTTGACGTAGCCGGAGTCTACGCGGGCTCGGCTATGGGCATAGTGAACACCGCCGGAACGCTCGGCGGGATTGTCGGGCCTTACATCGTAGGAGTGTTCACTGAAGTGCAGGTAAATGTGAACGCAGCACGTATTAAAGGGGAATTCCAGTGCAGTTGAAAATTAGTCTGAACAGAAGGAGTAAAATTCTCGTAGCACAACAATGGACATTTGATAAATCTGATGAAAAATAAGGAAGTTATGATATATTTCGAAGTTTGACTGATTTTTCAGGAAACAGTTCTTGAACAGAATATGCAAATAGTAAAGTGGTGATGTCATCCTCTGTCAACTTGCCAAATAGTTTGAATTTTCCAGTTTCTTTTTTATTCAAATGCAATAAGGGCCTAAGCCCAAGTCCTAAAATTCTTATACATCTATATCCGATCTCTATTCTAAAGCTTTTGGACAGGAATAACATCATGTTTCATACTTTGATAACAGAAACATTCAATTTCCGTCATTTTTTTTTTTTTTTTGGTGTGTGTGTGTGTGCACGATCGATGGAAAATAATATTGTAAAGTGATGACATCATGAGCTTACTCGTTTTCATATTCAGATCAACTGCATGAGAACTGTTCTGCAAAAACTAGAGAAGCGTCATTTCATAACTTCCTTAATATTTATCCGCTAATTAAAAAGCAAATTTTATTCCCAAAAAGATGTTACTCTTCCTTATCAGACAAACTTATTACTGGACTGAAGCTCTTTAAGCTTGCATTCTCAAAAGGTGGAAATGTGATTGTTTCCGGCATCTATGTAGCGTAATATGTGGTACAGTGATTACTCGCAGGTATAGTTGAAACGTCCGGAAGAATACTTTCACGTAGACATACTGTTGAGTGAAGAAATTTGGACTAATACAAAATGCGTATTCAATTAGCCGAGTAGAGAAACGCATTTAAACCTTGGATCTTTGCAACCAACATAATAATAGATATATGGTCACATTGTGCCAGGTAAAGAGAGCGGCGATTTCATTGCGTAGACCACGATAGATAGTAGTAATATTGATAAAAATAAAAATAGTAGTACAAGTAGTAGTAGTAGTAGTAGTAGTAGTAGTAGTAGTAGTAACAGTAGTAGTAGTAGTAGTAGTAGTAGTAGTAGTAGTAATAGTAGTAGTAGTAGCAGTAATAATAACAATCATCATCATCATAATAATGCAACAAAACAAAAGAATCCCCTTCCTTCAAAAAGGTACATGTATATTCGTTGAGGGTTGTTTTGTATCGGCGTCATAAACATACATATCAATCATCCAACACACACACACACACACACACACACACACACACACACACATAAAATGTTATGACTTCAGGAAGTATAATAATGTCTTTTTACTACAACATTTCAAAGTATATTACTACAGTGGACTCCCGTTATAACGAAGTCCTCGGAACCTGCCGTTTTCTTTCATTATATCAAAATTTTGTTATAACTGAACAAATAAATAACTTACAACTAACCGGGAGTGCGCTGTAGTAAACAATCGGGAGGTCATTTTTTGGGAGGAGGGGGAGGGGAACAGGAGGGGGGTGACCTTGATTATTCCACCAAATTAACCAGAAACCTAAAAGGAGAAAGGTCGGAGAACTATATTATAGTTCTCCGACCTTTCTCCTTTGAGGTTTCTGGTTTGTTTGTTTGTTTGTTTTCACTTTTCCGTCCGTCTCGACTCTTTCATTTCGTGTTTTGTTTTTTGTTTTTTCTCTTTCACACAGTCTGATATTACTGGTTGGCAAAAAGGGATGTGGTTCTTGGCCGGAGTGTTCGTCTGTAGCGGACTGATATTTGTCCTGTTTGGCACGACTCGTCTGCAAACTTGGGCAAGAATGGATGAGGGCGGAGAAGAAGAGTACATACCTCTCGAAGACTCAAAGGCCGACACTACACTCAGTGACAAGTGAAACATAAAAACACAATTATTATTCCATATCATAGAATGCGAACGGGGACATTTGGAAAACAACGTTTATAACTCAATGTACGGATCAATGTGGTTTTTTGACAGTGACAATTCGTTGTTCAGGTTTATATTTTGCACCACTTATTGGATCTATGGAATAGATTTGACCGTCCGAGCCTCTTCAATTTGGCGTAACAAAAGTAGGAAAACAAATCGTAGCAACTTTTCTTGAAAAAAAAAAATTACACACACACGGTACAAACGAGCAATACTAGTCACAAAAAAAAAAAATATTTTCAATTTATAATGACCTTTCAGAAAAAGCTTGCAATGATAATTTCCAAGTACAGATATTTTTCTTTGGTAAGCAATTTATAGAATTTTCGAACACATCAGGATATCATATCTAATGAGATTAAAAATAGGTACATATAAAAAAAAAGGTACATAACTGGACCTTTGAAGTTTGTTTGGTTGGTTTTCTTTTTGATTGTTTGTTAACCAGTAGAAACGCATGAGGTTAGCATCAAGCGTGGTAAATGATTTGTAATATTTAAGTCAATAGATTTATGTTAGCCATTAAGTTACGTCATTATATATTATGTCATTGGTGTTTTGGAGTTACTGAAATTATCAAAAAGATGTATATAATACTTTTCTACAGTCCTGTGATTTTCTTGATGTTTTTATGTGGAAATTATGCTGCACGTCATTCTCTGTCAGTTTAAACCATGTCATGTCGTAATACTAAGAATTCGAGACTCAAAGCATCAAGTATTCGTGCTTTACAGTCTTTTTCTCTGGAACAATGGATGATTTTAAGTTCGGTGCTAGAGCTAGTACTATCTCAGCACTATAGCACCCGTACTTTCGGCGATAAAACTGAACTTGAAATCAGTTGGTGGTGGGAGGTTGACCTCAAAATTATGACGTATTGTCCATAGTTGGCGCTGGGCCTGGTGTTGAAAGTCGTCTCCTGAATAGCGCTCCACCGTTTGTGTTGGCGATTTACGTACTTTTTCCCAATCTGCCAACACTAGCCCCTAGGGATTATCATCTTCGTCATTTCAAGTTCGGTGCTGGTGTTAATATTGCTGTGCGAGACCCACATTTATGTCCATGTAAAGTAGATGCTCATTACGTGCAAAATATAAAATGCTAATGCAATGGTCGCTCACGTAACCTACACGAACACTTTAGACATGGCAGGGACACAGGCTACATAAATCTGAGCCTGGGAGCAAAATGAAGATCGTATTTTGGATTTTTTTTCGTCGCGCACTTCCTGCGGACTTCGCGATGGTGCGATGCAGCTAGCCCCTCGTGTTATGATCGATAAATTTGATCGGTATCGCTTCCTCAGTCTGACCGCTGGCGTTGGAGCTCGATTTAAGGCAGTTATTTGGGAGCTAGCACGAGCACTAGCACTGGCACTAGCACCGAACTTGAACTCAACCACTGTTATTTATGTTGTACTTGTTTCCCTGCTTGCTTGTCAGTAAGAAATACATTCTATAAAATTGTACGTGTTTGTTTACATGTGTTTACTGTAACATATTGAACTGTTCGCGTATGGTTTATCAAAATGAGATACGAAAGATTAGACCAAACAAACTTACAGCTTACAGTGAGTCGAAAATGTTTCTGTTATTGAGGTGTATTGATATATCGTGCTATTCCTGGTCGAGTAACTTCAGAATAGTGATCAGTTAGATACATCAGAATTTGAGAATGGAACGTAAATTCCTTTGAATGAAACACAGGAAATGTAAAGAAAAATATGTCCATATTGTGTGGCAGGTTTTGAAGGAATGACACAATCTCTTTACTATTCGCATATTCATACTGACTGCTGCATGTTCAAGAACTGTTTCTTGAAAAATTAGCGAAAACTCCAAATGTCACAACTTCCGTACTTTTTATCCGATTTTGACCAACTTTTCATTGTTTTACTAAGGAAATTGTACTCCTCTTTGCAAACTAACTTTTAAATGGAACCAATACCTTCAGTGAAGTTATTTTTATTCAAATTAATGCTTCATATATTTGAATCAGTCACTGTAAGTTTGAGCCAAATCGGACAAGGAATATTGAAAGGAAATCACAGCTTTGCAAAGTTCAACAGTCAGTAGAGGGAGCGGCAAACAGCTTGTGACATATTTGTGGACATGTCTACAAGGTTTAATGTTCATAAAATTTCACTTTTTTTCAACTTTTCTCAGAAAAATGAGCGCAATCTCTTTGAAACCCAAATATGGCACGAAGGAATGCATTTTGCAAGCACGTATTTTGAAGGTGAAACAAGTTTAGAAACAAGAGAAAACTTTGAAATACTGTAATTTTGTGTAGAAAATGAATGGAGAGTTGTCCACAAGTTCCGACCCGAGTTACTTTGTCGCCCTCTACGATTCATTTATTCAAAGAGCTGTAGTTTCCTTATCACTTGTCTAATTTAGCTCGAATTTGCAATGAATAAATCAAATACAGGTATGTCAAGCACTTGAATAAGAGAACGTTTATCTGACAGTATTTGTTCTCTTTAAGTGAACTGGAATTCCCCTTTTAGTACGAGACACCGGATGAGTATGTCTCGTTCAGGAGGGACGTGCCCAGTGCTTAAACTCTCTTGAAAAAGAAATGACAAAGCTGGGACAATCTCGTGTGCTGCCAGTTTTAAAAGTCTTTGGGACAATTCATCAGGGCCACTGGCTTTGCCTGGATTCAGTTGAAGCAACTGCTCTTCCACACCAGGCCGATGGATGTGAGGATGTCAGATATCACTGAACGGGAAATATCTGCCGATGGGAATTTGGTCGTTAATTGCTGGTATCAGTGAAGACTGAACTGAAGTACTTGTTGAGACATCCAGCCTTATCTATCACGAATGTCTGTCTTGTAAAGCTTGTCATCTTGATGTAGCAATGGGATACCTATAAGTTCTCAGAACGTCGGTGCTTAACATACGACAAAAAAGGTCTTGGCTAATTCCAATGACGTTGCGTAAATATTCATGATGGGCTTAATGGACCAGATTGGGAACTTTGTTTCTATACTGCCATTATATCTGCCATCTGGAAGTGCTAGGTTGTTCATGAGCCTTCTCGAATAGGTTGTCTCGCTTCCTCGTCTCATACAGCGTTTAAGTTTGGTCGAGATATAATTATGGTAGGTTGCATCTTGATTTAGACATTGTTTGTTCATGTATTGTTTGTTATTGTTGTTGTAGCTCATTAGCTTGTTTGTATTTGTCTTCTGAGTTTATTACCTGTAAATCTTGTCAGTGCTTCTTTTTATCTTATTCTTGCCATGTTCTTTACTGTCTTTCTTCTTGTCTCCGTTTATGTTCTATTTTTAAAATGCAAATTTGTAAGATGCAATCCATCAAGGGTTTGACCTTTGACAGGCCTATGGCCTTTTGTCATTCCCACCCATCTGCTGCAGTTCTTACTGTTTTTACTGTGTTTATACTTCACTGTAACTGTCCTTGTACTGCTTATGCTTTGTTTTGTGTATTTTCTGTGTTCTGTTCACTACATTCTATACATAATTGTCTATTTTTGTTGGTGTTTGGAAAGATGGGAAATAAATTGAATTGAATTGAATTGAATTGACTTCTCGAATGGGATGAATTTCCCCTAGCATTTGTTGAGTAAGAAAGTAATTTTGGACCAGTTTTCATCCCTTATGGTGCTCTCTGGTGAAGAGGAGATAAATTCCAATAAAAAAAAAATGCCCAATGCTTCTTTCAGTTTCTGACGGTCACCTCACTAGAATTGTTATATTTTCAAGGGAGGCTTATAGCATGTTCTTGGGTTGACGCTGACAGTGAATGAGAAAAGCTGTGATCTGATATTCCAAGAGGAATACAGACGTTGGTCACCAAGTTTGGGTGGGATGTGAAGGGAAAGTCCGGTATGTTTGGTGAGATAGGACGTATATTATTTCTAACTACCTGGGTTAGGGATTTTTCTAGCATAACATCAAGTAACAGTTTATGAACACCTACACAGTTGGAGTTTGCAACACTATGTTGATCCCAGTTGATATCCGGGAGGTTAATCACTACCGATTATAACACAAAGGGTGACTGCGACGATGCTTGGACAAAGATTTGAAATGTTTGCACTTCCTGAAATGGTTAAAGGGGAATTCCAGTGCAGTTGAATTTAAAGTTCGATTAAAAATAAGGAGTCCTTTTTATTTTACCACAACAATTAACATTTGATCAAAATCAGATGAAAAAGGAGGTTATGGCGCTTTGAATTTTCAGAAACAGTTCTTAACAGGAACAGTCAGTATGAATACATGTATGCAGATAGTAGAATAGTAAGAATCACTGCAATAACGGGAGGGTTTTTTCTTTGAAATTTTAGCTTTTCTGAAGGAATAACTGCTGCATTGTTCTTAACACTCCTTTCTAATGTGAAGTAACGCCGGTCTTTAAAATCGGCGCAATCCTCGTTGGCTTTGCCACGGCAACGTCGGCCTCCGCTTGTCAGACATGTCCGGCGTTGTGGCTCGCGAGTACCAAGGAAGCTGCTACCGATATTTCGGAGAACGTCTGACTCAGTCGGAGGCGGAGAGCTTCTGTAACACCTTCGAAACCGACGGTATGCGAGGGTCACTATATAAGGGCTTGTGCCGAAAGGGTGGGTTGGGTGGTGGCGCGTCGCGTTAATGGGAACACCACCCTTCGTCCAAAGCCCCCCCCCCCCCCCCCCCCCCGGTTTTGCCGAAAGGGTGCGTCGGGAGCGTTGGGTCGCGTCGCGTTGACTGGAACCCCACCCTTCGTCCAAAGCCCCCCCCCCCCCCCCCCCGGTTTTGCCGAAAGGGTGCGTTGGTACTTTTTCTCATGTAATATTAAAAGACGAGTTTTGAATTTATATTTAACCTTCAAACAACCATTTCAAAGAGGCTATCGTCCGGATCGGGTTACACTCTATTACCACTTGGTCTACAGCCAGTTGGTCTAATAGACTGTTTAATATCAGTTGGTCTAATAACCAGTTGGTCTAGTCATCATTTCGTCCAATTACTGTTTGGTCTAATTGTTATTTGGTTTAATTACTATTTGGTCTATAGTCAATTCGTCTTATAATAGCCATTTGGTCTATTTTTGGTCTAACACCAATTTATATCATCAAATACCGATTTGGTCTATTATGAGTTGGTCTAATTCCATTTCATCTAATCATCAAATGGTCTAAAATAAAACCAAATTTGTCCAATATAAATTTGGTGTACACATCATTAATTTTGGTCCATTGCCCAGTTGGTCTAGCCTCTGTCTATCATCATTAAGTCTACACCCATTTAGTCTAATAACCATTGATCTTATTGTCATTTGGTCTAACAGCTAGCCTCCTGGTCTAATCAGGTACCATTTGGTCCAATCATCGTTTCGTGTATATGACCAACTGGGCTATTTTTTTTTTTTTTTTGGGGGGGGGGGTTGGGCCTTTTTATTGATGAGTACACCAAATTTATATTGGACAAATTTGATTTTGTTTTAGACCATTTGATGATTAGACGAAATGGAATTAGACCAACTCATAATAGACCAAAAATAGATCAGATGGCTATTATCAGACGAATTGACTGTAGACCAAATAGTAATTAAACCAAATAACAATTAGACCAAACAGTAATTGGACGAAATGATGACTAGACCAACTGGTTATTAGACCTTTACTGATATTAAACAGTCTATTAGACCAACTGGCTGTCGACCAAGTGGTAATAGAGTGTAACCCGATCCGGACGATAGCCTCTTTGAAATGGTTGTTTGAAGGTTAAATATAAATTCAAAACTCGTCTTTTAATATTACATGAGAAAAAGTACCAACGCACCCTTTCGGCAAAACGGGGGGGGGGGGGGCTTTGGACGAAGGGTGGTGTTCCCATTAACGCGACGCGCCACCACCCAACCCACCCTTTCGGCATAAGCCCTATATAAGTATCGATCTCAAATGCAAGGGAGAACGACTTCGTCTACGATATCTTCCGCTCCGTAGCGGGAGACGTCGAAAATCACAATGAGCGTAATCTTATCTTATGATGCAAATATACATAAACATTAATTGATTGATCAGAGTACCAATGCATGAGGATGACATGACATGGAAGATCGTTTTGACCCACCTGTGTTTTCTCTCTCCATCTTTTCGGTCATTGCTCCCTCATGGCTATCATCAAAAAAAAAAAAAAAATCTTCTTACTTTGATTCACTTATCTATCTTGATTTCGGTTTAATTCTTCATTCTTTTTTAACATTATTTTTGTCTTTTCCTATTTAAAGCCGTTCACTCTGTTGTGCCGTTCCTTGCTTCTCTTTTATGTTGTAGGTGCAGCCATGAGGCAGAACCACCACACTCGCAATCTTCAAGATTTCCTTTTTCTTTAAGTTAATTATTCCTTCTTGGCTTCTTCGGCCCTCCTCCCCGTTTAGCAGTAGGCCTAAAGGTCTTACTGTATAAAGGTGTACGAAACCATTACAACGCTTTAAATTACACCGTCACCGTTGGACCAAAAACTGCTCAAAACGGCACTCTTCACCCTTTTGTAAGAAACAGGTACCTTTCACTGCCAGGGCATTGAATGTGGAAATACCCTCTCGAAGACCAGTGCTGATTAAGAATGACGAGTCTAGGCAATGTACATTGGTTTAATACGGCTAATAAAAGCCTGGTGTGATAAAAGAAAAACCGTATCAAAAACTGTTTCAATACGTTAAATTAGCACACACACATAGGGCATAATAATACACAAACACACAATAATGTCACTCTCTGTCCCCGCCCGAATGTCTTCACGAACAGAGTGATGATGATCCAGTGTACGACTGCTGGATAGGACTCTACCGGGAGGACAACGGTGCTCCATGGCAGTAGACGGATGGGAATTCATCTGATTACAGAAACTGGAGGGCGGGTGAACCAATAATGATAGCAATGGAAACGAGGACTGTGCTTATGTGTGGCGCGCGGGAGACAAGAACGATAATTTCAAAGACTGGAACGACATCGCGTAGGCCTATATATGTGAGATGCCTAAACCGAGTTCTGCTGTGACACACGCAAGCTCTATATTTTTTTTCCTTTGTTTTTGCATTTTTGCTTAAGAATTGAACAACGAATTAAAACACACAAACATAAAAACACACACAGAGACACACATAACGAAATTATTGTTGTTATTCCAGTATAGTGGATCACGCTATACTCTTGAGTCCTAGTTTAGATTAGAGCTGAGTCAACCCATTAGGTAACATTATTGTCGAATACAACAAATCAAAATATTTGGCGTAAGGAATTATTTTATTTGTAGATAACTACGACATTCCTTGGTACGAGTTTATCTACACAATTTGGATGATCATTCATACCCTGATTCTCATTTACACGAAGATCTTAAACCAGTTAATCTGGTGAGATCTGAAATGCCATTTCATCGAGAAGGTTTCCATTTGAGTTGCTAGACAGTCATTGAAGCGGTCACGTCAAGGGGTGGATTGGTAGAAGAGGGGAAAATAGTCATTCTTTACAACATTTTCTTAGTTTCACGTGTATTGGTTTGGTGGGATAGTCATGTAGCGCCTCTCGTGTACCTCCAAGCCCCCTCCCACTTTCGTCAGAATATGTGTGATAATAGTAGCGGGTATTATCAAAAGCTCGTCGAAATTTTTCTTGCATCCCATTATGTACACGTACACTTAAACCTCGGAAAAGCGGAAAGGCGTTCTGTTTGGGCTTGATTAAAGAACTGCCATAATCACAATTCCGAAATTTTCTTAAATGTAAGAAACTGCTATGAATTGTTTTTGTGGGTTTTTTTGTTCTGTGTTTGTGCTGTGTGTGGTACGTGTGTATGTTCACATAATATGGAACCTACTGGGTGATGTTCGTTATTCCGAAAAAAAAAAAATGACTAAAGTTCGTCAATCCGAAACACACAGACGTCGTATGTACCGTTAGATTTTCGTTAGTCCGAAAATAAAGTAGGGACAGTTAAACTGAACATTAATGTCGTCAGTGATTAATGAAATCAGATAATTTGATCGGAAAATTATAAAAAAAAAAGATGCGAACTGATGAACTTTCGGAATTACTAGCATTTTTTCTTTTTTTCGGATTAACGACCCTTTGGAATAACGACCCTTTGGAATAACGAACTTTGTTTCTTCTCTCTTTCTCTCTTTTTTTTTTTTTCATTTTTGGACTAACGAACCTTCGGAATAACGAAGTTTAACCCCAGATACATATGTGAATTGAGGAAATGCAGCAATATTAGTAGAACACATTAGGAAATATAAAAAAAATGGGATAATTTGTTTAAAGTTATGAATTAGAAATATTGCATTCATGGTTGGATGAGAAGACAACAACAAATTGAGGGTACCTGTCGTCGAACTTGATCCTTATCCATTCCCTGAGTTTTTGTTTGTGGTTGTTGACTTGTTGTTGTTGTTTTTTTGTTATGGTAGAGGCTTTTTGTGTGAATGCAATACCATGTAAGTGTGTATTATGTGTATGTGTGTGTGTGTGTGTGTGTGTGTGTGTGTAGTTCACTATGGATGCATTGTCATTTTATGGATATGTATTTGCGCACTCTGCATACCAGTATATTATAAGTTACAATTTTGACTGCGCTAACTTTGTTAAATGTGGGTGTACTTTTGTGGAGTACTTTGATAGGCGAGTGACACCTATCCATGTTAATCATGATAGTTGTTTGGAGAAAGGTAGGCCTATAGGGCTTACATCTATGAACCTATAGTTACTTTTCGCATCAATTTTATTATCTTCGAAAGTGGTTCTTTTTGGCTGTGTGACAAACGACGTCGATGACGCATTTAGTGGTGATCAGGGTATTATAAATTAACATAATACACTCTAAAAACACAAATGTTGAATTAGCATTTAAAAGGGCCGAGGAGTGACAACATTTTCAAAGTGTTGGTTTTCCTGCTAGATTCAACATTCAAAATGTTATTTTAAAAGTTGGATGCAACACTTCAATAAATGCTGTCACTCCTCGGCCCTTTTAAATGTTGATTCAACATTTGCGTTTTTAGAGTGTATGGCTTAAAGTCATAATGGATTGAATTAGATTTAGCATTGAACTTGAATTAGATAGATCATTTCATTTCAGGATTTTAAAGCGTGTATTTATACAAGGAAGGGATTTCACTTTGAGCTTTTCCCATTTTTCTTCAACGTCACAACGTCAAAGTATATTCCTTTGTCATTTCGCCGTTATTTATCTCAAAAGAAAAAACAGACACCGGGGTTTTCCCTGTCAAACTTCATGTCACACTTTACTTTACATGTTTTCAGTGAGAATTGCAATTGCGATTCAAACTGGTTTACCTTCATTCGCATTATGAGAACTAGAGGAGGTGCTATGCATAGAAGCATCACTATCAATGAAATAGTAAAAATGATCCCAACAGACTCACTCACATTGTATAATTCGCATATTTTTATGTGAATATGTTCATCTACTTTTTCTTGTTCTTGTTGTTGTTGTTGTTGTTATTGTTGTTGTTGTTGTTGTTGTTGTTGTTGTTGCTGCTGTGTTTGTCACTTCATTTGCAACGGCTGACATAATGACAGGTCTTACCTGAAGAGCAGGCCCCTGCAGAATATTCAAAGAGCACATTATCTAACTCTTATATTTTACTATGAATGTCACATAAAATTTCATGGGGAAAAACAGGGTCCGTTTGTATGTCCATCATGGTAACTTGAGTACAATGTCTTTTATGTCTTGTTCACGTTTGTGTATTGAAATGAGTGCATAGTAGGCATACAACTAACATGCTTGCATTTAAATGTGAATAGCTGTTTGTCTATGTAGTTGCTATGATATTTCCACACACAAATGGCTGTAAAGATCCTATCTCAAGAGGGCGGCACATTGCTTTCACAAACAACTCGAATTTTAATAACTTTAGACTGCCTTACCATTTTTCTTTCTTTAACCCTAACTTACCGGGGGGGGGGGGGCATAATGCCCCCCCCCCCCTCTCGACGAATTCCGCAACCATTCCGCCGCGCAAAATTTTTTAACCGCGCCGCTCGCTGACTTTTTACTTTCAAGTCTCGCGCAACTTTTGAGACCAAATTTGTTGCGCCCGGGCATACCGTTCCGAAGCCACGCCCCTTCAAAAAATGTTCGTCAACCTCAAAATTGCTCAAAAACGTGATTTGGTGTATAAAGTTAATACAAATTGTGTTTTTTCAATTAATTCATATAAAGATTCATAATATTAATTCTAATGGCTGAAATAAATTTATTTTAGTATAATTATGCTTCTAAAGATGTGTATGACAAATTCTGCTGGAAAAAACAACAAAAACAAAAGTTCGAAAAAACAAGGAAATACATTAAAAAATGATAAAATAATAAAAAAATATAAGAAATTAATTTTGATACTGAATTTTTTTTTCATGCAAAAATGTTTGGAATGTCACTAGAAATATTTACACCAAAAATAAGCATTCCATAAGCTTTTATAAGCCAATTACAGACGAAAATGAGGTTTTTTGCATATTTATATTTGCATAATTAATTAATTTAAAATAAAAAATGCAAATTTTTGGAAAATTTTACTTAACAGTCTTGTAGATTACATCCGACTTTATGTTCATGCAAAATTTTGCCGCGATCGCGCGATCAACGGCCGAGATCTGAAGGGGGGGCCATAATGCCCCCCCCCCCCAGGAATTCAAGCTTGCTAAATAGCCCAGGTAAGTTAGGATTAAATTGATTCAAATAGCCATTTTTATAACTTTGGGCAGACTTATAAAAAAGAAGGGGTTTCCTTCGTTCTTTTAAATTGACTCAGTTAAAACGGCAGTTAACAAAGTAAAGATATGTTCGCGTCTTATCTATATCAGATATAATGATTTCTTTTTTTTTAAACGGAAGAGATTATCAGCTGATTTCTATTAACATTATGATGAAAAGGTTATAAAAGAAGAAATCCAGTAAAGTTACAAGTTAGCGTGATAAGAAAAAATAAAATCTTATGAGTACAACAGTGAAACTTTATCAAAATTGCCTGAAAATCAAGGAAGTTGTGAGATCTTGAAGTTTCACTAATTTCTTCAGAACAGTCCTCGTACAGTAGTAATGAATATGCAAATGAGTGACCCGACAATGGAACCAACTCACTGTCATTTATTTATCGTGTATGAAGAAAAACAACAAAAACAACAAAACAACAACGAATATTTACTCTTTTTGTTATTGAGGTGTGGCATTGTGCTATTCCTGATTGAATAACAACAAAATAATGAACAATTTATAATAGATGTATCAGAATTTGATACTAGGGCGTAACTGCATTTGAATGAAACTTTGGAAAAGTAAATAATAAAAATAATAATGATAATAATGTAAAAACTGAAAGCAGAGGGGTGAAGGTTCAGGTGTGAGTTTTTTTCAAGTCGCACTGGTTTTTATTTCGGCATGTTTGTTAATTTACAGCTCAGCAGTTTCGATCTTAACAAATTACAAATTTATTTATTTATTTATTCCGTTTTATTTTCACAGGGTAGCCCTTTCAGTTAAAAAACTGATTTTCAAAGGGGCCCTGCATAAAAACAATATGACCACATAATACTTACAAACTCAATACAAAATCAAAGAAAACAAAATGTATGCATATGCATAAAATACTAAATTACAGATAAAAGTATTTCACGAATAGGCCCGGAAAACACTTTCCACCATTTGCAACCCACATAATACATTGAAAGGGCCTATAATGATAGGAGCCTACCCGTCCGGCTGACACATAAGCTGCCGAAATGAATTGCCCTTGCGAGCATCCCAGGAGCTAAAAAAGGTCTGTATACCCTCCCCCCCCCCCCCCGTCTGAAGCGCCCTCCCCGTCCAAAAGTGGGCAGGCAGAAAACCCACGTGATAACCAATAATGCCCTAAACAACCTTTACTGTCATTGTACATACCCTATACAAAAAATTTATAATCGATTAGAGAATACTTTGGTACATGGCAGCCTTAATCGGACATACATATTCACGATACAAAATCACTACACTGTCGGCGCACCCCCTTGACTGACAAGTCATATTTCGGTTACCAACTTATAACAAATGACTATTTCACCAACTATCCATACAATAATATTTAACATTTGTATATCATATGACGTTACTGAAAATTTCAGCAGACATATAATAATCACATTATACCTTTAAAATATATAATATACCTTACCACATATCAAAATCATTGAAGAAAAAATAAATGTGAATACACATAACACTTCACCTAACATGTATTTGAACGTAATAATATCTCTGCCACTTACAAATAAAAATACATATTATAATAAACTGTCAATGATAGAGAGAATTTCTTTTTATACGAAGATAATGATACTGCATTTCTAACATGAGGGCTATTATTCCATAAGGTTGAACCATGATAATGAACAGATTTTTTCATATATTCTGTTCTGGGTTTGGGGACATATAATGGACAAATTACAGCATATCTGGTTAATACCTCAAATGTTCGTAATACAAATATTCTTTAAAATGATATGGGGTAAAGCCATGTAGAACTTTGTGCATATACAATGCAAACTAATATCTTACTCTTTGGGACACAGACTGCCAATTTAATTTTCGTAATAACAGTGTATGGGGTGTGTAAAAATCCGCATCCAGTCCCAGCCTCGCGCACTTATTTTGAAGACGTTGTAGTTGTGCCCCGTCACTGTACAGGCATGCTAACCTCGAAACATTAAACTGCACATTACTTGAATATGAGACCATTCTGAAGCAAATAATTTTCACACAATAATAGATATAAATGTACTCTTAAATGAATCCCACAAGGATTGGAACAACCATCCCCAAGCTTCCCACTGATTCCTACTGATCAGTTACTAGCCATCCCCTTTAAAGGAGTGAAATAGTATTGACGGAAATGAAGATCTGGGCTTTTAACTTTTTGCGAAATATTAAGAAACCACTTACAAGATAGTACATGGTGTTACGACCAAAATCACTCTGAGAATGATCGCACAAAAGAAACAATCAACTAATGTTCAGGCGGTTTATTAACAGTGATATTGTGGGTACAGACTCGTAATCGGTTTTCACATCAGTACAATAATGATCAATAGAAACAATTATAAATCGGTAAGGGAATCACTTACACGTATTGCATGCGATATCCCTGGAAATCAAATAATCCTCTGAGAATGTCCAGATACGATGTTCGATGCACAGATGAATGATCCTTGACGCACCGACGAATTATTCCTCCGACGTAACTCCAGAGGCACTGGTTGCAATAATCCACGTTATAATTCCAGGGTAAAATCCACGATATATGTCCACAGCATAATGTTCACAGCGAAACTTCAGAATCCAAACGTTATGATGACCACGTCCAGTTGATGATTCACTTTATAATGTCCAGCAAGGAATCCAGCCCGTCACAGCTTTGCCGTAATAATGTTCGTTGACACTAAAATATGGAGTCTATCTCCAATGTAGGCAAATTAATTCTCTGCAGGCAAAATGTCTCCCAGGCCTTATCTCCACAAACATAACAGGTCAGCAGGTAACACAGGACTGACTATAACAAGTCGCTTCAGAGCCAGAAGTGACGTAACTCTCAGAGCAGAGGTGTTGGGTACTCTGCCTACCTCAGAATTTCTCCGGCTTATATACTATCCATTCACCCCTTTCTAGTACATTCTGTAATTTTCTCCAACCTGGGGCCACATACCTGAACATAGTAAGCAAGTCCAAATTCCAGGAATCCTGGATGACTCACTGCCTAACTATGTGCATAACATCATTGCCAAAATTAGCTACCAATCACATTATTGGGCTATACAGGGACAGTGCCTCACTCAGCCAAATATGTAAGCACTTCCTAGAATTTTCTGGAATGGGTGAAATCATTCTAGATTGAGTGAGCTATAATATATTTCCTGTCACATGCATACATGTACTGTAGCTACATTTTATACCACATAGAAAATTCTCCACTGATCTGGTCAGCCTGTATGTACTATATCTATATCATATAGAATGTTCTCCATTAATCTGGTCACCCTGTGTACATACAATGTACACATTAAAACAACCATGCATACAGCCTTGATACATGTACATAACTACTTGTGTGTACATTTGTGACAATGGCATACCGTTTTAAGAGGAATTCAAAGTATATTTGATGAAAATCAGTTATGGAATGGCTGAGGCATCCAAAAACAAAGTAAAACAAAGCGATCGCAATAAAAGTTGGGTCCCCACCTTTTGTTAGGATCGCTATGTTTTTGACATATCTCGGTCATTTCAGAACCAATTTTCATCAAATAAATGCTGAATTCATTTTGGAATTACATGATCTTTCACATTTCATAAGAGGTTTCTCATTTTCTCATTAAAAAAAAAAATGTTAGAAACCTGAAATTGGTTCTCAACCAAAACTATACGATCCCTTGTGTATGTGTGTAGCTTATCATGTCATCTCTGTCATGTAAAATATAATGTATCGTACGCATTTGGCATATACAAGTAGCATTGATTGCATGCGTGTGTTATTATGGGTTTACGTTTGTGGAGTTCTTTTATAGATCTATGGCAACTATGCATAGAATAATGATGGTTGTTTGAGCCTATGCCTATAGGACCTACATAATATTAAATGAAGTTATAGTGATATTTCACATCAATATGATTATACTTCTCATAAGATGTGTGATAATAACGTCAGTGAAGTCAGGGTGATCAGGGTACCTAAATCAACATAAGTCACCAAGCGATTGAACTACGTAGATCATTTAATTTCAGGAAAGCATTTTTTTTTTCTGTGTGTGTGTGTGTGTTTATACAATGAAGGGATTTAACCCTGAGCTTTCCTCATTTTATTTTTCAAACACTGCGAGCACGTCTCGAAAAAACGCCTTTCTTCAAAGTTACCCAACCATTACTTCATCACAAGTACATTGCTTTGTCGTTTCGCCGTTATTTACCTCAAAAGAGAAAAACAGCCACTGGGTTTTCCCCGTCAAACTACCTGTGAAATCTACAACTCTGGAGCGTTTTTTTTTTTTTTTTTACACAGTAAATCATAGTCAATGTGCGATGATTAGTTCAATGATCAAGTACCTTTTCTATCATGTTAGATAGCAATCCACCCCATGCTACCCAAGTACATTAAGTTACGTGTGATTGCACGGACAATTTTCTGTGCTACTATTGACAATGACACATCACACTTTGTACTCAGCAAAGTTAGTGGGGCGGGGGCATGCACCAAATCTTGTATACTAGTACTTTCTATAATGATTTATGATGATTTATTTTCTTCTGGTGAGTATTGAGATGTTCCCTGGTTTCATAGGTATAAATTGACACACACACACACACACACACACACACATGCACACACTATAGAACCTGTACATAGGCTGTATATACCTAAAAAAAAACGTATTGTTGTTGTTGTTGTTATTTTAATTTTAAGGCGTGTATCATTCATTTATGAATACTTACGCCTCCAGTCTTAGCCGTTTGTCAAGGCCCTCTCGCAGTTATGATGGCTACTACGGACGATCGAAGCGACCCCAGCCGAGCGCTAGAGTTCGCCCCTATTCGCTCACCACCATACAGCGAGAGGGCCTTAAAAGGCTTTATCCGGTCCATGTTCTCCCTGTAGTATAGATTTTGTGTGTGAATGCAATTTTATGTAAAGTGTAGGCCTATGTATAATTTAGTATGCATTGGTTCATTACCATTTTGTGAATGTATTTTTCCTCGCACTTTTCACATATACGTTTAATATATTTGATTGTGTTCGTTGAATATGGGTTTGTTTTGTGGAATACTTTGAAGATTTATACGCCTTGACACCTATTCACGCAACCATGATGCCTGGTTTTAAAACAGTGTATTCCTATAGGGCCTCAGCCCTACATCTTAGTTATAGTAACTCTTCAACTCAATCTGTTATATTATATCAAAGTGGGTTCTGACTACAAAAGTCGTAGGTGACGTTTTTAGCGATGTTCAGAGTATTATGAGTCAACATAAGTCATCATGCGCTTGAATTACATTGATGATTTTATTTCAGATAACGGGGGGGGGGGGGAGTCTGCGTTTGTGTGTGTGGAGGCGTGTGTGTATACGCCTGTGTGTCTGCGTCCTAGTCTGTGTCTATGCTTATACAACGTATAGGGATTGCACCCTAAGCGCCCCCCCCCCAAAAAAAAAAAAAAATAAATAAATAAATAAATAAAAAAAAAATGTCATTGTAAATGGAGTGTTGCAACACCCCTCAAGCTAGGCATTATAAAAAAATTGCGAATACGTTTCGCAGAGAAACTTTCTGTTTCTTCGTTTCATAAGTTACCGAACAGTAATTTTATCATAAGTATATTGCTTTGTTAACATTCCACCGTAATTTTATACTTCGAAAGGGGTAAAACAGCCATCGGGCATTTCACATCCCAAGATATGCGACATCTACAAATCTTTTGTTCAACTTACATAGCATTCATTTATACAGTGAATTATTGTCAATGTACTATGATTAGTTTATGATGACGGTTGTTTCATCATGTTACATAGCTGTCAGCGCATGCTCCGTAAGTGTAATACGTTATGTCTGATAGCAATTTTTACTGCTACTGCTGAAAAACACATCACATTTTTTATCTATTATGATTATCATAGCAAAGTTAACGGGGCCTTGGCTTATACGAAGTTAATAATAACTAATTTTGTTTTCCTTCTTCCTCTATAGAGTATTGTACTTTGTTCACTGGCTTATGCTATGTTAATATTGCACATATATACACACACACGTATTATGTACACATGTTTGTATAATTATTACACAAAAATATACAACTCTGGATCCAGTGTTTGTTTGTTTGTTTTTTTTCATGGGGAGACATTGATTGTGTAGAAAAGCAATGGCAGCAGTAAAGCATGCAATTGAATGGGATATAATAGACAAACGTGTGCGCACGCCCTCCAGAGCTCGATCGATATCGCACCATTGCGAGACTCAATGCAGTGTGGAATCATTGTATGACGGGAGCACCTGGCAGACCGAATGTAAACCCACTCTTCGTACAATTACAGGTAAACATTACTTTGTTACTCCTGCAGTACGTGCAAAGCCCTAGAACTGCAAAGTGTGTACCTTATGCCCAGTTATTTTTCATGTATTTGTGGAGCCTTGAGTGATTGTACATGAAATGACTTGAACCGGTTTATCCTTAAGACTATTATGCATATTCTTATGCGTTGATTTGCACCTTCGGATCTCAACTGCATGCATGTATGCACATTGCTGGTGTGGAAACGGAATACTTATATATTGTATACATGGCTTACGATAGGCTTGGGCATTTCGGACAGTATTCTCATGTACCGCTTATAACGTACGTTCTCCTCTGTGTCAGGGAATGTCTTCCCTCATTTCTCATTCAGTATATTAATTTTGACACTGTGCTTTGCCAACGGTAGAAACATCTGTATTATGTAGGCCTACAATGAACATATCTGAACACGATTTCAAAAGCTTCGATAGATCGCCATTATTCCGCTATGATCACCCTTTGTTGGTCTCCATTCTGCCTGGTATTCCCCTGATTGCAGCGTGTTCTATTTATAGCTTTCCAGTTCAACGCACCACTGGTGTGGTTCGTGACAATAGATATGCAAGCTGATTTGTGTTGGAAAGCTGGCGGCTTTGCAAAACCATGACTTGACTTAAAGCAGAGTCACAGTGTTTTAGCATTTTCTACCCAATTAGAAATAACATTGCTATAAAAGTATATCTTTAAATACGTATCAGGGCAATCATTCCTCGAGGACAATAGCCCCTGGCCAAAATTAAAATACGGGTTTAAATAGTGATGAGGTTAGAGTATGAAGATTAGGATTAAGTTTTGGATTTTGGGTTATATATAGGCCTACAATATTAATTATCGATATATCTGAGAGTGCGCCATTGAGAACTTGACAGGTAGATTCCTATGTAGATATTTCAGTATTCATAAGGAACGTAGTTGAACACCATGCATAGAGTCTAATATCAAAGAAACACTTTTTTTTGTTAGTATTTTTCGAAGGTAGGCCTGTACACCTGTAAATTAAAGTTTATAGATGACCTCTAGGTATTTTGCAAATTTTCACATGAATGAATTTCTCCATGAACTCTGTACCGAAAGTTTCCTGAAAATATAGCAGGAAAGAAATACTATGTAAACCACTGTCCAAAGTTAAATTTAAGTCCTGCAATACATGTGCACGTGCATAATGGTCGAGAAGGAGTATTATGGAAGGGCAAGTCCAAGTCCAAGGTTCCCTCCGAAGGCAAAATTTCATCTTTCCTGAATATTGACATGTTTGGTATCATTTTGAAGCTTATGAGTTGAAGTTTTGATTTCCATAGAGGAAAATATGATATGATGTAAATTTATGCAAATTTCAAGGGCTTCATTTGCATAAATGTAAAATATGTACAGCGTTACGTATGGGACATTTACAAAAAAAAAATCATATTTATTCAAAGGAAATCAAATTTTATTTAATTAATATGTGGACATAAGTAGTTCATCAAATAGTTTAAATTGGTATGAAAATTTAGGGATTATGCAAATTATCATGTGTCCTATAATGAGATGTCCCTTTCGTAACAAATTGAGGTAATTTTTTAGGTTTTTTCTGAAATTTTTAAGGTTATTTGAATGCTTTTTTGGGAAGTTCTAATTTATTGTTTAAAGAAGTTAAATACCACAGGAAGAAGAAAAAAATAGTAAAAGAAATACTTTTTTATCAGGCAATTAAATAATGTTACGTATTGGACAGATGCGTTACGTATGGGACATCCTCATCCTGTGAATGCATGTAGCTAGCTGGGAAGGTCTCTCAGTACACAAATCGTCAATCATCCTACAGAAAGCATCCAAACTTTGCAGCTACAATGTGTACTTTTGAGTTAAAATAGA
The DNA here is from genome assembly GCF_964275005.1 of Diadema setosum. Lineage (NCBI taxonomy): Eukaryota > Metazoa > Echinodermata > Echinoidea > Diadematoida > Diadematidae > Diadema > Diadema setosum. Next base: position 26,745,339 of record NC_092700.1, on the reverse strand, counting down.
CACTTGAAACAATACATGTACTTGCCTGAACAATTTTCAGAAAGGGGGAGGGGGAGATGCCAAAATACACAATGAAAATCAGCATTAAAGGGATAGTATAGTTTTCGTAGAAATGGGGATTCAGTTTTCAACATTTTACAAGATTATTGGAAACTACTTATATGAATTATTACAGAACGTACAATATTATTCTAAGACAAGAGAAATTCAAAGTTTATTTGATGAAGATCCAATGATTTTGAAATTGTGTAGATGTGGGGTACAAAGTAAGTATGAGTTGATAAAGGTGTCTCAGACCACATCTGTCTCTTCAAACACAAAATAGAAAAGAAAACTGAATTCCCTATTTGTTTCTGTAATTTGTGTTTTTAGCACTCCAACCAAAGAACCAGTATTGATATTGTGGTTTATAGCAAATGTAAACTGTAGTCTTCATTTTGCATTATTTTCAGAAATCATGTTCATGACCTTGATACAACTGTAAGTCATGACAAAAAAAAAAAGATATTTTTAATCTGTTGCCCAAACAAATTAGTGTTTTTAACTGACCATTCGGTGAATAGTCAGTTTACTGACTGTTACATTTAACTATCTCTGTATGGTCAGAATTATATATAATTTGACCATTTTTTGACTTATTATATTTTTTTTTTGTGCGTGTAGTGTTGTTTTGCTTTGTTGTTATTCTCTATGTAAACATCTCAGCTACAGGGAATTATTCTTTTTGATCCTTGTTTTCAATTTATATACATATGATTACTTATTTATCATAATCATTGTTTGGTGATTATTTGAAAGGTTTCCCCTCTTTTTCAGTGCATAAACTGTACTTATTATTGTATGTTGTGAGTGTGTGCCTGCATTGTAATGGTTATACTGTGCCGTAGTATGTTTTTCCATTTCAACTTTTTGTATGTAATGTGACTGATGTGAATGTATGTGTGTGCTGGATTTTATGTATCAATTTGTGTGTGTGTGTGTGTGTGTGTGTGTGTATGTGTGTGTGTGTTGTGTCTGTATGTGCGTGTGTGTGTGTTGTGTGTGTGTGTGTGTGTTGTGTCTGTGTGTGCGTATGTGTGTGTTATGTGTGTGTGTGTGTGTTTACATGCGTGCTCGTACGTGTGTTGTGTGTATGTATGTATGGTATTTTTTAATCTCAACTGAAAAAGAGTTTCCCCTTTCAAGTGCAAAAATTTGTGATTTGTTTTTAATTGTAAATTAATAAAATGAATTTTTTTATTATGTATTTAATTCGAATTTTCCTTCTTCTGATGAAACTGTAGCTGATTTGGAACTTTTGTATGTACAACGTATCTGTATATATTGTAAATGATTTTATATAACATTTGTATCTCAGGACCTTGATGAAAATCAGTACATTTGCTGATCATGTAATGGTAATCCTGAATAAAGATGTTTTAATAAAAACAAAATAAAAGAATAAAATATTCTAAGGGGTGTGCAGTTGAAATATCAAATATATCAAAATAAAAAGTATTATCATAGGGTTTTTCCTTTGCTGTCATTAATGACAAAGTTACATGCTGTCACCTCAAGTGATTTTTCTTTTCAGGAAGACCTGTAATGTCATTGATGAGCGCCACTAGCACAATTGTTTTGATTTCCCTTTTGAGGCTGTACAGCCTGTAGTACATGCTGAACAGTGTACTGCACCTATAATGACACTCAGAGAATCCCATTCTCTTGGACATAGTCATTTTGTAGAGAGGTAAAGTTGAAAATGAGAACTGAATTAACAAAATGTCCAATATCAAAAAGTTAAAAGGAGGAATGTTAATTGAAGACAAGCCTCACAGCCTGAAGTAAAAATAAGAAAATACAAGTATAATATGAATATTCTTTATTTTCCTTTCTTAATCATAGAATGACTCAATAATGCTGTTCTTACACTCTCCCTGAAGTCAACTGAGTAGGAGAGGCAGATATATACATACATCCTTCAGTGTAGGGGCAAAGATAACCATTAACCACACAAATGTAAGGACATTATATAGCATCCATGTTAAAAGGCAGTTTTCCCATTCACTTTGCATGTAATGTCCCATACGTAAGGCATTTGTCCCATACGTAAGCAAACTTTAATTAGTTATAAGATGAAGGACTAATTAAATTTCCACATTTAGTTTTGCCAATCTGGAGTTAAAATGAATAAATTAGAACTTCCTAAAGTATGATTGGTCAATGTTAGAAATCTTCAGAAAATATTTTAAAAAAATACTCAAATCCTTACGTATGGGACACTCCGTTCTGGGAAAGTGCATAATTTGCATAATTAATGTGCTGACCTTGTCTCACCAATTGGATATTATACTAGCTCATACAGGGGTCATGTCCATAAAGGAACTAGATCAAGGACACATTCAACTGATTTTAGATGAATATTTTTGATTTGTCCCATACGTAAGGTTTGTTTTTAATTTATGCAAATTACGGCCATATTTCTTGCATAAATTTGCATAATTGAATATTTTCTTTGCTGGAACTCTTTGGCTACAACATGATATCAATAACATTTTGATTAAATCAAGATGAATTTTGAGCATCTGAGGGGACATCATCTTGGACTTGCCCATATATACAAAGTTTGAGGTGGCTAATATCGCCTTTCACATTATCAGTTCAATCTACGGTTTTACCGTAATGTCATATTCTTATTCCTGGATTAAATTACAATTCAGTTCATCTTCATAGACCTGTGGATTGAGTGAATGCACCAATATTTGTAGAACACATCAGAGAGAGTTTGAGGAAAATCAGACAATCCGTTCAAAAATTATGATTTTTAAAAGTTTATGCTCTGTCACTGCTAGATGAGAAGACTACTTCAGCTTGTTATGTCATAAGTTAACAACGATATAAAGAAAATAATTATGAAGACAATTCAACATATTTTCACTGTTCTCGCATTACAAAAAAAAAAAACACACAACTTTCCTCTTGCAGAAGGAGGGGGATTAATGTTACCCTTGAAATTAATCAGTGACGAGTCGAAGAAATGTGGAATTTTTTAAAAAGTAAAATTTATAAGATTCTCTTTATATTTCCCACATATCTCCCTACGCATTTGTGACATGATAACATAATCGTCTCATTTAACAGAATGTCACATATCAAAGTACTATACGTGTAAAGTTTGGAGCAATATCAATGGAGACATGAGTACGTATCTTTACTATTCTATGTAACTGCACATTGTTTTTCCCCTTACATGGTGATGTCAAAGTTATCATATTGTATCTTCGAATTTGTTTCTGCATACGAATGTCAACTGGCGACGGATAACGGATTGCACTTGAAGGGTTGACAGTGGGTTTTTATTTTCGTGAAATAATTAGTCCGCTTTGTTCTAATTCATCACCTTTTTCTGTTTTCAATCAGAACGCTTTATACTTCATTAATTGCTACTGCAGGCAAGAAAACAGACTTTGCGAAAGACCCCTTTCGTAATAATAGTAATAATAATAATGATAATAAACCCTTTCTTATTTTTCCCCGCCAAATATACCCTATACTTTTCAGGATGGCTCAAGAAGATGATGGCACAGGCGCTTCAACAAACCACTTGTACCAACAAGAAAACAACAGTCTAATGGACAGTGTCAAGGATTCAAAGCTCAACAAAGTAGAAGACTTGATATCAGAGTTTGCTGACGTGAACATACGTAAGACCGGGATGATCTAAACAAGTGATCATAGTTGTTATGTAAAGATAAACCCTGGTAGAGCTTGAGTAAATTATCCGGCTGAGCTGTAGAATGACGTACCGATGTTGACGTAGATGAAAAACGGCCTATAAATTAACATATCACTATCAAAATATCAATACTGAAAATAGTACCATGTCGACAAATTAATTCCGACATGATTGTATAGGGGGAGGGGGATTGCGTTTGGTGAATCCGGTCACGAATCGCTATCTACCCCTGTTCTGGAATTCAACATTGGATCATTTATATACGTCAGTTAAATAAAGCTAACCTTCAAAACATGTTTTCATCGATTTTCGTGAAGAATAACAATTATTTATGAATATGTTTTTAAAATATGACACAAAAAATAGATTATTGTCATCCCCCTCTCTCTCTGATATTCCTTTCCTAAAATCAAATAATTTCCATAAGACGCAATTTCCGTAATGATCTTTACAAAGAACCAATGCAATCAATATTTTTTATATATTCAAGCCTGAGATCAAAATCTTCCTTCTATGAATTGATCATATCTGTACGGATTTTCTTTATTTTGCTGGGCATTTTATGTATATTTTACCACTTCATAATTTGTCATTCTTGACAAGCGTAAAATTCATGAAAGAATTTACTTCAAATTATAGCTTCTTGGAATCTGCACCTTACAAACCATTCCTCTTTAGATTCCTTACATTTCACAAGACTGTATTAGTTCTCTTATTTGTTATATTTGACAATTCACGCATTCAGCTACTTGTTGAGGTTATGATTTGTAATATAGCATATGGAACAATAAGAAACAGGAAAAATATTGAAGCTATGCACGAGGTTTTTTTTTCAGAATGCATTGTTCGTGTTGTTCAGATACTGAAGCTGCACGCTCTGAAATCTATATGATTACACAATGTATCCCGCTTTTTAGTTTATCGTTAAAAAGTATAACCTTTTGCATCGGGAAATCGTTCAAAAAAAAAGGAAAACGCAAAATATGATAAATCCCACATAATTAATGTAAATTTTCATCTGACACTTGTCTCGGATGTGTGGAGTCAAATTAGTCGCGTGTATTTGAATGCTTTCTTGTTACTTCATATTTTCTCCTAAACCGCAAGGAACCTATATCAATATCAGTCTAAGTTGCAGAAGTAGTATACGCTCATTGACTGTATCAATCATCAAATTACACTGAATTTCAATTACACTTCAGTGAAAATTTCAAAGGATTAGGTATAAAAAGTATGCGATCCACCGTGATAACGCAACACATAAAATCCAAGCGTTATGTTAAAAGAATAATTGTGGCAAGTTTATCGTCACAAACAGATAAAGGACATGGTAGATTTAGGTTACTTATTGTGTCAAAGGTCAAAAAGGAACTTGGCGGTTATAACTGTGGGGGAAACTGTTGTCATGTTATCATAAGTAGAAAATAGGCAGGTATTTTCATTAGCAGATTTTACCCGCGATGCTATCCTGTAAAAATTTTAATGGTCTCACTTTCTGGTACACATGTATTTTCATATGCCCATGAAAGGAAACGTTGGTATGAGCCATGATGTATTTTGCCACAAACCAGAGGACTGTTCTGCAGCTGCCAACAACAACCACGGAACTTCTATAGCAGCACCGTGTAATGACGTTCATCCGACTCAATTTTCAGTAGAATCTCAGCGACCACCTCGATGTCCGGCTACCAATATCGATAACCAAGACGACACTTCAGTAAGTTCCCGAATAGTGATGTTATACGGCTTAATAATGCTTAACATTGACGGTTAGAGCCCAGCGTTGCTACTGTATAGAGAAAATAATGCATGTAGAGACATGCGATAGATGGCACATACTTTCATCATCATCTCTGCCCCACTTGTTTTACTGTTCCTCAAGAATTTTCATTACTCTCTTGACTGCTTGTTAAACTGAATGCTGATTGGATCCAAAATCGTAGACAACCTTTATCTTTAAATTTTCTAGAAGTCTTTTAAGACTAGAAATAATGATCGTGCACGCTTCCTTAAAATCACGAAAATGCGAATGGCCTTTTTAATTTTTTTTAATTCATACCCCTACAGTCATCGCATTCTAAAATTTCATCGAAATATAAATCAGGTGTGCAAATAGAAATCAATACCATGAATAAATTATCGATTGTTTTTGTTTTGCTTTTTTTAAAGAATGAACAGAAATTGTACGTGCATGCCAATAATTGCAGAAGGGTATGTTGAGCTGGCATCATTACTTCACCTAATGTGCACATGTAAATTGTTACCTATTTGGCATACCAGCCAGTGTATCGTTAAAGCATCTGAATCTTTGAAATTTGTATACATTCTGTACAAGTCGGGAAAAAGGATCGTCCTTAACGATGTTCGTACACTGTATGCATTTACCCATTTAGCTTTATGGTTAAAATGGCATGCAGTCCACCTTTTCGGATGGCGGTATCTCCGCATACATACAAGGACTGAACTATTTGCAACATATAGCAGTACCTATCTGTACGAAGAGTGATAATGTAGTGGTTCAATTCCAAGTGGATTCACAGATGTACTTTTTCTTTCATCTGGCCGCCAGCGATCTATTTGTTAATTGTTGATAAGTCTTTAAAGAGCACTCTATCATTATTTCATTCACTATCTGAATCGATTATGATAACCCTCATACTGTAACCTACATTTTGTGATTTGACAATTTGCCCTTCATCGACGTTAATAAACACCAATAATTCAATGTTTTACGTGTAGTTGCCATCAGAGGTGATAATGGGCATACATATGGGCAATCCCACGAGACTGACACCCATAAGTCGTATGGCCCACGAGACCGACATGAAAAATTTGTAAAACCCACAAGTCATACAAAACATGAGTTTACTGACTGCGAATAATTTCTTGTTGGTACAGCAGGTGGCACATTCCCCATTAAAGAGTAGTCCAAACACCGCACCTGACATATTAATCCCACAGTCGGAGCAGGGAGCTTCATCTGTAGCTCCTTGGTCGAAGGGCTCTGAAGCACGAGCGGCTCCGGTTTGCCGTCCGTCTAATGCCGGTCCTCAGCCAGGAAGAGGGAATATAGAGTAAGAAATTACCACCCCCTCCTCCCGTAAAATTATAAACATTTCCTGGATTTTTGCTTATCTATTATGCTTCACATGCTGACACTGACAGAACACTAGAGTAACAATAAAAACTGATAGTATATAAAGAAAACTGATAGAACACTAGCACGGCTAGTAACAATAAAAACTGTAAACCACCCACAGTCATCACGTAGTATTTGGTGCACCTCCACTATCTAACTGCTGCATTGATGAACAATTATAATTATGAGTTTCAATCCCCCTTTTTATGTGCTTTTTTCAGAACTTTTCGCATCGCCAAGGTTGCAGTCTATAAGCACTGAAATAAATCAAGCTCCAAACGCATTCACATCTCCGATGTCCCCCCCCCCCCTAAGTAAAATACCTGAAGCTTAAATCTTCTCCTAAAATTGAGAAATCACCTAGTGCAATGTCGATTTTCCAAATTTGTTGTGAATGATCTTTTTATCAGTTCTTTTTTCTCATCCTAAACACGTATGTGTGGGTGTGTGCACTTATGTTACACCAATAAACATTTAATCTGCTGTTAGCCCCGTGTTTCATACGGGGAAAGAAAGAAAGAAATAAAATAAACTGTTATGCCTTTTTTATTCTTAATGCTTGTTGCGTCTCCAAAAACAAACAACCAGAGTTAAAGACCAGTGACGGTTTGGAACTGGTCTTACAAAGTCTGAAGAATCAACAGAATGTGTGATTGCCAGTTATCACCATTTGGCAACAAAAATGTAATGACTAATAATTCCGTCAATGAGGTCTTACCGGTCAGGGCCATAGATCTTTTTTTTTTATGTCTTATGTACAGATATATCACGATAGCTCTTATGAAGTGCATTCAGATGCATGTTCTTCTCCATACAGACCCCTCAGTGACCTTGTGTTGCATGATTTGAGTGAGAGGCTCTCTGCACAACCTCAACAACAACGTAAACTGGCACTACGGCTCGGAATGAAGGAAGAGCAAATTGGCCCGATAATATACCGCAACGGCAAAGACATAATCATGCAGTATTACGAAATACTCTTGGCATATCGTGACGGCCAAGTTGAGTGCATGGCCTTGAAAGGACTGATAGCCGCCCTTAAAAAGTTGGGACAGAAGAGAGCAGCTGATTGGCTCATTGAAGGTAATTACAAAAAAAAAAAACCTAACAAACAAATCTGATGATGATTTATATGGAATCCAATTTTCTTTGCTCGAAGTTTACTAATTAAAATAATTTGTTTCTGTTCAATTTTCCCTTTGTTTGCTGCCATGATATATATAAAGTGTGTGTATGTATAATTTTTATGTATATATATGTATGTATGTATATACATAAAATACAAATGTGATCGAATCAAGATATTTCTCTTTTTTTTTTGGGGGGGGGGGGGGGAGCCAGGCAGTTACGTAGCTTATCCCGTAAAGCTATTCCACCAACATCATTAAATCCATCAAAACTTGACCTCATTTATAGATTAGAATGTCCACTCAAGTGTATACAAATGTATCTTTATTTTCAAGTTGCATCAACTTGCAAAGACTAATAATTTAATCACTAAAAGACAGAAAGGAAAAGAGCAGAAAACATTAAACCATTAACAAAAAGCGAAGCGAGAAAAACATAGACTAAAACCAAAAATGATTTGCGTGCTAGAAATATGGAGCGTAATGCTATGGAAGATTTCTGTGTTCGTTGACTGAAAAAATCAGCAATCTTGAAAGAGAAAGTTTTAGCCCCAAATAATATCTGTTTGACATTAACTGTTTTGCAAAGAATCTGATAACTCTAATGTCATTGTGGTTTACCTATTCTTGAATCATCTACCATTATTATATGCTTTTATTCTCGTCTCACACGAAGTATTTGCCGATATTTTACCCCGGTGAAGGTAGATATTGTACTAATAACTTGTTTGTATTTATAAATACACAGAAACTGGATCAAAGCCAGAAAAAGAAGAACGTGAGGGTATGTCGATTTTATTCCGCCTTGAATTCAAGCTATTTTTAGTAATATCCAGGGTAGCCTGTTCAATGTTGCCACTGCTCTACCAGTGGGCCTGCCATTATTATACCACTATCATTAAGTGTTGGATAATATCATGATTATAGGCAGAGGTGTGTCGCTTTCTACAACGGCATTGCTATCAATAGCAGGTACCTTAAACTGTGAGTTTTCATTGTTTCGTAAGAGGCCTTTACATGGAAACGAATGTTTTCAAATGCTACTGTGTAACGTTTCAACAAACGGCATGTTGACAGTCTCATTTTCGTTTATTCTCGTATTCATATTGCTCAATACTATTAGTATTACTCAATACAGATAACGTGCTCTTAGAAGTCTGCAATTAAACAAAACCATAAACAAAACATAGATTAAAACCATTGATTTGCGTTGTACAAATATCAAAATCAGCAATCTTGAAAGAGATAGTGCTAGCCCCAAACGTTTGCATTAAAGTTGAGATCGAACATAAATCAGAAAATCAAATATACGTCTCCGAGTAATATTTTACAGTCAATTTCTATTAACTGATCCCTGACTTTTAATATCCTGCTTGTATGATATCCTTTACGCCTCGTTTTCCTCTTTGTTTATAATATTATACTCAATATGAGCATATTACCATATACATGTATAAGTGGAAAAAAATTGGACTAGAAGCAGACGTGTAGGCATCGCGTACGTTTGGGACAGGAAGACACTCTCTCTCTCTCTGTATATATATATATATATATATATATATATAGATAGATATATATATTATGTATATATATATGTACACCTAATTACGTACATATGTAAATATATTCATGAAATCACGCTTATACAAATTATGTACGTGATGCTTGCATATTGTTACTGCACGTTTCCTTTGATTGCCTGAGGAAATACTGATCTTTATTGTAAAGACACTCATATTTGCTCCACGGTAGAAAGAGAAGCATGCCTACTTGAAGATGATGGCAGCAAAGGCGTGGTCATTCCGGCTGTTTCCGAACCAACTCCCGGATGCAGTGGTGGAGGTCGATGTGACCCTTCTGAGGATCCACGGCCTTCAGAGTTTTACGATATCTTCTTTGTTACCTCGGCGGAAACCAAGAAACACGAAGAGACGAACATAGACAAGTACGTATAGACATGCAGCCTACATGATGTCGATGGTGTGTAACAATTCCGTCAATCACTGTAATTATTGTTTTATTTTTTTTTTTCAAAAACGACTGTCATTTACAAGTTTAATAGTGGAAAAATAACTGACTGAAACCGCCACGTACTATACATCGAAGCCAATTACGCATTCTATAGGAACGTTTCCATGATACTGACGGTTTAGTGGCTTCCAGAGAAGGCTACTTTTGTTTCTTGATTTCGTTCCACGGAAGCAAAAGATGCGATGATCAATACGATTGGTACTTTCCTGTGGATATGCATTTTTTTTTTCAGTCCGTGCTTTTTTACCCAAGAAACATCAAGCACTTCACGGTAGAAAGACATTCAAAAAGTCCGTCTGGGTGGCGGGATGTGTCCTGTGTATATTTTGTGGAGAGGTAGTCCATTTTCGGTCTACAGAGGACATAACAGAACGTAATCTGCGCCATAGCAACTTGAGAATCTACACAAGGATTCACAGTATTAAAGCAGTACAGATTTTCGAAAAAATAGAGAAAGGTCTTTATTAAAGAACTAGAAGAATTCCGAGTAAATGTATGCATTAGTACGTGCACTTTCATTTTTGTTTTTATGGCAGTCCAAAAGTGGCCCCGAAATTTTTACACTTCTTTGAGGATGCTTCGTTTCATAAAATTCAAATTTTCTACAAGAATGGCGGGAAATATCATCGATGTAATGAAATATTTAATCGGATTTGGTGTCCCTATAAATGCCCTCAACCCCCCCCCCTTCCACATTTGTTGGTTTTTTTTTTCAGAAAATTATATAGTTTGCAAGAATGCATGAATGGACAATTTGATTCTCTGGTGGGCGTTACACATCTGAATTTCTTGTCTTGTCTGTAAAACTATCACCCAATAAATGGCTTCTCACAGCTTTTCGTAAGGATTCATAGAAATATATAGTATACAAATAGTGAATGGTCACGAGTGCAATGGTACGAGATTTCGCACGAGGTGAAAGATAGAGGCGCTCTATTCAACGAGGCGAAGCCGAGTTGAATAGTGCGCCTCATCTTTCACCGAGTGCGAAATCTCGTTCCATTGCACGAGTAAAGACCATACACTATTTGATTTATACAACGTCCAAGTAGATCTTTTTGGTCTAAGTAGGCCTAGAAGTCTATATATGTATGAAAAATATAGCCATACTTACATGTGGATCCACTACGATTCTCTTTCTGGCTTGTGCAATCAGTGTAGTATACAGGTCACAGCTATACTAGTAATACACGTACACTAGCACTACGTAGGCATACGTACGCGCATGTTTGTAACGCACACATACCTGCGCTAGTTGCATGCGATCCCCAATATGCAACACACAGTACACGCAGTACCGTACAATTTCTCGAACCGTGGAATAGAACGAAAAAATCGAACCAAAATTGCACGGCGCGTTGAATGGAGTACTTATTTAATATCACGTCACCAACAATCCTCCAATCAAATTACAAGGATCTACTTGGACGTTCTATAAATGAGGATAAATAGCTTATCACGGTGGAAAGACATCAAATAGTCCGACCAGGGCCCCGTTGCAAGAAACTTTGCGTTTAAACGCAACTTGCAACTGATTGTCACTGGCCAATCAAAATCATTGTTGCATGCATGTCTTCTTGATAGGGCAGACCCTGAGCCAATCAGAATGGTCAGTGACAATCAGTTGCAAGTTGCGTTTAAACGCAAAGTTTCTAGCAACGGGGCCCAGGTGACGTTACGTGTTATGGGTATGTTTTGTGGAGTTATAATCCATTTTCGGTATACAGAGGACATAACGAAACGTTTTAAATGTTTTGAAACGTTTTGCACTTTTTTTGAGGATGCTTCGTTTCATAAAATTCAAATTTTCTACAAGAATGGCAGGAAATATCATCGATGTAGTGAAATATTTAATTGGATATGGTGTCCTTCTAGATGCCCTCCACCCTCCCCCCCCCCCTCCCACGTACGATATGTTTTCAGAAAATTATTTAGTTTGCAAGAATGCATGGATGGACAATTTGATTCTCTGTTGGGCGTTACACATGTGAATTTCTTGTCTTGTCTGTAAAACTATCATCTGATAAATGGCTTTTCACATTTTTTTCGTAAGGTTTCACATAAATTGTAGGTGTGAGATGTGGATAAATAGTCCGGGCACGTTCGAACGATCTATGCAACTACTCAAGCCTTAAAAAGAGAAATGTTATGGAATTATGATTAACTCTCTCATTGGTTTTGGCGTTTATGGGCTATTCATTGTGGAGTTTACATATTTCTGAACTAATCGCAAATTTACTCCAAGTAAGTTATTTCCTAATCTGGAGATCAAGAAATTCCATACTCTGCAAAACTGGTGTGGCCTCCAAATCTTTATTGGATTCAAAAGTTTTCACTAGCCGCGCAAAGTGACTCTCAGTTCAACAGCCTAGAACACTGTATATGCATATTTACACCATCATACATTAATTTTGTATGCACCAGGTTACGTGGCATTTTCCAAAGACATCCGAAGTGGAAAGTGTTTGAACGCGGTCGTGACGAGAAGGGGGGAGTTCCCCAAATGAATTCGATTGAAAACATCCTCAAAGTGTCGAGCCACCTTGTCGTCCTATATAGTGCTGCCGATGAGAAATACACTGGAGATGCCAAGACGAATATGATCATAGAAATGGCTTTCCAGAAGGCGTTTAACGACATGAATCTGGTTGGAAAAATCATTCCAGTAAGCTGTTGCCGCCAGGTAGACTTGCCATTGTGCCTCCAGGCTTTGACAGGGGTCCATATTGGTGATGAATACTTCGAGAGAAAACTCGCAAGAAGCATTGATCTAGGCGTGAGGAAGGAACGAGAACAACGTAACTAATGTTGACAAGTCGGCTAACTTCTCGAAGACATGACTGTAAATCATTTCATTTTCTTCTTCCACTGAACATATTAGAAAAGAAAATGTCACAAATGCCCTTGAGTACCAACCAATTGACTCCAAAACTTACAAAAGAAAGCATAAATACTGAATTTTGCAATATACGGTCATCAACGAAAAAAAAAAAGATGTAATATTTCACGGTATATTATGATCAACGTATACTAGTCAAAAATGCACTTATAATTCACAGAGAAATTACCTTATTTTACATCGATGTTACGATGTTTGGTTGTCATAAACTTCTGCCACACAAATGTTTGAAATACTTCGAAGTACATTTAGAAAAGAAGTATAACGACTTACAAAGCATTGTTCACATTTATAATCATTGAATTCAAATCAGTTCTGGGGACCAATATAATCTAATCTGCATGGATTAATTATACAATGGCACTGTCTGCGGAACATGGTATAACTTTACTATTAACCAAATTTGGGTAAAAACAGGTCTATACAGAAGTATCTACATATCCAACTCCATTGCATACAAAGTATGTTAAATATAAACAGAACGTCATCTGACAATTGATGTTTCTGTCTATAGTCAAGTCCACATTCTTGTACTTGGACGACAAACCACTGAATTTAAGCTTAAGTACAATTAATAAATCCATAATCTTCTGAAAATCAAGGAGAACTTTTGAATTCTTCCCATGATCACAGAATTAAGTGCGTCAAGTAAGCAATAAAATGGTATCACAAATACACCTCTCAATTGTCTCTCATTTACATGTCTATGTCTCTTCAAATTTTTATTTTCCTGCATGATTATATTGGCCATGTTTGAGAAATGTTTTTCTGTAATATGCATACCCAGAAAATTCCGACCAAATATTTTATAACATTCTTGGTTTATTTTACCTTCTCGTTGATTAATTCATTGATTCGATGTTGATCGATGAAGGTGCATCTAAATAACATCCTATGCAAAAAAAAAAAAAATCTGCATACTATTTTATCATTTATGGAACTGGCAATGTAAGTTAATGTGTCATAGCGGCAGTATATTGTTAAAAGTGAGGGGCCCAGTTTATGGGAACAGGGACGTCGATTCATTTTGAGGAGAGAAGGGGGAAGACATTTTGGATGACAGTTTATTGAGTAGAAAAATTAACTGACAAGAAAATCAAAATCATAACAAAAGAGCTTAACGCTTTCTAATGCCACTTCCAAAATATATCGGCTGACAAGGAAACCAAATAAAAAAAAAAAACAAGAAAAACAGGATTTGTCGCATTTTTCTGCTGCCACTTCTGGGGTTGACCAGCTCAACCTTGCCTATAAAAAAAAAAAAAAGTATAGAAGTCTTCACACTTTTGTATGTCACTTCCCTAGCTCAATCGGCTGGCAAGCAAAGACAAACAACAAAAAGTCAAACCAAAGACATATATATAAAGAGGAATAAAATTTACTAATTCTGACTTTTGTTGACAAATCACATCGAGTTGAATTGCCGGATCGCATTCACCAGTAAAATCATTTTTTCTCAACATCGCTTTCGTTATGCAAACGACTTTTTAAGATCATGTTTAACTGTAACCATTGGCATTACATTGTATATCGTTATTTTAGATTTGAAGCCCACATTTTGCATGCTTATCACTTGATATTGGGTGCCATACTATCTTCATCTATACATCATTGAAACGTTTATTTCTTACCTGGTAATAGTACTGAATTATTGTACGTGTATACCGTACTTACAGGATACATCAAAGATTCGTGTTTATCAAAGTGTGTATGATAACAGGTTGAAAAGAGTAAATTATTACATAATTTTGTTGCAAATCTGTCTTCCGGTATCATAAATCAGTACTTCTATTTAAAAACCTCTCCCATTTTGGATGATTCTTTTCTTTTGGAGGTCTATACTTATGTCTGTAAAGCTAGAACCTACGGAGAACTTTGGTAGCATAATCAGGTGAAAATATATTTTTTCTGTTTTATACATATAAATATGCACATACATTCAATGGATTAAATTTCCATTGCCTTGTTATTATAGAAATCTGGCTATCATTGCGTATTGTATATATTCTTAATACGATATACTGGTATTCTGTTGTTTTCGTAATGTGATTGGTCGATCAATTGAATAGAGAGGACATCCACTCAAATAAACATATAAATTATATATTTTTTTAATCCAAATAGAAGGTTACGCAAAGAATTAATGACAGAAATCGGATAAGAAAAGAATTTAGATCATCCGCAAAAGACAAAGGAAATCTACGACTCTGATACACAGAATAAAATGTCATTCCATAGATGGACTATTTGTGTTATTTGTTACCAGCCTAAACATCGAAAAACTCTTGAATTTGGAAAATACTTTGTTACACCAATGCATTAATCTTGCGAGAAACTTAGTTTGGTTTGGTGTTGATATAATACTCATCCCATCGGTATGTAATTTCTGCAAAAGAATAATCTTTTTTAAAAGTTCAATTTTAATCTGTTTGTTCCTCCGAAAATTGTTTATTCTTATTTTGCCTTACTTTTTACTGTGTAGTCAGTTAAATGGATGGTATATTATTGGTTGAGGGGATCAAGGGTTTAGCTTTTAATGTTTTAGCGAAATGCGTACAAACCACATCATGAACGTGATGAAATATTACGCAGGATATAATTCTAGGAAGAATTAAAACTTTGTTCGAGAAGAATCGATTTTGAAATGGCTGAGGTATACAGGGCAAAGGAAAGCCATCCTAATAAAATTTTGTTCTCAGCTTTTATCGTAGGATTATTCTATTTTGCATATTTCTGCCGTTTCAAAACCAATTTTCATGGAGAAAATTGTAATTATTTCTAGAATTACATGTTCTTTTAGTAATTCTCAAGAGGTTTCTCATGACCTCAGAAAAATCATTATCAAAAAGAAATTTGGAAAACCAAATCTCAACTAAACCTGTGCTTAACATCTAAGCTTCAAGCTATCTAAACTACCTTGGACTCTACGCAAATTCGTCTTAATAATCATGTTCGAGAAAAGATAACGATGGGACTTGTTCCTACTGATTTTTTTTTTTCACTTGCAGATTTGCATGGCTAAATAAAGACGACATTTGATCAGAGAAAAAATATCAGACCTGAGAGGTACGGCAGTCTTTTATTACGGAGAACTGATAGACAGATGTAGTTGCTGTGTAATGAATATGAAATGCATCCATTCTAGAAAATACACACAAACGTACACAAACAAGGTACACCAGCACATCTTTATAGAGATTAGATCAAAAAGTACTTATCTATATAAATGTAAGGGGGATAATTAAGCATCATTAGAAAACAAAAAAGTAAGTCAATCTAAAATTTATATAGCAGATAAAACTGTCATTGGTATGAGTAATATTTGAATAGTGTACAATTTAGTCAAAGGTGATTTGAAAGGAGAAAACCTAGATCAGTTTCATGAAATCCATGATTTCTTTCACAGTTAGGTTCCATATTTTGTTCATATTTCAACCCTCTGTAGAAAATCTGAACTTTACACAGGAACTAATATCCCGGTCACACAGCACTCCACTTCTAAATCACGTACAAAAAGTTATGGAAATCTGGTGGACGTGGTCGTAAGTGGTAATTTTTTGGTCAATTTTGGTTTGGACGTGGTTTGTACGGGGTATGGTCGTTGGCGGCTGTTCCACTGCTGAAGCACTGCCTAAGCACGGCTAACCACGTCCAGCAACGTGTAAGTACGCCGAAAAATCAATTTGTCAGTGATAAGCCGCTAAACACACGCTATTTACCGTGATACCAGCGCGTAACACTCGCCAAATAACGGTGCTCTGCCCGCTAAATTTTCGCGTCTTACCGCGTCTCCCCAAGTTTTAATCACTGCCGGAACACGGATTATCACTTGTGTTTCACGTGTGTTGCACGTCTTTACCACCTGTGCCACCCGTGGTTGTCCGCGGAGTAAAATTTTGAGCAGTTCAAAACTTTTTACCGCGTCCGACGCTGTTCCGATTTTTCCCCGCGTCCTGCCACGTCTATAAATCGACCGTAGCTCGTCTTCAACTCGACTTCAACGCGAACAACACCGTCTGCTTCACGGGAGACCACTTTTAGACAGGTTTTGGCCGTGATTAAGCCGTAAAGCGCTGTGTGACCGGGGCTTAATGATGTGTATGTGAGTGTGTACCTACAATGTCCCTGAACAATAGACCTGCATGGATACCACCTGTTCAAAGGTCTGCTCCAAGACGCGTGAATACTTTATTAATTATTCATGATGGATTGCCTGAGCACTGCTAGTCTAAATTCCTAGCAAAGGGTGAAATGCATGCACATGAAAAAGTAAGCACATGTTTCCACGTGCTTGCATACACCACATTTTAGAATGAATTAAGACTAGCTGTGTTAGTGGAATTTCTCATGAATAAATAATAGAGCGTTCAAATCTTGTTCATAGTCCAGGACCATTGTCTGAGTGTCAACTACACACTCCCACACACACCAATCGAAGTCTGTGCAAAGTTAAAGTTTTGTACAGAGGGTTGAAAACAGAGCAAAATCTGAAACCCAGACTGAAAAATTAATGTTTGATTATTTTAATGAAACTGAATCATGCTGTCATTTTGAAATTGCCGCTAACAAAATTGTACACTATTCAGCTATTGCTCATATCAATGTCAGTGTTATCTGATATATATAGTTTTTGAAATTTTAAGGATCAAAAGTGGGAAGTCTTTTTTGCAACACCTAGTAATAATAATAATAATAATAATAATTGATATGATTTATATAGCGCCAAATCCACTCTGCAGAGTGCTCTAGGCGCGGAAGGAAGAGAAAGTGAAGGAGATAAAGGACATACAAATATCAAATACATGTAATGAGTAGTCAAATTGAGGCTTTAAACAAATGAGTTTTTAGACTGCTTTTAAAGGAGTCTGATGAAGAACAATTTTTTACGGCTGAAGGTAAGTTATTCCATAAGGTGGGAGCAGCATGACCAAAGGCACGTGTGCCCCATATTGTAGTGAATCTTGGAATTATCAGAGAACCGGAGTTGGATGAGCGTAAAGATCTAGCAGGGATGTAGTATGGAGTAAGTCAATGTTATACTGAGGAGCAGCGCCCTGAATGCAATGAAAAGTCAAAAGTAAAATCTTAAAGATAATGCGATCTTTGACTGGTAACCAATGAAGTGATCTCAAAATAGGGGTGATGTGAGTGTGCTTCTTGGATAGTGTGATGATGCGTGCTGCCGCATTTTGAAGCCTCTGTAGCATGGAGAGCTGAGTTTGTGGTAAGTTAAATAAGACAGAGTTTCCAAAATCGAGCCTAGAGGATATCAAGGCATGGACTAATTTTTCGGTAGAAGAGCGGTTCAAATATTTTCTAATGAAGCCGATATTACGAAGTTGGTATCTTACAGATCTACAAATGCTAGAAACTTGATGAGACATAGTCATATTACAATCTAGCATTACACCCAGGTTCCGACAGGTTTGGGACACACTAATTGACATGCCGGAAAAAGAGATAAAATTAATGTCAAGTTTACCTAATTGTGTCTTCGAACCAAACATTAAAAACTCAGATTTATCCGTATTCAATTTCAAAGAATGTGAGTTCAGCCATGAATAAACATCGTTCATTGCATTCTCAAGCTGACTCAAAGCATGTAAGGCATCGGCCTGGTTAGGTTTGAAAGACAAATACAATTGAATGTCATCAGCGTATATGTGATAATTAATTTTATGCTGGCGCAATATGTGTCCCAGGCTAATAAGATAGATGGAAAACAAGATGGGCCCGCCCACAGAGCCCTGTGGAACACCGCATTTGAGAGGCATAGCATTTGATTTACAGCTGTTGACACACACTGCCTGTGAATGGCATGAAAGATAAGATTTAAACCATTCGTATGCCTGACCTTTTACACCAAGAGATTGGAGAGTGTTTAACAAAATTGCATGATTAACAGTATCGAAGGCGGAGGACAAATCAAGTAAAATCAAAGCAGTCACATTTCCACGATCCATTTCCTGTAGGATGAAGTTCGACACATTGAGGAGAAGGGTTTCTACGCTATGGTAAGGACGATATGCGGATTGAAAAGGATCGAATAAATTATTAACCAAGAGATAATCTGTAAGTCTGGAGAAAACAATCCTTTCCAAAATTTTAAACAAAAATGGAAGGTTACACACGGGGCGGTAATTTTGGAGTGAATCTGGGTCTAAGGAAGGTTTTTTCAAAAGAGGTGTTATATATGCAGATTTCAAACATGAGGGGACGTAACACTGATCAATACTTAGGTTCACAATCATTGAAATAATAGGAGCGAAAACGGATGAACAATCTTTTATCAATACAGTGGGGACTGGATCTAAAGAACATGACTTGGGAGGTAATCTGCGAAGAAGAGCTTGGACCTCGTCGGGATCAGTGGGCTTCAGGGTTTCAAGGGAAGCTGTCGTGAGGGGCTCCTGCGCCGATTCGTCTGGACAGAGACTGTTACTGATAGTCTCTACCTTATTCCGGAAGTAATCGATGAAAGTCTCGGCCATTGCAGAACTGTCCGTGTGGGACGGTAATGGTGAAGATTGCTTTCGATTGAGAAGGCGGTTGGCAACGGAGAAGAGCCGTTTGGAATCTTCGCCACAGTCTTCGATGAGGCCCACGTAATAAGATCGTTTGGCCTTCTTCAGCAGGGAGTTTACCACATTCTTCTGAGCGCACAATAATTTCCTGTCAATTTCAGATCCCCCGTGATCACCAAAGGTGATGGTCTGTACATAGTCTCATCAAGAAACTGTGAGAACTCGTCGAGAAATGTTGAGAAAGAGTGATTTCTAGGAGGTCTATACACAACGACGATGTCCACACAGGAGTGTGCGTTCGAAACAGTTCCATGCATTGACTCGAAGGTAGTGTATTTCCGTGATGGGTTTATGACAACTTGAAGGTTGTCCTTGTAGAGAAACCCAACTCCGCCTCCGCGCTTGCAGACCCTTGGACAGTGATGGAAGGTATAGCCCCTCGGACGAAGATCGGCAATAGCTGCATCATCAGACGAGGACAACCAGGTTTCGCAGATACATGTGAAATCCAAACGGTGATCGGTAACAAAATCTTGGAATACCGAAGATTTATTACGTAGGGAACGGGCATTTAAAACACCTAACTTGAAATCAGAACAAAAATGACCACCTCGTTTTCCCCTATGTGTCCTCCGCCTTCTGTTAATACCGAGAGAGACAATCCGATTCCAGACAGTGGGGTTATCATTGCGCCATCTAGTTGAAATATGGCTTGAATTAAATGAACGAAGGGTTTGTGTATCATATGATAATGAATGTCTTGAATTCGATGAGTTTTCGACTGTCGACAAATGCAGTCCACCACTCACAGGGCCAGGATTCGGATTTATATCTCCAGATATCAATAACAAACTCTGAAATGCGGCCTCTGAGTTGGCATAATAGCATACAGGGGTACCAACATATTTCCCCTTTGATGGATAGGCTTGTGCATAATGTGCATTAACATTATGAAGGCAGATATTAGGCGTTCATGCATCTAGGCAGTACCCTTGACAGCAATAACACAACAGGATCACAGTAAGTACAAAGGCTATAGAGGTGACTGGCTTCATTGTGAATGACATACAGCTGGTACTCAGTAGATTAACAATAGCACTGAACAGTGACAGGATCAGTGAAAATACTTCGAGCTTGACTGAACAGCAAGGCACCTGTAGCTACATGTGTAATGCACCCAACATGGCTGTACAAGCTATGCATATAGAGTGAGGCAACCCTCAAATAATTCAGTGACGGCACTGTAACAAAATAAGCTTACCAGAGCCACAAATTTGTCTAGTTGATTCTCTACACGAACAGAAACCAGATGGTACACAGCACAAGCACAAACATTATACAAGATCAGCAAAATATAAGACAAAAGCAATCTGAGCAGTGTGGGCGGGCATCCACAAGGCGCGCGCAACCCTATGTTGCGTGTTTGTGTGTGTGTATGTGTGTGTTGCATGTGTTCCATGTGTTGCATGTTCTGCAGATTTTACCTATACATTCTAATTTAATTGGAAAGACCAAAGAATTAACAGAAAGAAAAACACGAAGACACGAAGGTCTATTGTTAATTCAGTATTTTGGCTTCGTGTAAAATTCATTAGCGTTCATATTAGCACTGAATTCGAAGAAAAAATAAGCATCAGCACAGGCAAAATATAGATACAGATATGACATAATATCACACCTTCAAGAGGAAAGTTTGTTTATTCATTTAAAAGGGGTACAGAAAAAGCTTCGGACGTCTGGCAGAAAATGTAGATTTCGACACCAAAAGACTTGATAAAATTTAAGAATGATTAGCCTAGCAATCTTTTTATTTGATTTGATTTGATTTGATTCTTGATTCATTATTTTCCGTATGGCATCATTTACATTTTTCCCAATTTAATAAAACATAATACATACAAATATGATACTCATATTAGCTAGTTTCTACAATTTCAAAAATTATGATTACACATACATCTGTGGCATAATAACAGTACATGTGCTATGAATTACCGTACAGAACGGTCACCCAATATTTTTTTAGTCTGTTCATTAGATGAGTAAACGCCCGGGATTAAATGTGGGACAATGTAAACTGATAAACGAAGATTGGATGTAAATGAATCATTAGATGATATATTTCTTCACGAAGCAAATCAGTACTTTGAAAATAATCATGACAATGAATAAAAAGCTTAGATAGGATTAATTCAAGCCTGCTCCCATGTTTAGGGACACGATCTTGTACAATAAGATGGATTAATGGTAGAATATTAGCGTTATGTGTATTGCGTTTATATCTTCAGGGGAATGTGACCTATTTGTCATAATTACACAGATTGGATACGAGAGGGAAGGTAGTGCTATAGTATAACAACAATTGGTGGTCAGGGAAAGAGCAGCGAGTGCATGTGATAATATAAATGCCTGTATATACTGTTGCTACGTTTGTAATTTTTTTTTCTTCAAATAATGATAACGCATTAAAAAATCTTTTGTGTTAAATCAGAATAGAAATTTGCGATGCCCCAGGATGAAGTCTCTCTTTTTTGTCACCCTGAACCAGAAATATATTTGACTTGGACAGCAATCCAATCTCGTATATGCACACTTCAAGGCTGTCCAGTATTAAAAATGTCGTATTCTACAGCGCCGTTGAAAGGACGCTCGGGTGATTTATTAATCGAATTCTTTTATGCTGTAAAGTAAGTGCGTTTGATAACTTGCTCCTACTCTGCTCTAAATGGACACTGCTTATTAATCCTTGCCATTAACCTCTGATGTATCAGTGCGTGCACTTATTACTCCGTGAAAAGGAAACTAAATAGAGCTTGCCATGAAAGCAGGGATTGTATGGTATACGCAATTCTAACAATAATGTGTGTGCGTGTGTGGGGGTGCATGTGTGCGTGTGTGTATGTGTGTGAATTATGAGTGCTTCTCCTATATGAACTCGAGCCTGTTAATAGCCTTATAAAGCCAATCTCGTTCAGAGAAAAGCAGTTTAGTGTCGGGATTGGGGATAAAGAATGATTCTTGAAATAGCAGGGATGGTGCGTTGGTTTTTTTGTGTGTGTGTGTGTGTGTGTGTGAATTTTTGTGTTTTTGGTTTTGTTTTGTTTTGTTTTGTTTTGTTTTGTTTCTTGGGGGGTTGTGTGTGTGTGTGTGTGTGTTTGTTTGTGTGTGGGGGGGGGAGAGGGGCAAGAAAGACACTAGGCAATTAATTATTGCTTTCCAACGAGTGGTGAGACCAGTTCGAATCATTTTGTCTATCTGCGTGCATTATCAAAAACATTCCCGCGTTTTGGTGCGATGGCGCAGTTCTGGGAAGCGGATGTATTTATTCGCGCTGATAGTTGCTCTCCAATGTTTCAGCCACAACGAACAAATAAGTGACCATTAAGTTCAAGAGATTTGTATTTACCGTTACTATACCCTCATGAGAGACAGCACAGGGACATGACGGACATTCATGTGTGATTTCTTTTTTGCAGTCGACCTGTTAATTTGCATTGGCAACACGCTTTCTCGCAATAGCTAAGTCAATTGGATACGTGCTCTATTCGTACGACGATTTTCGACATACAAGGGAAATGGTAAGAAGAAATTACATAATATCGATCCTTTAGTCTCGTCGCAAATAATCCATTTTTCTTCACCATCTTTCGACCCTCACGCATTGAATGACTCCAATCAAAAGAAATGGGCTTAAATTGGCTGTTCATCTTATGTGTTTGTTTTGTTTTGTTTTGTTTTGTTTTTCTTTATGAATAAATTACACTATATTTTTGATTGAAAACAAAAAGAAAAGAAATTTGTACATTATAAGAAATACGTTAATAAAAAAAAAATCTGGCTTTTTTTTTTATAACGTGCCTTTTTTCTGAAGTTCTGGTAGGAGAGTGTGACTGATTTTTATATACGTCGATACACATTGTAACTGCTGGCATAAGCTTTCGCACGAAATCATTGTATAACGCACTAGTAATCTTTACCATGAAATGCCCTGACATAGATTATTTGATAGAAACTGTGTTTCTGATGGACGAACTAACGCTAAAAGTTATTTGTACATGAAATTCCAGAATAATAACTCTCAGTTTCAGTTTTTATTTACGGTGTGGTTGATTTTCATTATTTTTTTTTCTAAAAAATAACAATGCGTTCTCATAACACCAAATGGATAACTAGCATGCCAGAAAAGACTATATCATCTTCCAAAAAGACATATTCAGTTTAAATCGTCATTCTTTGTTACGGTCATATGCTCATATTGTATAATAGATGCAAGAAGAAGAAAGATGCAGGGAACCTGCGAAAGGCTAATGCCTGAAGGAATAGCAACAGTTTCCAAGAAAACGACAAAAAAAGATGAAAGTTCGTATCATTGCTTAAAGATTGGATCTAAAACGTCACCAAAACGAATGTTCAAATTAAAAAAAAAAAAAAAAGATGCACGCACATATACTTGGGCAAATTCTGTATTGCAGGGCAACAAAAATGTCTGTTGCAGTTTAGATTATACCCCCATTCTACAGAGATTTTTTTTTTCTCATCGGTCACTCTTTGGATACCAAGGTTGTTGCTTCCGGCCACGCACCGAAGTGCATCAGATCGCAGTTTGGCGAATCCAACTGTGTTGGTCGTCTATCATGTCAGTGTCAGACATGTCGCGCGTGATTCTCATCGGACGATCTTGCCTCATCGGATCACCTCCGGACATGTCTGACACTGACCTGATAGTCGACCATCACAAGTCGGAGTCATCAGACAGCGATCCGCTACACTTCGGTTGGTGGCCAAAACATTGCTTCCGACGAGTGACCTATGTAGAAAAAAAAAAATCTATATTGAATTGGGGTATAAAAGCACACAGTGAGCAAACAGACAGACCTCCGAAAACACAAAATAAAGAATTTTAAAGTCAAATGCATTGCACAGCAGTTAAATAAACACTGTTCATGACAACACGTTTGCCAGGCCAATCTCTACCCGACATAATAATAACCAATGCAAACAAACATAAATTCTATTTGTTCTTTTGTGTAAGCGTTTATTTTCGTGTGTTTGTTTGCAAGTCTGTGTGTCAAAAACGTCAAAATGTCTGTCTGTCTCTCTCTATCTCTCAATATATATATATATACGTCTCTATCTTTGTCTCTCTCTCTTTCTCTCTCTCTCTCTCTCTCTCTCTATATATATATATATATATGAATTGTGTATATAAGTGTATATATATATAAATATATATGTATGTATACGTCATACATAAATATATATATATATATGTATGTGTACGTCATACATAAATATATATATATATATATATATATATATATATATATACGGTGTATGTATATTGAAAGAAATTGGACTGAGGCGGGACGTTGCTCTCGATCTTAGTCTCCCTTTTATTTGTCAATGAGGCACCGCGCACGTTCGGGACCCAGGGAACTATCTCTCACACTTATATATATATTTATTTATATACATATACATACATACAGACAGACAGACTACTCTTGACAGGAAAGAAGAGCTGGCGGACGTTGCAGTCGTTCACTTATTGCCATCAACCTCATGGCTTAACCATGTTTACTATTCGCTGGCGATAGAATATGGCTATGTGAAATAAACGTTTGCTGTACCGATATCGCTAGAACCAAATCAGGTAAGACTAGGACATGAGTATGGACGGTTGTAGTTTCAAAAACTTTCTTTGATTTTATATTCACGTACATTTCCAAACCATCACTGAAAAAAAAAATCCGAAGGACGTTTATGATATCGTCGGTGTGCTTTGAAAAACATAACACATTTTTTCTTAAATCAAATGAAACGCCGGTGAATTTAACCCACTGAGGACGAGTTCCGAGTATACTCGGGCAGGTGTCTATGGGAAATGCGTGTTGTAGCAAAATCAGTCCGTCCTAAACGGGTTAATGGATAGGGAATGTTACATGCAAAGAATTTAAAATGCAAAAGGAGAGTTATATGCCATCCCAAAAAGTTCTACAATAATATCTTATGTTTTGATTACGTTCTATGGTCACACACTACTGTCAGTCTCTTTATTTTGATGGGTGAAATTGCAAGGGCCCCTGGGGAGAACACAAGTGATAATAATAATATTGTCACTACCGATGACTGGCTACCGTCCGCACATAATCATTTCCAATGAGCTTTACTACGCAATTATGTATTTCGTATATATGGTACTGACTATGGTGATTTTTGCTTCGGAAATCAAACAACAACAAATAAATTCTATTTGTTCTTACGTGAAAATTATATATTTTATATATTCATATATACATATATATATGTGTGTATGATAATTTACACACACACACACATACGCAAATATATACATATATATATATATATACATATATGTATATTTTCTTATGTGAAAATTATGTATGTATGTGTGTGTGTATGTGTGTGTGTGTGTGTGTGTGCAATCAATGTGTTGATTTGTTTTGCTACATTCACTTCACGGCCCTGGCGACGAGTCGCTAGAAGAAATGTTGGTGTATGTCACATTCACAATGTTCGCGAAATAATGTCGATCATATCACATCAAATTACCCCCTGGGCTTTGGCAGAGGAGCTCGTTTGATGCCTTTTCATTGGCCTTTGTTCTTTCTCAATCACGATTACTGCATGTACTAGATTATTTTCTTCCTCTTTTTTGTGTGTGTCTTTTTGTGTGTGGGGGGGGGGGGGAGCCTTATACAAAATTAGCTTGTTCCTGTCTTGCAACGTTTGCCGGGAGGGAGGTCTTGTTAAATTTCATGCTTCAGTTCGCGCGCAGTGTTGCTGCCACTGGCATTTTCATTCTGAACTGCCATGCTATGTGTAGGGACTTATTGGTATGAATTATCAAACAGTCACGAAGTATGTAATGATTATTAGACTGCTCCCCCTAGATCGGTGAATGCGGAGTTGAAAATGGTAGTCATAGCAACAATCCAATAACATGTTCATCCATCTTATCCCTTCCTCGTCAATTTAATTTTCGCAATCCATGTGAGCACACACGTTCATCCTATTGGAACCTTTTTGAAAGTAAACGTCTGTGAACGTCTCTTCCGTCAGAATGCGAACGCGTATAATCAGTGACAATTGCATTCTCTCATTTATAATGAGTCGCGATCGATATCGTTACTTCCGTTGATCTATAATGAAGTATCATCGACATGAAAAGGACCACGAGTTTCCGTACAAAATGATGATCGTAGAAATATTCATCCCGGATATTTCTTCTTTTTTTTTACTGACTCATTGACATACAAGATTCAAGATTCAAGATTCAAGATTCAAATTTATTTTCACTTCCATCAAAATTAATAAACAAAGAAATTATATAGAATGCATATGTACAGGATATTTGTATTAATTGCAGAATGTGATTTAATAAAGTACATATGAAAATAAATAGCAGATGAAAAAAAAACGCAATTATATCTATGTTAATATATACATAAAGCGTTAATACAAATTAACTAAGGATGGGGATGGAAATGGAGGGTCCCACTAAGAAGCAAAGCTTGTACGATATGGGACCCTCAGAAAATACGTACACAAGACAGCAATACAAAACAGAATAAAACGAACCGATGTCAATTGACATGAAATCTTAATAATTGGGAAGTGAAAAAAGAAAGAAAAACATTGACTAATGCTAGTTTAAAAGTCCGGTGTTAAATATGAAACACCGAGCTTTGTTAAATTTTCGGTGCTCATCTGTGGTGTTCGATCAACACCTTCGGGTGTCACTGCAAAATATATATATTTCTGTAAGAGTTTCTTAGTTTCTGTTTTTCTTGTTGATTTTGAACTTCAACAAGACGATCAAGAATTTTCCGATAAAGTACTTGATTTTGGAAAAAAAAAGAAGGTGTGAGCACATTTACACCAGAGTAACACCAGTTGGTGTGGTCTCCTACTGAAGCTAGGCGGGAGTTACACCATTGACATCAACACCAGCAATATCAAATCAACACCATGAACATCAGCGAAATGTTAAAAGTATCACCAGCTGTACTGTCAAATTAACACTATGAAGTGCCAGGTGAACATTTTTCAACACCATCACAACATACTCTCTATACACCTGTGGCTGTGATCCTCTATCAACACTTGATTGGTGTTAGATTTAACACCCGTGGTGTTAATTCTAACACCAATGTTTTTGCAGTGTAGGGGGAAATTAATCATTTAATGAAGAAGATCCAGCCGGGAATTTGATTTGATTTGATTTGATTTAAATTAATCTCATGCATAAAGTCTGGGTATATATTTTTTATATTTTTGTACTTTTGTGACATCCCACAGTGCATAGGGTTATCGTCTAGACAAGGTGCAAAATGAAAAGCGTTATGTTTTCAGAACTAATCGTCCAGTGTTCCGTGAAACCATCTATTTGTCTTTTCACACATCTATTCAATCATTGGTATATTCATTTATCTATTGACAAGAATTAATCTATTCATTATTCATTCATTTATCAATAAATTTCTTTGTTTTAATTCGGTGCCTTGATGGTAACATCACGACATGAAATTTGCTATTTTTTCACAGAGTTCACTGAGGAGCCAAAACGTTTTCCTGCTCGTAATCTCTTTGTCGGCAACGATAGTTTCAAGTAAGTAAGGGCCTAGTAGGCCGACTATACAGCAAATAGAGAATAGTGTTTATGTTTTTTACTTTGAGAATGTCGTTAAACCATTACGTAGATCTTTCTTTGTTACTTTGTCGTTAATGGTGTAGGAGATGGTGTGACTAGAAGTGGGAATGCCGTCGTGCGCTGACGGGGGAGAGCAGTGTTGGATAGAGCGAGTGAAGAATAGAATGAGTATTAAACGCCGACATGTACATCGCGATCGAGAGCATTTTGAGGAAAAGCAATCAAACCGTCATGGGTGTTCGTATGATACGATATCATATTGATTCATGCAGCAAGAGTTAGAATTTTGACTGAGAGAGATACTTTAATCGACTGCTTGCTGTCAGGCTATTCATTACGTTCTTTGATTTGCATGTTGTACACGTTAACGAAGGTTCAGCTGTTTGCGGTGATGGTTACGGGTTGAACTACACACTACTCATGAGGGAGCGCTGTCCGAAACTCCAAACGACGGTCGGGGACCCGGTCCAGCTGATTCCAAAGCTCGAAAGGCATGCGGTGTCCTCGTTCGAGTGCTCCGCCTCACTAGCCCGCCGGGCTCCCGCTGGAAGACGGATTTGCCGCGTCCCAGGTATAAATTGTTGTTGTTATTGTTGTTGCTGTTGTTGTTGTTTGGTTTGGTTTTAATGGCGTTTATCACTCAATATTGAGTGATATCACCGTGGTGATAGCCTTTTGTCAAGGCCTTCTCGCTGTAACAGGCGAGCGAAGCGAGCCTAGCCGAACGCGACAGCGCAACTCCACCCAGATGGCCTCTCATCACTATACGGCGAGAGGGCCTTGACAAAAGGCTACCATGGTGACGGAGAGGAATACAAAAAACAATGCCGCACCAGGAACAAAACGCCTTTCATATTGGTGGGTCTCTTGATATTTCTTTCTTTCTTACGTCGCTTAAATAACAAAGCACAATTTGAACCTAAACATGTTTCGTCTTTGTTTAATTCTAGGAATTGTCACAGGGTGTACGTTAGCTTCTTTGTTTTGCACAAAATCATATCACTCGATTGGCCTGAGACTCTTGAAACCTGATGCTCGTAAAACTCATCATCATTAGATTATTTGAGCACAACGCTTTTCCTGTTTTGGGAGGTGGGGTCCCAAAAAGGACATTTTATGATTTATTTCATCACTACGATTTGGGACTTCAGAGGTAATGACTTAACGTCACTGTCATATAACGTGGTTGCTCTTAATATCCGACCGCTTTGAGAAAGATTTCAAAATTTGAAATTCTATTTCTTTTTTTATATGAAACATACATTTTGTTTATATTTATATATATGTGTATATACCTATCTCTCTGTTATATATGTATATATATATATATATATATATATATATATATATATATATTGACTGAAAAGATAACAAACTTTGCCATCGTATAAAATCGTACCCGATAAGATCAAGACTCCTCCACTTTCCTTTTTCTTCTAGACTGTCACAGTGATCCATGTGCAAACGGCTGGTGCGAAGAGACTATTGAGAGTTTTGTCTGTCACTGCCCGCCTGGCTTCACTGGCGCCAAATGTTCAACAAGTGAGATATGGTCATATTCCTATGGAAGTGTATTGGGAAAATTGATCGTTCTTCTATGCTCATGTGGGCGTTTGTCTAATTGGTTGAATACTTAAACGCATGTGTGTGCATTCACTTAAATGTGTATGTATGGTTGTGTGTTTAAATGTAAATAGTCCCGTGGAGGTGAGACGAAATCACCTCACGGTATAGATCCCAACAACTGACATTAACAACACGGAATATTATACGCGGTGGAGTAAAATGGAGACAAAAAGGGCATTAGCCTTCAATCGTAACAAGCATTTTTGTCTCTGACCAAGAGTCTGCCTGGATAAAAAGTTCAGGTCCATTTGACCCCATTTAGATATAGCTATAGAGTTGATCTAGACTCAGGAAGAATGGAAGTAAATTGCAAGCAAATTACAATTGAAATGGGACAGATTGTTGATGAGGATGGCTATGTATTTAAAAATACCAATGCTGATGTGAGTCTCTGCGGGTATATAATTACAAAAAAAAAAAAGAAATGACTGAAGAACACATTTGAAGGAGCCTACATTGATTTTAAAGGAGGTTCTGCACAGTATTGGAAGGAGAAAAAAGAAGAGGATGTAGTAGTAGTCCACGGGGAACCCACCGTAGGTGATACTCTTTCGAAATGTCCTTCTTTATCGTCATCATCGGTATGGCGGCAATCCTGTTACTTACAGTATTTACAGGCGTATTTTCGATTTTGTTTCCTGTAATATATTTACAAAATCTATGTTGTATAACGAGTATGTATTGATACATAGTAATGATTGCAGTGAATGACAATATGAATAAGATTTGTGAATATATGATATACACATATATGAATTTATATGTATAACAACATACAACTGTACATACATTCATATGCATAATGATTGCGATGAATGACATTCTAAATTACTTTTTTTTTTTAACAAAACGAAATTATTGCACACCTCCGCGACTATAGCAAGGCCTACCTTGATATAAACGTTTTTAACGTCACTTTGCTTTTCACCTTCACACTGATGGCAGGAACGGCAACCATAAGTAGTACCGAGGAGGTTTTGACTCCCTCAAAAGCAGCGACGTCCATTCAGTACACGAAACCAACCACTGACAGCACATGTACAGGTGATTGTCGGTCCACGACCCAAGGAGCTTCCTCTTCAGTGGGTCTTGGTACATCGTCACCAAACGTCCAGGTCAATCCTCACACTTTCTCGACCTCGTCGTCGATGACCGACGAGAAAACGGAAGTACCTCACGTCAACACGAGTCGACCAACAATACAGATTACAACAGATGTGACTGCGAGGGAGGTAACTTCGCTGACAACGGAGACTATCGGCACAAAGAGACCGTTAACACAAACTTCAGCACGTGGGACCACTGAAAAGGTAACCACGACGACAGTCGAGTATGTTAACACCGAGCGACAGGTAACACAAACTTCAACGCCTAGGACCACTGAAAAGGTAACAACAATGTCATCATTGCATGTCAACACAGAGGGACAAGTAACGCAAACTTCAACGCCTATGACCGCTGAAAAAGTATCAACAGTGCCATCATTACATGCAGACACCGCGGGACAAGTAACACAACCCTCAACACGCAGGGCTACGACAACTGCGGCTACGCCATCTACGGTAGATATTACCGGAAGGGAAGCAAACCTCCAGACGGCAACGTCAGTTGTGTCAGCGCAGACGCCATCTTTGCGTACATTTGGTAAGCCAGTGACAGAGAAATAAGATTTGTTTGCGCTATCATTACTCTCTGTTCTTTTTCATAGGTATCACAAACTCAAAACATTCTCTTCAAATTTGTATTTTGTATTTTAATCAAGACCATCGCAAGCCAATAGCCCGGACTTCCTGTCACCTCGCAAATGGCTTTTTACTGAATAAATTTGCAAAGATGCTCTCTTCCGTATCATTACATTACTAACATGTGATTTTTATTAGTATGGTCTAATGAGATGTCGACATCAACATTTACAACTCATTGACT
Organism: Diadema setosum; assembly: GCF_964275005.1. NCBI lineage: Eukaryota > Metazoa > Echinodermata > Echinoidea > Diadematoida > Diadematidae > Diadema > Diadema setosum. The sequence goes on along the minus strand of NC_092700.1, from coordinate 26,713,678 downwards.
TAAATTTACTATAAATTATATGAGATCCACGAAAGTTTGCGGAGATTTGATTCACAATATTGTACAAAACAGATTGTATCACAAAGGAGATAGAAATAGCATTTAAGAATAAGATTTCAATAGTGACCAATCGTCATGACAATTAACTTAACACAATTGGAATTTGCTCTTACTCAATAGACCGGTTTACTAATGATATGCATAATGACGTCAACCCCACGCGACCCTAGTGATTGTAACTAAGTCGGGCAAGCGAAATAAGCGCGGACGCGCGCGCCACACTGTTTTTTGCATTCACCCGTGTATTGTCTACGATCATTACTCGCTGCGGATAATCGACAACTTTTGTTTGCTATAATCTTGCTTTGAGATGGCGTCAGCTTCAAGTTCTAGCCAAAGTTCGAGCAAGCCATGGAAGAATTGGACAGTTAAGGAATTAACTGAGTATTTGAGGGATATAGGTGTGAGCACAAGCGGCTACAACAAGGAGAAACGAGTCATCAAACTAGTGCAACTGCCGTAGCCGATTTGGATTTGCCCATCGATCCCGACCTCTCCCGGGCGGACACCGGCCGGTCACTGCAGGAGAAGCTCGGTCTGGTAGGCTGCTCGTTCTCCGATCCTAACAAGCTCGCTGGGTTTAGGCCTACATCCAACTTCGAGGGTATTTCAGATTTTGGACTCTTTGACGTGTTCAACTACCTGATCATCAATTGGACTGACTATGACTGGAAAAGCTGAAGGGATACAAGTCATTTGAGGACTACCGTCTTTTCGCGGATGGGAATGTTTCAAGCCTGACAAAGTTCAATGAGGTTTCGGACACGAGCCCTTTTCGTGTTTTCCTTAGTGAGGTTAGGCCGACCGGACATACCTAAACAAACCAACGTACCAGACCTGGGTCGTGCTGAATAAGCCAACGGGGGAAATGAATGTTGCCTACTGCGAATGTCAGCTAGGTTAGGTCTATCATTGTTTTTGTTTTTAATTTTAGGTCTACGTCTAGATCTACTCTAGAGTCTAGATCTAGATCTAACGTTAGTCTATATAGGGCTAGGCCTCCTTTACTGTAATTGTTAATAGAAAAATAGGTCAAAATCGTCATTCTATTTCATGAAGTCTAATCAGTCTGAGTCTAACTTTTTAGAAATATCCTTGGAAACATATCGATTATGAGAGATTCGTTGTCTAGTTTAGATTTCACAATCAATCATAATGCTTTAAATCATTGAAGTTTGAAGTGATGCGGTCATACTGTTGTATGTTCCGTAGCAGCAGTGTTTTCCCCCAATTTTCAGAACTACTGAAGACAAAATCGAAGCTGAAATTCAATAAAATCGAAAATATATTCCAAATTGCGTTTGATCACAGCAGAATTTTCCCTCATCTAAGGTTGGGAATTGATTTACAGCCACACGAAATGCCAGGAGGTAAAGTCGAAGTTGATGCATCGCACATTGTACACAACATACACGTAAGTCTACATGTGGGGACGTGTCGGGGACTGCTGCAGCAGCCGACGTTGCAGGCTCGCATCCTTTGTTTGCCCGAGGTTGCGGCCGTGTGCAAAATTAAAGATCTGTGCATACATTAGTAAACCGGTCTATTAAGGGTAGTCAACAAACCACTAAAGGACGAAGAATGTAAGTGTACCAAACACTCTTCTCTTCCTCTCGATCTCCTGGCAGATTCATCTCACATAAACTGTGGTTTATCTAGCTGGGACAGCGCCAAGTCTTTCTGCAATGAAATGACTGGCGTCGAAATGCCCGTACCTTTCAACTCAAAATACGTCAACGAGCTGGTCAATGGTGTCGACAACCAATGCGGGGTAATCGGATATCTCTGGTTTCGCTGCAAGCACCGTCAAGGTGACTGGAATTGCAAAGTCAGCGAGACCGGCAACAGACAACCTCTTACAAGCATATACTCAGGAACACCTGGTAAACATGCTTATCAATGAAACTAGGGAAGAGGGCTTGGGGTCTGAAAATGGATAAACTATACTACGTGTACTCGCATACTTAAACATTAACTCTCTTTTCATCCCACATAGACCATACAGGCATAATCAACAAACTGTTAAAACAAATGATAGCTTAAAAAAAATGGATAACAGTCATCAGAGGAATGATTATCTTATCTTTAGTGGATGATTCCGACTAACTTGAATCCAGGTGGTTGCGTTTAAACTTTAGTTGTTGTTTTTTTTTATTCACAATTTACGATTTATATTCTTTTCAAAGTTTTACACAGGACTAAGAACATCCTGGGATATTGGCGGATCCATGAATTTCGCAAAGGGGGCGCAATATAATATATGAATGTATGTATATATATATATATATATATATATATATACATATATATATATATTTCGGGGGGGGGGGGGCAAGCACGTAAAAGGTACTTCAGTGTTTCCTCGACTGACAAGCAAAACAAAAAGGGGGAGGGGGCTTCAGCGGGCACAATTTTCTGGTGAACAAAATTAATGGGGCGCACACACCCATTTTCATTTGTTTTAATTTCTTTTATTTTAAAAACAATCAAAGGGGACCCCCCCCCCCCCCATCCCGGACCCCCACTGCTGGGATGATATCCGATTGTTGCACTGTCAGAACGCCCTTCAAGCTGACAAATGTTATATTTTGATATAGTATATAATTGCTTGTGTGCTTGTGGAGCATCGTGTCTCTGTTTAAAAAGCGGACAATATATTCTGAGCTAAACAAAGTATACAGGGCATTATGTCGATCGACCACCAATTTTTTTATCATACTTTATTCCTCAAATTCATATTTCATTTTCCACATAATCTATTGCCAACATGGGTGCAATAAAAAAAAAACCCACACCAAATGACACATACGAACTTTAGGGGGTAGTTATCGTAACTAAATTAACGCTAACGTATTTGCAGTCAGTTTATATCATATACCTATGCGGGGAAATGCTGGGAATTTAAAGTTTAAACAAGTAAACGTTTCCACTCGGTTCACTAGGTGGAATTATGTTTGTGCGTGTTTTTGTTTGTTTCTTTGTTTGTTGTTGTTGGTGATGGTTTTATCTTTCAGATCTTATTCACTTGATGCAATAATCTCTATTTCCCATGTTGTAGAAAGTTATGCCTTCTTGTAATGATTCGAAAATTTCTAGCAAGCCGATGTGTGATATTTTTTTTTCCCTGAGATGGTGCTAATATATAACTGACAAATGATTTCAGTTGAATTTAAAATGTAGCAGGATATGATAGAGCTGGAACGTGCAATGAAATTTTCGAATTGTAGCACTTTATCATAAATGCCACTGAGTAGAATCACTCAGCTTTATGTCAAGATTAGAAGCTCGGAGAACACTCAGAATGTTGACTATCAAATGTTGTGACTCTGTTTTCTTTTGTTGTGTATCATTTTGTTGGTCTCTTTCTCTGAATCACGCTGCCAGAGTGGTTTGACCAGTCTCACAGCACACGGGATGGCTGTATGGCGGTAAAGGAGGGAAAGTTCTACTCCCTCGACTGCAACACAGCTAGCGCCCGATCGGTATGTGTGTAGAAATCGCAACAGCGCCATCTACCAAGCATCCGGCAACTAGGGCATGAATACGTCTCTACGACAACCCCTCGTTTTCTGCACGTGTATGTTTACTATAGTATAGCAGCATTTTTTCACGCATTGTGACCAGTCGGTTCAGTAACGAACCCAAGAGTCAGTTCTCGTGTGCTGAAAGTTCGTATGGTATGTCACGATGTAAATGAGTGCTGTCCATACGGATAACCACAAACTGAATTCAATACTTTTCGATCGTGTCTGAGTGTGACATTTTCTGATTTTCACGATTAAAAGGGAATTCTACCCATTTATGTGGCTAGAGAGAAGGCAGCAATATTATCAAAGCATGATTATTATGTGTGAAGTGTAAGGAAAACATATCGCTATTCGGAAGTTCCACAAAATTTACTTTCATGAAAGCACACATTTCTTCGACTTTTTTACAGACGAATGAAGGGTATTATTGTTCCCCTTGCTTTCCGAAAGAGGGAAGTAAAGTGCTCTTTTAATACTGCAATAGAAAATGAAAGATGTGGAATTCTCCTTAAGTTTTCTTCATATCGTTGTCCTCCAGTGACGTCGCAAACCGGATGCACCGAAACTTTAAACATTATAACTTTGGAACGAATATTATTGTCCAATTTTCCTCCAACGTCGATGATGCCTGTGTTTTACTAATATTGCTGCATTCACTCAATTTATGTGAGTATACATAATATGTTTGGATATCATTCCCTTTTTATTATGAAAATCACAGAATTTCATACTCCGGCACGAAAGAAAGGTATACTGAATTCACTCGGTGAATGTATCGTGGAATACGAACGTTCACCACACGAGAACTAGAATTGTAACTGAAACATAAGATCATACTGCATGCAAAACCACTGTTAAAGCCCGCTGTTGCATTCGTCACTACTTGTACTGAAAGAACTAACAATACATGAACTGGAAAATGGGGAAAATCTCCAGGTTAGATCTGAAATACTTATTCATGTGGCTTTAAATCAGCTCAGTTGGAAAATTTCGATTTGAATTTCGTTATTTGAGAGCGATGAGCTGATTTTGTATTCACGTTTAAGGCATCTTAACATGATGCTCTTTTTGTGGAGTAGATTGCTAGGAAATTTAATCTCTACTTGAAATTGTATTCTAAACATGAACTTGGTGTCAATTTCATTGTCAAGGGCATTACTATACCACAAGTATACACCGAGCCGAAGACGTAATAGATTATGCCATTTTAAGATTCAAAGTAGTTCAAGATTGGTGTTATTTGTCAGTCCATTTGTTTTATTTGAATTCATTCTTTATCATTATTTATCATAGGAATTTTTGAGCTTGAAGTAAGGAATAGACTTTGTGAATCCGCTGTGTTTGAAATCATGAAGTAGTATGCCTACATTATATTTTGATTGGGTGATGGAGAAAAGTTAAGGTTGAATCTCATACGCAAACTTAAACCGAAAGTCTGTTTACGCAACCTTTCAATAACACATGATGTCGATAAGATTGATTTTGTGTGGGATCATTTCATGACCTCTGAGGTAATGAGTGTTAATTGCGTATGATACTGTGAGCGGAGTGACGTTCGTTACTCCGAAGGTTCGTTAATCCGAAAATGAAAACAAGGTGCGCACTCACGAACCTTCGTATTTGTAAACCTTACTACTAGTATTTCGTATTCGGTTTAACGAACCTTTTTTTTATTATCGGATGAACAATCCTTCGGAATAACGAATCTTGTTTTATTTAAGATTAACGAACCTTCGAAATAACCACCTTTCGGAATAACGAACTGTAAACTGTGATCGTGACCATTTTTTTTTTTTTATGTCATGACTATTATGTTTTTAATGAGATTACATCGGAACTTCTACCGATCTCTTCGACTGATACTACAATATTATTGTTGTTGATAAAAATTTGGAGTTGAAATTTATTTTAGAAAATACTGTACTTTTTTCTACATATTTTCGGTAATCAGACTGCGACGCTGTCAGTTGTTGATATATAGAGAGTGCAACTGTGAATGAGAGATGCTAGAAATTGTTTGTTATCTTAAACCTGTAAAGTTTGTCATTGGACTAATTATTCATCTTACAATGAAACGCAAGTTCCTTGATTTGACTACACTTATTAGTTTAACTTCATTTTCGGATATTGCAGTACTTTGCACATTTGCTAATACTTTTCTCCTTTCAAAAATTGAAATAGTATTGGTGATGTCTAATTCAAGTTGATAATCAGCAATTTGCATATCTTGTGTTCTATGCTTCAGAGACTGGACCATGACTATTATACTGTTCTAAAATACTAATTTTGTTAATTGGATGACTTATTTAGCAGTGTTACAAGTTGTTTTTTTTTTTTTTGTCGGGGTTTTTTTAGTTCCACTCATTCTGTTTTGTCTTATATTGCATGAAAAACCCTTCGTTGTCTTCACGGAATACTTAAAGAGGAAATCCACCCCAAAAATAAATAAACTCCAAAAGAAAGAGAAAAATATTCCCTACAGAACTATACAAAAATGACAAAGATCGGTTAAGAAATATGGAAGATATGACATTTGGAAATGAGACCTTATGAAAGACCTTATGAATATTTAAATGAGCGAGATGATGATGTCATACCCTCAACATTTTTCATGTATGTTATATTTGAATTTCGGAAAGAATTTTCCATTTTTAGCTATTAAAATACAAGTAAAGGCATGTTCTCATACCAAAATATATCAGAGTTAAAATTTGTTCTTTTTTATTTTGGATGGTTTAAGGCAAGTTGTATATCTATAAAGCTAATATATGAGAGTTTGAACTTTGAACTTTATTCCAGCTATTTACTTTATTTTTACTATTCAATTTTGAATTGAAATCAGGAGGCGCGGATCCAATGACAATCAAGATTTATCGAATCCTCAATCGCCCAAAAATGAAAACCAAAGCCAAAACCAAAGATACGAAACTTCTGAATCTTCAAAAAAAAAAATAATCATAACAAAAAAAGATCATAAATAATGATTGAATGCTCAGTAGCATTTCAAAGCTCCATGGATCTCAGCTTCATGCTATACCCTGAGGAATTTGCTCCGAGGCTCATAGCATAGAGTTAAGATCCGGTAGCAAATGATATCCACCTTTCCCGAATAAAAGCAGTCTACATCTGTTTTATAGACCAAATAGAATTCACCTGATAAATCGTGATCGCGCTACCCAGGTCAAAAACCATCAGTTTCGAGTCCTGATAATTTACCGGTGATTCATGTTATGAATTATGTCATGTTTAATATCATTACAAACAAACACGATATATATCAAATGTACAACGTACAATGAGAAGAAGTCTTTCTTATTCATTTTTATGTTTTGCTTTATTTTAAACTCGAAACATTGCCCATGCTTTCTCTCGGAGGTTTAAGTGTATCAAAGGGCATTACAGCTAAAATAATGAGCGTAATTCTGAATGTCCTGAAATAAAATTATGTATGAAACCGATGCCTTAAAGTATCAATATATTATGGTTCATATGGGCATAACATATCGTAGTTTACAGCGTTATGATAATAATTCAGATATGTATGATTATGCGAGTTTATATGTGTACATATACATATTAACACAATAAACAATTATGTAGTATCCAAACTTCTATGACGTTTGGTGATTTTATAGAAGATGTTAATTTTATATGTAACATTTGCAAAGATTCTTGTTTAGTGTTAAGATTTTATGTTTATAGGTTTATATAAAGAAAAAAAATTGGGATGTGAATATGTGATGTTAGATGTAATGTGATGTTATATGATTTGGTATTGTTAATGGGTTATTGTTATTTCAATGATAAAGTTAGAGCGTTTTTGGAAGTGAAATTTAAGGTTCAGGGACTAAGAAGAATGATGTAAGAAGGGAAGGAAATGTGTTTAAAGATAAGGACGAAAGGTAGAGATAGAGAGAGAGAGAGAGAGGAGAGATAGAGGGAGGGAGACGGGAGATACAGGAAAAGAGAATTATTAAATAAGATGCAAAGAGAAGAGAAAACAGAACAATGAGATGAAATGTGACCGTGCACCTCAAAACGAACATAAAGTCGCACACACTGATTTTGCGTGAGGACTGAAAATAAGTGAAATGGGTCAACCTAGCCGAACTTGACTTTTTCATATTTTCTGAAAGAGCGGGTCTTCTTTTACATTATGCTAATATTTGGTATTATAAAACGGGCAGGAAAGTGTGTTTTTTAGCAGTTTATCTCAAACATTTTTGGTAGAAAGGTGTGATTAGGTGTCTTTAGAATCCCTTTTTTCATTTCTGAAAAACCTTGTCCAAACTCTTCACTTTCAACTCTAATAACTTTTGAAAGGATAGTGCTACAGCTTTGAAAGTAGGCATTAATTATGGACAGAATGTGTTAATGAGGCATGCTTAATTTCAGTTTAATCCAATAATCCCTTCATTGTTGTTACTCTGGTGGTTTACTTCCTGTTCATCGCACAGCCAGCACGGTTTGGTAAAGATTAAGCGCTTGAATAGACCCTGTACTTCAGAGCCTCTTTTCTCAGTTCACTCTTTTCCTGAGTTTGTGCTTTCTTTCCAATATTTAGATAGGTTAGGAGAGTTCATTTGATTTGAATTATGCATCATTTTAAAGTTTAAAGTCTGCTCTTTCAGAATATGGTCTTAACTAAAAATTCATGTCTGGCGACTTTTTGTTTGTTTTGAGGTGCAGGGTCACAAATTGTATTGTTAAGTTTCAGAATCAAATATTGTATCTGAGTTTGTGTGTGTATAGATGCATCATTTTTCGTCAATTTGTTCGTGATTATGTAAACATAATTGTTGAATGTGTCTTTTATTATGTAAGATGTATTTTACACGTTATTCTGTATTGTCCTTTGTATTTGCCTTGTGTTTCCTGTTTAAAGCCAGGAGGCAATCTAAGCCTTCCGTGTCACATTGTTCATTTATATTAAAACGAATGTTGAACATATATATATATACAGTATGTCCCAAAAAAAATTACAATCAGATTTTCGCATTGATAACACCCAATGTGATTAAAATATCGAAATGCTACTTGAGGGTCCTAAAATATAACATTTTAGCTCTATTTTGCAGAAAAACCCATTCAATTTGGTTAAGCGGTCACAGAGAAATGTGGATTGTTGTAAAAGCATGTCGTGAGTCTGATTCTTCCAAGTTTAGCACTTGGATGCTCTTGTGTATGAACACAATAGACAGAACTTGGAGGGAAGAGATTCCCGACATACTCTACAAAATTCCACATTTCTCTTTGACCACTGAAGCAAATCGAATGGGGTTTTCTGTAAGATGTGGGCAATGAGTTATAGTTTCATACCCTGATTTGGATTTGGATTGATTAACTATTTTTAAAGTTATCATTGCGGAGGGTCCCGTTGTAATTTATTGGGGGGACATACGGTATATATATATATATATATATATATATATATCTCAAGAAATAAACTAGTAATGCATTATTTCGCCGATAAGAATGAGTTTATTGAACAATAAGAATGAGTTTATTGAGTTGATCAATAAACTCATTCTCATTGGCGAAATAATGCATTACTAGTTTATTTCTTGATTCTTCGTTATATTGGAGCCAATTTATACGTGAATTCGCATATATATATCATATATGACAGATAACTTATATACAAACGGACAAAGAATGAATAAGTTTCTCTTCTGAAAATGGATTCACGTAGAGATGTCCTCATTATTGTTTTTTTCCATTGCAGCTTCATCATCCACACATTGTCACTACACTGAAACCAGATAATGAAGAACTACAATAAAGTTACTCCGAACACTTCAGTATTCACATCCATCTTTTTATATTCTAGACATATCTATATCACATCTATTGAACAGTTTTCTTGTACACTATCAGCGATTTGTGTTAACTAAAGGTCCATTGTACACATCCATAATTTATTCTAGCGATTCACACTAACGTTTTTGACACACGTAATGTTACACATGACTACAAATTACACGACGCCACGAATGACTTTATTCTTTTTTTCATATATATATAGTTCCTTAAAATACAGATAGAATAATAAATATTTCCACATATAATTGTGGTTTTATTTACAGCAACGCAAGTTTCAATTCATGAAGAGAAGACCCGTGAAGCAAAACAAAAAAGATACAAAGACACCACGTTAACATTTGATTTCCTCTTCAATTAAGTTTGGAATCCACTACAATTTGCAACGTTATAATGCCTCTTGTCTACCTCAAATAAACATTACTCTGACCATATATTCGCTACTGTTGAATCATATGAGAAAGATCTTTGTAAGTTGTGGTAGTTTTCCGTTTCGTGCTTATATACCGAAGGGGAGAGCATGCACTTGATAAGTGCATAATTATACTGGCTGCCTATCGTAAGTGAATTTGAAGTACAAAACGCACAAATAAAGTTTTGTCCTTAAGGCTACTGCTGATTTGAATTAACAAGATTCGAGGGGAAACGTACGTTAAACAATATTGGTAATTCATCCGAAGCTGAAATGTCTAAGGTCTTTATGAAACATTAAGCGTTATTGATCCTTGTTTGGCCATGGTGTGCTTGAATTTCAAAATTCACAAGAGTTCTTTTTTACATATACCCTTATTTAAAACCTTTTCTCTACAATTTAACAGAAAACGTTCACTTAAAACAAAAGAGCATTTTTAAATTCGACTGTATCATGCCCATTGTTCAATATTCTAGTACATGAAACAGTCAGAAAAGACAGTTTGACAGACACCCTTTTAGAGAATCAAAACTAGTCATTTTTTTTCCTTTTTTCTTTTCTTTTTTTTTCTTGATACGCATTTCAACGAGCATCAGGAGATATAGATGGTAATGAAAAAATGATACCATTTGCAACGCGTCATTTTATGAATGTACGGATTAAAGGAAAACTGACTGCAACTGAAAGATGAAGGTTGAATTGCCAAATTTATAAATGACAGGAAGAAATAAATACTTTCATTGATCAAATACAATTACACAGAAAATGACAAAAACAATGAAAGGATATGAAATTATCGTATTTGATTCAGGTCAAATTATCAATTTTCATTCGAGACAAGACTTTCGTCAATAACTTAGACAAAATTATAATTTTGTGATTTAGCATTCCATTTCCAAGTACAGTCAAATTGTAACGACCGTGTTATAATAACAAGGAATCCTTCATAACCACGATAACATCAAAATATACATCCTTGGCAAATCCTGGGATTTTGTATTTTATTTTTAAGTCATATTTCAATTGTCAAATCAAAACATTTTTCAGAAATGTCGAATAATGATCAAACATTGTTCGAATATCAAAAGAAAATGTTTTTTTAGAATTTATGTCCAGCAACGTTACAACGGATTAAGGAAACGATATCTTAAGAACTTAGCTGATCAGGAACTGAATTCAATCATTTCACTCATACATTTTTTTTTTCAGAAAAAAAAAAACTGAGGAAATTGGGTGTTGTTGCCTCGCTCCATCGCTTTCTTCCAGAACTGTAACAGACCGGAGTAGATCTGGAGCTGAAAGATAGAAAATTGAAAATTGAATAATTAATTTGTTGTGAATCATGACTGAAAGTTAATCTACAATGCACCTCAGTAGGGTAAAAATGTGTCCCCTTCTCAGATTCCACTGTTTGAAAACATAGTTCCCTCCCTCCACAGAAAGGACGAATTAAACCATGGCAAATCGATCTTTGCGGTTCATACGTATTAATAAGCAACTTATAAGGTTCAGAGTTCTGCAGATGAACACAATCACCTAACGTTTTTAATGCAAACAATTACGACTATACAACGAACCCTGCTGGAAAGAACACAGTGTCCCACAGTGTGAAACACAATGCGAAACACAGTGTGAACACATTTTGAACACAGTGTGAAGTCTCTTTGCACTGTTAAAGTCAATCATTAATCACAGTGTGAAACAGAACGTTACTACGTGAACTCTCTCTGAAAAAGCATACCACTGTGTGAAATCATCTTCTTACTGTTAAATTCGAGCTTTTTCACATGATAAATCGACTATGTGAACACCTTGTGAACACACTGTGAGACACTGTGTTGTTTCCAGAGGGGAAATTTCGATATAACCAAAGAAAACTGCCCGTCCCGAGGACTTTGTCATAACAAGAGTCCACTGTACTTTCAGTTCCCGGCGTAGAATGTGTACGTGCATGACAAGGATAGGATAATGAACCTGTCTTCAATCCCAGTTCTATAGAATATTCAAAATATCAACGCGTGACCACATTTCAGGCACACATTGTGATTTTGTTTTCTAATGAAAAGGTGACAAATCGTAACGTCTTGCTTTATTTGCCGATGATCATTAATGTCCAAAAATGAAAGCAACCAAATTGTTTAATCAGTTTGTTGATAGAAGAGTCATATATGATGTGAACATTATAGCTTCCACTGGAATTTATTTACGTTACGCTTCCAAAATCCCCCCCCCCTTTAAGGTGACGATGAATAACAAATATTTACTTTTTGTGGGTCAGAAAAGATATGTGTCACTTATTACTATGTTTTCTGAGTGCACAACAAAACACTTCCTTGAAAATTTTATTTATTTTATTTTATTTTATTTTATTTTATATTGAGACAATTATATGCCGAGCCAGGCTTTCCTTGAGAAGCAATATTTTTAGGGGATTTTTCTTCTTTTATCAATGAAAAGACACTGATTACTTTTGATATCGTTGGCTGATTTCACTCAACTTGTCCAATAATGAGTAGCTGTTTTCTGTTTTGGTTCACCATGATTCACCATGATGTAATCATCCTGTATCTATACTGATATATGTAACTCCCGTTATAAAGAAGTCCTCAGGACCGGCAGTGTTTTTTCGTAACATCGAAAATTCGTTAGCCGAATTAAAAAAAAAAAGCCTTTAAAGATGAGTTGGGGGACCTGAATTTTTACGTCGTTGTAACGAGAGTTTCGTTATAACCGTATTCGTTATAATGGCAGCGCACTGTAATGAAGAGATAATTGATTACCGTTGATGATTTTTAAGCTCGGATGATTTTATTATCTCCTCCTTCCGACGCGGGTCATGAAGTCCAGGTTATTCCGCACCGCCTGCCTGTTCCTCAGCGCCGCTAACGAGTCCATTTGATTACGCAACGCATCGACGGCGGCCAGGCGGAGCCCGAAGTTCACCTGCCTTTTACCAAACTCTGTTGGACAGATGAGAGGAGAAGATGGAATTCCGCTCAATTGGCATGATGACTTTATCATCACAACGCCGAAAACAAAGATGTCATTTGTTCGCATAACATGACACAGACATTCATGTAGGCCTATTTCCTTTTTCCTGTTCTTCATAGTCAATTATAAGCGTTGTAATAATGTGTCAATCTTTCCTGCTGTGCAACATAGTTACAGTGAAAATAGAAATTCACGTAGATCAGGGCTAGACATTAGCGATGACCAGATGGCCTGGTGCCAATAAAAATCTATGTTGGGCTACGAAATTTCCAAAAAGTGTCTCTTCTGGTGGCCCGATCGGGCAACTAAGATTTCATTTCGGTCCAATACTTCTTCTTCTTTTTTTTTTCTTTTTTTTTTGGGGGGGGGGGGGGCGACTAAAATTTCAGATAATAGCGGCCCGAACGGGCTACCGGATGGAAAAAAAAAGTCAGCGTCAAGCAATGCGTAGATAAAAACATCTCACAATATTTGTACATAATGAACTTTTTTAAGCCGTAGGATTTACTTGCAAGAAACTAGCGTTTATCGACGTTTCCATAGAGGGTTTCTTCTTCACATGATGGTGTAGGTCATAATTATAACCTGTTTTGAAACAGAATGAGATCAATATGCCTCTAAAACCAGCTGCTTCATATGCATGTTCATAAGTCATACTTCAAATTAAAGATCCTCTTAATTCTTCCTAACTTATCCATGTTGTCTCTCCCTAATCTCCTTTGAAGATCGTTTTCATGGCGGCAAACTCTAAGACTTTCAAGACAGATAGCTATATATTTCAATAATTATTGCAATGATAGACATAAATTCTGTTATGATAACAAGCATGAGGTTGATGATGATGATGATGATGATGATAATGATTATGATGATGATGATGATGATGATGTTGATGACGCGTTACTATGAAGCAATGGTGATTAGAATAGTTGTCAAATTTACCACCACTGCCATCAAAATATAGGAAAATTGATGAACCATTAATTTTGTGTAAGATCCACTATCAGTGTAGTTGTTCGATAAACCCGAGTGTTGTGCGATCTGAAACAAGCCTATACATCCTCCGAAGAATACGCACCACACAAAATCATGCACATCCCGTAAACCGCAAGCAAAATAGTAAGTAACAAAGTCTTTGGCGCAAAACGAATTAATTCAGTTCTGACTGTTGATTCAAGAAGCCTCAAAATCATCCGACAGAGCTTACTAACCCTGACTAAAAGCCTATAGGATCGAATCTGAGTAGGGGAATCAGAGATATTTTAAAAGACGATGTCTTTATTAAAAAAAAAAAAAAACACCGCCAACAACAACATCACACACACACAAGTTAAGCCGGAGAAGAAACCGCACCGAATCTGCAGGACCTGCTTCGGTCTATCCGATTTGCCTACGACAACTACTCCAAAGCGATAGCAGCCCACAAGAAGTGTTTTTCTCCCCTTGGGTTTATGCTTAATAATGGGAAAAGGCCTCGTCTGCGGAATTTTAAACCATTCAAATTAAATTGTTTTTTATGTGTTCTTGCCTTCAGTGTCTTTGTCATTATGTGTGTCCCTTTTGTTTCCAGAATGGAGTACACTTGCAAGAAGTCCTTTCTTCAGATGCATCTATGTGCTCTGTCTCGTAAAATGTCAGTCACGATATCATATGGCGCCTTACGATGTAATAAGGTGCATAATTATGATATGTGTGCCTTTGTCTGTGTTACTTATGGGTAAAGCAAGATCTGTCCAGTGTTTCAATGAATGTATTCTTTTTTCGTTTTGCGGAGTAGCTAGGGTACGTAATTTGAAATTAAACCTACGGGTAAAACAATCAGTGCAATTTGTTTCGCTGCGGCTAAAATCTAGCATTTGCGCCATTTCTCGTGGGAAAAGTATGGGCGGGTAATAAAGGGTTTGCGATGATCACTAATGGAATATTCATCTGTGGCACCTCGGCTTTCTTCTCATCGGTCATGCAATGTCAACACGGATTTGCACATTCGGTGGTGGGTGGTTCCGCGCGAGATGTGTGTTGAGCTTTAAGCAGTTGTCTCCAGGGCGCAAGTATCAACATGATTAAAAATCACGGAGGAGACATATTCATCTCTTATTCTCCACCCGAGAAGTATACGACATTGTCGTATGTTGTTTGATTTTTAAGACTGGACAAAATGCGAATAATCATGCCAATATCAAAGAAGATTGCATTTACAATGTTCAGACAATGCACGAATATTGAATTCGGAAGAGCATAGTATATTGTTTGCGGGGTATTTTTTTCTCTTTTTTTTAAAGCAATATTCGGTTGTCAGCTTTTATATTGGAAAAATTTATCATGTTATGTAGTATCGAATAACTGGAGTTGATTGGCCGAAATACACACATATACCCCATTTCCGCTTTAATTACAAAAGTAGCCAATAACTGTGATTTTAAAAACAGAACCTCAAGGAAGTTCCTCCCTAATTCCTCAAATGATTGCATCCATCCTGATATATATATATATCTATCATTCCAGTCACATCATATGTGTATCATTATCGATTTCTATTTTTTTTTCTTCAAATGTCAAGTAGATCGATACTACCCACATAAATTTGACATGGATTTCTCCCCATCCACAATGGTTTCACAAGACTTATCAAAACGTTCATAAAAAAAAGAAAAAGAGTTCCGTTTTCACTCAATTCTCGCTATGGGTCAAAAAGGCATTTCTATCTTACTAGTTTGCAAACAAAGTGGTAACACATATTGGGTTAATTTCAAACACCCACTTGAGTACGTGTTGGAGCACATGACCTTCAATGTGATATCAAAACACGTTTGGTTATGACATATTCTGCTTAACCTGTAATTAGGAAAAAGTTTAATTCAACGCCTCGCCGATTTCATAACGATTTTTTTGATAATTGCTTTTCAAGAATCATTTTCGTTACCAATCCAAACTGTCTTTTACGCAGGAAGCTCGTCCCGATGTTTTCCCGGAAAATGTAATAGGCGGAGGAGTGTAAGGCAAATTACGCGCGGATATTCGGTTACGTCTAGGTCGATATGAGTGGGGAAGTGGGTACTTCTCCAACAACTTTCCTTTGCCTTTGTTTGAAAAAAAAAGGAGTAAAATATAAGAGCATTTAGACGGGGCTTTCCAAACAAGAGGATCCTCCCTTTCCTGCGTCATCATGTTGTTGCCGCTCGGCTGGAAACTGAAGCTGACGATCAATAAAGCGTGGCGCTAAGCTGACTGACCTTCCCGACCGTTTGAAGTGTCCGTCAATCCGGTCATTTTGAATTTATGGGTCGATATATTCAGCCTCATTCGTTTCTTGCCATGGCAACCTCAACAAACGTTGCAGTAGAAGAAGTTGATGAAAAATCAGGTCGAGATAGACTTAAAGGGTCTGTACAGTACTGGTTGAGGTGGGGATTCATGTTTTGAACATTCCTAAGTGAGATAATAAGAAACCTCTTATGAAATATGAAGGAACAACGTTTATTTGATGAAAATTGGTTTTCAAATGGCTGAGATATCCAAAGAAGTGATAATAATAAAAGGCGACAGGCCACGTCTTTTATTAGGATCTCTTTGTTTCACCTTATTTTTGGATATCTCAGCCATTTCAAAACCGATTTTCATCAAATAAACTTTTGATACCCCTTAGAATTGCATGCTCTTTGACATCTCATAGAGTGGTTTCTGAATATCTCGCAAAACGTTAAAAGCTAAATCCTCATCTCGACCAGAACTGTACACACCCTTTAACAATCTTGAGCTTTCTCGTGTATAATTACCTTTCTTCCCATAACAAATCTTCTTTTTAGCCATATCTTCTTACTGACTGCAATATTTCTCAATGCATCGCACAATGTCAAACCGTCATACGTGGGATGTACAGTATAAACATGTATGTACGCCTCATGAGTGATTATATTATCAATGTACAGGTGTACATATTGTACATTTTATGTGTGTGTATGTATATGTGTGTGTATGTTTATGTATGTGTTCCACACCTACCAGAAATCATTGTTATTGAAATGACAGGTGAAATGTGCATCAACCCTAGACGGATACTTTCGCTCTATACTATTCTACAGTTACAGCTCGTTGATCTGAAAATGAAATTAGGTTCGTAATCATTGAGGTTTGTTAATACACACTTCTTTTTTCGCTAACCCTCTCTTTACAGTAGAAAATCTGTTTTTCACACTGTCAGTGGTATAATAACATACCAGTCCTGAATAGGTTAAACACTGTTAAAGCTGGTAGTTTCTACTTAATTCATAATCGCTGACTTTTCTCCGCCCAAAACACTGCTCTATTTTTGCTTCTGTTAAAAGTACTTTCACTTTTCATTCAATTTCCCAGTGGAAACTGTTGAATGAAGTGGATAATATTATTGATACGTAAAAATGGTTCCTAAAGTCACCGTACCGTGATCAGAAACCAGCCTGCGGGAAGCCAGATTCTGAAGGTATTTGCTCATAGATTTGTAGTTCATCGGCGACCGCGCCACGGGTTCGGCGACCACCTTGCCGGCGTACCCTCTCTTCCACTCGCTGTCGCCATCGGTCTCCTCGTCGGCGTCCGTTTCGTAGAGCATGAAGCACTGGCCGAGGGATGGAAGGCACGCGAGGAGAACGGAGAAAAGGGCGAGGAGTAAGACCAGTCTCGATGAATCGTTCATGGTTGGGTGTGACTCGGCTTTACAACCGTCGAAACCTGGAAACAGGGAAAAGAGGAAACGTTATGGAATCATGCCATCACACACAAGGAAAACTATAAAAACGGACTCATGTATAGGGGCAGAAGGGAAGTGAGGGAGTAGAAAGAAGAATATGACGATGATTACAACTGACGGACAATCGCCCTTCATCGAAGTATATCTTCAAAGATTATTCATCGTCTGAATATAAGTCATAATATTAATAATAATAATAATAATAATAATAATAATGATATCAATGGCATACATACTCGAGTGGGACTCAAATCCCGCGACCTCCTGATTACTATACAGGCGTCATTTTAGACTACCGATCCCTTACCCCGTAACCAGTAATCTTTATAAGATATGAACTGACTTTCTCGAACAAACCCCGACCGGAAAACGACAGGAATAATGAAACCGCTTCAACTTTAATCTTTTACTGATTTTGATTTTGAGTTGTGAGTAATGATAGACTCTGGGGATCGACAATTCATTCGTTTCTTTGTCTACCTAGGGATACATTCTGCAAAATATTGGCTAAATATGCCCCAAGAAAAAAATAGAAAAGAAAATGAAAATAGAAAGTTCGTGTGTCCCTCTTGCAACCCTGAAAATTAGATTCCTTTCATTAGCTCGTATATCGTAAGAGGTAGGTAATTCAGACCTTTCCTCAGAATGATAAAACTGCAAGCTTCATTATGATGGAGGGGAAAACAATAGTATTTATTTCTACTGAATTCATCATGACCCCCCCCCCCCAAAAAAAAAAATAAATAATAATAAAAAAATAAAAAAATAAAAAAAATTAAATCAATTGTTATTCTCCGGACAAAAGGTGAGCGTATAATCCAGTGACATGGGGTTATTTTTTTTCTTTTGTTTCTTATAAGCTTATAAACTCTGACGTGTATTACAGTACAATTCATACACCATGCTCAAAGGCATTATTCTTCAACTACGCAAAATTTCGTGACGTTTGGAAAAGGGATACCGGTATACGACCTTTAGAACGAGTATTGCAACGAGAAAGCATGAACTGGTCAAAAAGGTGACACTGAATGGCAGCCTCGGAGGGATAGAGGGCGCTGAAACTTGACTCCCTCCGCCCGTCACGGGTCATTTTCTTGCAACCGGTATCTATCTCCCTTCGACACTATTCCCCGAAAAAGTGTGCCAACGTATTGCTGGGCTGGGGATTACACTCAACTGGGCACATGGTGCTCGTTAATCATCCCAGAGAAATATTGATGACACACTTCCGGCTAGTCGCTTTGAATCCATGATACGACATGAAGACACGCGATCTACCCTTTAAACCATGACATCTACATAATCGTATAGAAGTTGTGCGAGTACGAGGTCGAGTAGCAGATAACATACACTGCAGTTGTTGCTGCCTATTCCACTTTCTTGTGTTGAAAATGAATGTTTACTCGACATTTCACTCTGTGCTTTTAATGAATAGAAATAATACGAAGGAGGTAAAAGGGCTCGAGAGAGTACCTACCCAGAGATACGGTACAAAGAGCCCACAGGGAATGTGTATTTCCTCTCTTCATGATGAGTATCATATTTGTATACGCTATATATTGATTAAAAAAAATGTAAATGATGCCATACGGAGAATAAATCAAATCAAATCAAATTGAATCAAATCAAATCAAGGAGAGGTCTGGCCTCAAGAAATCATCAGACAGTTTTATGATTTTTTTAGATAATTTATTGCCCGTTATCAAGTTCGGAGGTTTATGTTCCGGCTTGATTATTTGGACCACCTTTCCATTCTCCACATCTCCATCGTCCTCACGTATCCTCGTATCCTCTTATTCCATCTTTCTGTCATCTGTTTGTTCTTGTGAACACAAAGTGGAAATGAATTCAAATCAAATCAAAATCAAATCACCTTTTTTTTTCAATTGATTGATCCAACCGAGTGGCGCAATGAATATGCAATTAATGATTTAGGCACACCAGAAATATATGAATATGCCAATTCGGTCTTCAATAACTTCCTTAATCACGAACCTGGAGTATCTCAAAGGTGATATACGCGTGTACGTGTGTACCATCTCATTGAGACAAACAAAGGCTTCGTTGGTAAGGGTCGTCATGCGCTGACAACACAAAAGTTCGGGTTAGTTGTGGGGAAAAATCAGATTCACCAATCCCATTGTTTCATCTGTAAACAGTTGAAATGGCATCCTTTAACGAAGAAAATAAAAAGGAAAGAAAATATTTGGCTCTTCTCAATATAGCGCACTATTTTCTTTCCAAACGAAATACCAAAAAAAAAAAAAGTAGCATGTTAATCGTTTTGATTTTCCGCAAAGCGTTGCGGTAAAATGTGCTCATCAATCGATTTCAATCGCGTCAGCAAACGTTCTGAATACTGAATAGAATCTGTTTTCTCCGCGTGACGGGTAAGCTTGGGATTCTCTGTTTGTTTGCTCCAGTTCTGCTGGTAAGATGGTATCAACAAAAGGAAGTACATTTGGTACATTGTATCTCGTACTTTGCATGCAGTCCCACAACTGGATGAGGTACTTGCCTCTTCTTCTTTGCGCGGTTAATAGACTTTTCTCACAGAATTCCTTATCGGTAAATGTAAGTCATTTAAGAATCATTCCGTCATCCACATGTGTAGAAATAATACCGTCTTCTCTATTTTGCCAATCATCCAGGGCGAGCAACAAGCAGTAGAACCACATGCCATGGTCGTTTTGTTGTTCTTTTTCTTCTTCTTCTTCTTTATCTTCTTCTTCTTCTTCTTTTTCTTCTTCTTCTTCTTCTTTGGCTTGTTCTTCGGGGTTTTTGTCCAGTGTGTGTGTGGTTTTTTTTTTTATTTCATTTTTTATAGGACTAACTCTTCCTTTTTTTAATGGGACTACCACCTCTTTACGGGCAGGAAGTGCGTTAGGAATGCAAGAGGTCGATTACAGATGCTTTCATATTATCCTAGGTATATCTTTGAACTCTTGAGTACAGTATGAGGAGGAATAAGACACTTTCATTAGATACAAATTGATGTAACTCATATATTTGAATTACGTAAGTCTTCAAGAAAAAAAACCGTTAAAAAAACACAAACACACACAAGAGAAATAAAAAGAGAAGGACACCAAGTATGCCCCCACAATATAATCCATCGCCATGTTTTCTACATTGATGAACTCTCAAAGTCATGTACAGTAATTGAACGTACAAATAATGTAGCTCAACATAAATCATCAAAACATCAAAACAAAAAATCCTCATCACAGTGGGGACAGATTGATAAAAACTATTAGGAGCCTTATACCAACAAAAGTGTGTCAAACTGCAGATTACATTCAAACATAAAGGATGACTACATAGTGGAGGAATAATGTAATTAATCAGGAATTAGTGACTGAACAAATGGTAACGAAGATAAAATACGGTTAAAGAAAAACATCATGACAAAGTAAACTGAAACCTACAGACAGGATTGACTGTCCTGCGATGCAGAAACTGTCTCATAATTATGATTTTAGTCTCCCCGGGGAAAAAAAAATAAATATACGTAAGATATTACAGGAAAGCAGATGCATAGGATTGGTATATTTTTGTCATCATTATCATATTTACCCATTGCTTTACTTCGAACTGTCGAACCAAGTAAAGACTAGACTTTGTATAAAACGCCTTTAAAAGCACGATTACACATCTCAAATGAGAGAGGATATTACTCCCCCCCCCCCCAAATAAAAAAAAAAAAAATCTCATTCGGACTTTAATCACCATAACATCCCGATCATATCCAATATTCAAGCTCTATTGTCGGTGTCAAAAGAAATTTCGACGTTGACTCAACGGACCTAGGGGCGGGTGCATAGAGCCGGTTCTGCTCCTTTGAGACAAGAGATAGTAATAAAGTGAAATAGAAGCGACACCGGACACTTCACCGTACAACTATACTGTAGGCTTTATAAGGTTTCAGATAGATCAAATTGTCCGGAGAGGGTGGGAGATGAGAGCTGTTCAACACAACATTCACGGCATTCAAAAATGGGATTAAAAAAAAAGAATTAGAGAAATAAAAGAGCAATGTAGGGCAGTGAAAGAAAGAGAAAGGGAAATAGAGCAAAAGAAAGACTGAATACTTTAAGATTTTTAAGTTTCTCTTATGCTATTTAATCCATCGATCAAGCTCTCATTGTGGGCAGGATACATCACTTGTCATACTCGTATAGGCTACTTTAACATCCCCCCTTCCCTTTCCCCTTTCAACATTTCCTAACTCTTCCGGAATCGAGGAAAGAAGATCCGAGGTAATTACAGGCATCACTCAAAAGGTCTATCCCTAGGGTGCGTCGTACCGATTATCCAGACCGTCCCAGTCAAGAGCGCCCACTGGCGAGCCACAGTTAAATGATCTCATAAAGAAAGGAGAAAAAAAAAAGACAAGAAATCTCCGCCTTCAATGTTTAGAGAAATGATCAGGTGCGGGATTAATGGCAATCAATACAGCCATTATGCTACCATGGCTCTGTGTTAGACCTGAAGCTATCATTTGAAAGGGAACGGCCCAAATCAAAGTATCCTTTTAATTCTTTCATCGAGCTTTACTCCAATTCATTAAAATCATTCATTTGTGCATGTATTCATTTATTTATGTGTTCATTCATGTCTAAGTCATCCTGAAAGAATGATTATCGGATAAACCAATGTGATTGATTACATTTTATTCAAAATATGTCACGCTCCCGTCTGGCTTCTCACAGTGACTCGTGGCGAAATCTCATGCAATCATAATGCAATGGTCTGATTTTGTACAAGAATTGACAATGGAATCTTGGACTTTGTCTAAAGAGTACAAAAAATTCTTCCCCTTTTTAAAATCTTGTAGGTGCACGTCCTACATGCTTTTAAAGATTATCTAAGCTGTAAACTTCTCTTACACAAAGTTCCTTAATTACGACGTCCTATTTTAGTACTCTCATTTAGACTTGGAGGCGACGGGCACAAGATTTATCTGTTCTTTTAAGAGTGTGCTCGCCTTAACCCATTGAGGACGGACTGAATTGGCTATAACACACATTTCCCATAGACACCTGTCCGAGTATAACTCGGGACTCACCCTCAACGGGTTTGGTTTTGTTCTTGGTGGAAGAAATTCATATCGCTGCATTTGTGTTCCCATGACTGCTGCAAGACACATTCCAGATCACATCATCACGTTTTCAAAAGTTTTTTTTTTTCTCTCTCTCTCTCTCTCTCTCTTTCTCGGATTGTTGATTATTGCAAGTGGCAAAAGAGGAGAGATACGAGCCTGGATGAGGTGATAGATACGTGGTCGAATTTACACAGACCAAAAGTTGAAAATCAGACTCCGGGAGTCATTCGTGAACTAATGGCTGGAAAGGAAACAAACATTATTGCCCCGTAGGTGCGTAAGCAGTAATGTTACTTTTCGTTATTGTTGCAACAGGAGATAACACCACAAAAACGAGATTTAAGCAGAAGCAAAGGAAACATATCTATACCCCCTTCCCTCCCTGCCCGGCCCCGACATGTTATTGCAGCCGAATTCCGAATTCCACTTCTAAGAAGAAGAATGTGGGAGAAAAATGACTATTTCTCTTTTTTTCGGTAGTGACGCAATGAATGGGTAACGTGAAACTGGCCTCATTTTGCTCGGTACATGCCTTAATACCGCCAGGATATGGAGCCACGCGGCGCGTTGCCAATTTTGCGAATCAATAATGATTTGTCACGACTTTGTCCGACTCTTCTACAGAATGGAAACAAAAAGAAGAAAGAAATGTAAACAGGGCAAGAAGGTATAGGAAATTCCTCACGTTCCGAATCTATACGTCCTAACCGGAAACAGAGGTAAATCCATATTCATTTTATCCTTGTTTGTTTTGGGGGTTTTTAACCACTGAAAGAATAAACCGGAAGTAAGCATTGGTATCAGTGAAGTGATGATTGTCTGATGTCTATTATTGGTGAGAAAATATATATTTTGTGAAGTTTAATAGTAGAGCCACTCTACACTGCAAAAACACCGGTGTTAAATTTAACACCATGGGTGTTAAATTTAACACCGGTCAAGTGTCAATAGAGGACCACACCCACAGGTGTAGAAAGTATGTTGTGATGGTGTTGAAAAGTGTTCACCTGGTACTTCATGGTGTTAATTTGACACTGTAGCTGGTGATATTATTTTTTATACTGCGCTGGTGTTAATTCAACAGTGACACCTTATGGTGTTGATTTGATATTGCTGGTGTTAATGTCGATGGTATAACATCCGCCCAACTTCATTAGGTGATTTCACCAACTGGCGTTACTTTGGTGTAAATGTGTTCACACTTTTTTCAAAAATCAAGTTCTTTATCGGAAAATTCCTGATCGTCTTGTTGAAGTTCAAAATCAACAGGAAGAACAGTAACTAAGAAACTATTCAAAAAAAAAATCATATATTGAAGTGACAACCGGAGGTGTTAATCTAACACCACACATTAGCACCGGCAAATTTAACACCAGCTCGATATTTCATATTTAACACCGGACTTTTTGCAGTGCAGGAGGCTCCTGACAAAGTGAAGTCCAATATTTCAAATGAAAAAGAACAAAAAAGTAACAGTAATCGCCATCAAAATCATCATTACACAGTGATGGTAAGGATCTCAATGATTCTAAAATGCTGATTAGGGGGATGATTAAAGTCAGATTTTAATACCGAGTATTGATCACTGTTGTTGATAATGCAAATAATGTGTTATTTTAAGTGTTGACAGTCAAATCTTTATGTGACACGGAACCGGAATTTGATTTGTTGACATGAGGGACGGGATATTAAATTCTCATTTTTCCTCTGATATTCTCACGATATTTCAGTAATCAATGTTTATTTACAGATGTGACAGTGAAACAACGGAAATCTTTTCTTGTGTACTAGTACTGCAAAATCGATTGTATCGTTGTTTTGTATCCCCCCCCCCCCCGGTACCTTACGCCCACATAGCGAGCACAATTTTCCTGGGAGAAAATTTAAAAGTCTATGCGCCATAAAAAACAGTGATTGTTCAATACTCTCCTCTTTTTCCCCCGTGTGCAGACGGACGTCATTAAAAGCATGTAGCGAAAGACATTTAACTCATTGTAAAAGAATCGGATACAAAATGCATGAATTCAACTGGGAATCACCATGTAATTTTCAAAAGAGCGGTTTCATAAAATGCATTTGGATTGAAAAACAAACTCACAGTTTCTTGTTTTTCTAAGATGATTTATTTCAAGCGATGTAGGGTGAGCTGATGCGTGAAGATTTCCGAGTTCGCAATAGTTGGCGATTTGGCGCAATTTAGTTGTCCACGGGAGCTGTTCCCGGGGGGGGGGGGGGAAGGGAACGTATCCGCCAGGATTTCGCCCTTTTGAGCCTACGCGTGCGAATGTTTCTCCATGACGCATCAATCCTCTGTGAATTATATTACTAGACAGGAATTCTGAAACGCCAAAGAATTATTGTCATGGATTTTTTTTTCCATCCCTGTTTTTCTTTTTAATTCTTTTTGTGGAAATCGTAAGAAATGTGATACTGATAGCCTGTAATTAAGTTGCATGAAACCGTTAAATGACTTTATTATACACAGGACTGTTATAACCGCCATGGATGCATGACCATAAATATACATGGTGCGAGAGTTTTCAGGTACAATATCATTCTGTGTGTTATGTTTGGAGAAACAGGATGGATAACATTTCTGGTTTGTTTGTTTTGTTTCTATCGAAGTCACATTTTAGTCTGTTTGGGTTTTCTTCCAAGCATATGATGTTAAACGATGAATTATGGACAAAGTAGTGTTTAATTTATGCATTAAGAGATGAGCATCAAAACCGAAATTCGATTGGACTTGTAATGGATCTTAAACCAGCAAACTCTGAATGCATGGAATGGTTTTAGTGTAATTCATGTTCTCATTCATATTTCTTTTTCTTCAGTTGAACCTATTGCTCTTTTTAAGTTTATCGAGTACGTCAATTCCAGTTAGATATCGACTTATCGTATGTACTTGCTTGCAATTTCTTCAAAATCATTCACACACTTTTCTTTTAAAAAAACAACAAAAAAAAGATTGTGGCTTGCTTATTCCCTGTTATAAGACAGTGTCATATGCCCTGCAAACTTGACATTTTTCAGGAAGAGCATAAAATCAATGCAACGGGGTCAATAATGTCAATAAAATGACTTCTACACTCCAGTAACAGTCAGAATCTTAAAGAGCTCGATAGAAACAACGTCAGGGTTCTTACCCGGGCTTGGACTCCACTTTACACACAGCCCTTGTCCATCTCTCCTAACTTTGACCTATAATATTAACGAAAGGATCGATATATTGCTGTCAACTTATAAAGAGAGCTCTCTATTTTTTTTTTTCCGGGCTCGAGGTTCGTTGTGTGTTTGTGTGCGTCTGCGTGTGTGCGTGTGTGCGTGTGTGTGCGCGCGCCTGTTATGCACGTGTACATTGTTGTATTTCTTAAATATTTTTTTTTGTTATCCACATGCATTGCTCTGAAGCGTTATTCATAAAATATTGACACCAAAAAATCTGTTTCATGAATTTCGATAATCAATCATGTCAATCGTTTTTCAGTATGTCAAAAGTCTGTAGGTAATGGCTTATCTTCTGCTTTAATAAATCACTGCAAATTGTGGTTTGTATGGTAAACGTCCTAAAGTTGAATAGACTTTAAATTACATCGTAACTGATAGATTCAGCATTATTGATTCCGCCTTCGAGCAATTATCAACAACGTGATCAGAATGTTAGGTTAGTGGATCATTTTCGCAGAAATGTCTCATTTAATGAAACAACAATATCAACGAATCCAACCTTTCAGCAACAGTGGCTATTTATTCACTTTCGTCGCGTGTTGGCCTCAAAAGTGACCGATGAAATTGCAAATTGAATTTATGCCCTTTTGAGACTGACCCCCCTTTTATGTCTTTCCCAAACTTATGACCTTAACATGATTAACTCAAGTTAATGTATTGGAGCAATGTATAACGTGAATATAAGGCGGAATGCTACAGGCATTTCAGAGGAAATTGAGAATCGATGTTGTCTTTCAGCATCTATGAATTTTCATGGCAATAACGCAAGATATCAAAGCTTAAAGGACAAGTTCACCTTCATAGACATGTTGGTTGAGTAAATGCAGCAATATTAGTAGAACACATACATTGTAAGTGAGAGTTTGAGGAAAATCGGACAATCCGTTCAAAAGTTATGAATTTTTGAAGTTTCTGCTCACTCAAGGCTGGATGAAAAGACTACTATAGCTTGTGATGTCACGTGTGTACAACGATATAAAGAAAGAATAAAGAAAATTCAACATCTTTTCACTTTTCTCGCATAACAAAGGAACACTTGACTTCTCTCTTTCAGAAGGCAGGGGAATAGTATTACCCTTAACATATGTCAGTAACAAGTCGAAGAAATGTGCACTTTCTTCAAAAAGTGAAGATTTGTGAAATTCTCTTTTTATTTTCTTTATATCGTTGTACGCATATGACATCATGCACTGCAGTAGTCTTCTCATCCAGCAGTGACTGCGCAGATATTTTAAAAATTCATAGCTTTTGAACGGATTGTCTTATTTTCCACAAACTCTCACTGATGTGTTCTAATAATATTGTTGCATTCACTCAATCCACATGTCTGTGAAGGTGGACTTGTCCTTTAATTAATGGCAATATCCTGCTCTAAACAGAGAAGAAGCAACCAGAGCAGCTTGGTGAAAAATAAATGAGAGGAAAAAAAAAAGAGGAAAAGAAGTGAGGAGGTTTTCAAAATGTGAAATCAAGACATCCATGTGTCATGTGTGTTTGCAAGGGATATTGTGAGTGAATGATTGTGAAAATGTGAGCCTGATTTTAAAGCTGCGAAATCAGATGAACAAGCAAATACACATAAGACAATAATGCTAATTCTTTCTCCCAATGGCATTTTCTTTCTTTTTTTTTTCTTTTTTTTTTTGTTCTCCCAAACCTCCCCCACTCCCATATCTTATAGTAAGAATGTTGAAAGTCCTTCACGCTTGCTCAGTGTCAAGCACCGCTTGTCCGCACACGTACTCGCAATCAAAACGCAGTCACACCGAGTTGGGTCGGGGGAGGAGGTTTCAAGATTCCCGTGCCGCCGATCTTCCCTGAGGTCGAATCCGAGACACGTCAAACGTAGACGGTCTTTAAGGACCTATTTACAACTTTTAAAGCAAGGAAGGAAACACACACACACACACACACACACACACACAAGGAAAACATAGCGCAATCTTTCAAACACGAATGACCCAGAAGATTGTTGAAGCGCGGTTCGCACCATTCCTCACCAAACTCTCCACTGTCGGGTCCCTGCAGAACCGACCTTTCTTGTTGCTATGGCAACGTCAGTGAGTCCAGCAATACAAGTAGGACCCGTTTGGACAGCTCGACAGCTCTTACATTCACACTACATACAAACAGAGCAGTCAGTCCCCCCCCCCCCCGCCAAAAAAAATAAAAAATAAAAAATAAAACATCTATTCGACCGGTTGCAATGTACAGTTAGTAAAGTTGAAGATGATTTGAAAACAGGTCAAAAGGAATGGAAATTTCACTCAGATTAAGACAAAATACAAATGTGAAGTCAAATATTTGCTAACCGAAGTAACAAAATTTCATTCTTTTCTTTTTTTTTTTTGCAACAAAAAGTTCCAACCCTATAGACCTTAATTCGTGTAGGCATTCTTTAACCCAGTTTTTATTAGTCCTTTTCACGTTTGCCAATATTTCGCTTCAGGTTTCACTAGCACATGTGATTGAGATAAATTAGGTTGATCACGCATTCATCAAACAGATCATTATTATGATATTATTGTTCATTCTATCTTGAAAACGGATTTTCTTATACAGCATAGAAAACAACACTGCACACACAGGAAAAGAAGATGTAATCTCCTCAGGTATGTATACCAAAACGCCCGAGCATTTTAAACAGTTTGAAACAGTTTAAGGAGGTATTCATTCCACGAAACCTTGAAAAAACGAAAGCAAACTTATATAGCCTATTAAAGTTAAAGTTTTGTTGCAGATAGACAATACACACCTTGTGAGCAAGTGTTCTTACAATGATTAAAAGAAAAACACTTTTGAGTTTCTTTAAAATATTAACAGTGCTTCATGATGATTATGAGAAGGAAAACTGTTTTTCGGAGGTCGCTTTGACTGTCGCCATGATGGCCCAGATGACGGTCTCCTGCATTTCTCAATTATCGTTTCCAAGAGTGTTTACGATTACATGAAAAGCAATCTATACCATTTATTTAGCAAAATGATACTGATATTGGTTATTATTTCGATGAATTATGGCGTATCATACATTTTACCTTGCATTCAGTGTGTTGCATATCTCGTAACCTCGCAATTATATAAGGCTAGATTATACTTCCCTGGATATCACTGTTTTTTAATGATTTCTATGCATTATTATTCCTCCACAGGGCTGAAAATGAATTTAGTAAAATAAACACAGCATCGAGGTAAAAGAGGTTTTTTCTGGAGGATTAGCTGAAATGAGCATTCGCTGCGCATACCATTAGATAACTGTCACGTTTCTTAGCTGATATCCGAAGAGGTAATATTATTCATTCTTACTTGCACAGACATAACTGGAATTTGGATGTTGAAAGTCAGTCAGAAGACTACATGTAACAATCCTTGAATCTCCAAGACTCACAGAGTAGGAATTTGTAATCTGCTAAGGCAAGGAAGCACCACAAACGTGTATTTTTTTCTTTCTTTCTGAAAATTAAATATGATTTGAATATTTTGTGTGGGCTGTTATAACATGCCTTCGATGTCTTTTTTTTCTCTCTCTCTCTTTTGATCGCATCAACTCATGAAAATACAGCTTTTTAAGGCTTCATTTTTCTTTGCTCTACCTCTCAAATATGATCCAATCTTCAGAGGTTTGATGTTTCCCTTTAATATATTAACAGTCTAAAGGGACTTTGATTTTGAATTAAAGGAAGAAAATTAAAACAATACCTCTTAAGGATTCAAGATAGCAAACAGGGACTTTTCATCGTGAAACTTTGACGACGTGACTCTCAAGGTGGTGACCCCCCCCCCCCCTTTTTTTTTTTACCTTAGGACTGATCCTATTAATATCAATGAAGTACTTGGAAAAGAGTAAGACACGTGAGTCAACAAATTTGTGGAATTTTAATGAAATTTAATTTAATTAATCAAATTTAATGAATTTAAATCATCTAAGCCCTATGCAATTTCACAATTTCAATCTAAAATCCAATTTATGATACCGAGAAATTGTTTGAGGGATTTGCTTTAAGAGCACTGTACTCTCTACACCATTACAGATCTTCTCCTGAATTTGAGCAGAGGAATCAGTCTGCTATGTGTTGTCAGGTAATGTGACGAGCTGATCAAGAATACTATGTGAACGAGAGTCCATTGATGCAGCCACGCTTTATGAGTTCAGTGACATTTTACGTTAATGACGTCACTGTCACAATCCATGTCGCTAGGACAATTATTTATAGAATGAGTGTAGATTGGTTCGTGTCCGATGTGTCATTCTAATTGAAACACTCTATCCACTTAATCTCACTTAATTTTCACGGATATTTTGCAATTGTATTATTGCATTCATGTCAGGGTGGGATCTCCATAGCTTGCAATTGGATCTTAGAACTTAATAAGCAAAGACTAAAAAGGCAAAAGAGAGATCTACGCAGTAAGAAGACTGAACAGCTGCTTGATTGTTGTCGGGTTTTTTTTTTTCTTCTTCTTCTCCTTTCGTTGATACTTTCTACTTCACAAGATGCAGTGCCTCGTTATAACTCTTTCTCCTCTTTCTGTTTCTCTGTCCCGATCTATCTTTATCTCGAATTATATATCTCGTTCTGTCTCTCTGTATACATATATATATATATATATATATATATATATATATATATATATATATATATATATATATATATAAATATATGAATTCTATCTCTCTATCTCTATCTCTATCTATCTCTAGTTCTATCTCCACCTCTCTCTTTACCTACCTTTCTCTATATTTATCTCTTTGTCTATCTTTATCTTTTCATGTCTCTTCATTTCTTTCTTTACCTATATCTATATCTCTCTCTCTCAATCTTTGCCTCTATATTTGATATCTCTCACTCTCTCTATTTCTATATCTCTCTACCTATATATCTTTCTGTTTGTCATCTTTATCCCTTTCTCAGTCTCTGTCTCTGCAGCATATCTCTATCTTTCTCTCTATTTCTATTTTCTCTCTCTATTTCTATCTCTATCTTTATCTCTATCTATCTCTCTACCTATATATCTTTCTGTTTGTCATCTTTATCCCTTTCTCAGTCTCTGTCTCTGCAGCATATCTCTATCTTTCTCTCTATTTCTATTTTCTCTCTCTATTTCTATCTCTATCTTTATCTCTATCTCCATCTCTACCTCTAACTCTGGCTCTTGCTCATCTCTATTTTTTACGTATATCTTCCTCTTTGTCTCTCGATATCTCCATCGTAAAGTGATGTACACACTTTCACTTTCACACCTCACGAAACACACAGAGAGAAAAACAGCAACATCAACAACAATAACAACAACCTGCATTATGTGGCAGCCTTATCCTAATTGGGTTAAGGGCTCTGGCAGCTGTTAGTTCACAGTTTACACCAGAGCATTAGCAATCTAAATGATTCGGCTTTTTCTCAAGCCATTATCGCCGATTGCAATTGACAGGGAACGTCCATTCCAACAAGCGAACAAATGAAGTGGAATGGCTGGGGTTTTTTACCGACCTAAAGCTGGCTCCTCATTTCGCCTCCACGCTTTGATACGTTCGCTGCTGTTTGCTTTAAATTGAGATTGAAATAATGCAGATTTTGCTCCATGTGAGACAGCAGACTCCCATAGAAACATACTTCTTCCACTAACCATATTCATACTCTTCACAGAAATATAGAAATATGCATTTAAACATCCATAGTTTTATCGATGGATATTCATTTAAAAAAAAGAAATATGGATCAGTGACTTGCTAGAAAGACGTTTAAAAATGGTGATATGTAGAAAGGTTTTTCACATAATGAGACGAGCTTGATGTGACTTAAATTCAATATCTCTGATAACATATTCTGCCAAGTCTTTGTCTTGGCAGAAAAAAAAAAAAAAAAAAAAAAAAAAAACGTCTTGGACCAAGGGCATACAGTGTATTTGTTTCACGCTGTGCTACTTTCAAGATAACAAATTGATAGAATGACAAGATAGCTTGGAGATCTTACTCACCTTGCTCTGAGGAAATTAAGTTTGTATTTGAGCTTCGGAGACACTTATCTGTAGCTGTTAGGGGGGACAATGTATATTATCATTATATTCATCCGTCCACCTCGATACGCGGCTGATGGATCAGCTCGCATCCTTGGAGTTCGATGAGACATGTTTTTTTTTTTTTTAACAATTCTATATCTGCTTCTGGGCAGACTTTGCTTCCTTCTATCTGATAGATCTATAGATTGAAGGCGACAAGGAATGAATACGATGAGAGAAAAATGAAGCTCTTGGACGTCCTCTTTCCTACGTCTAAATCCACTTACATTAATTTGTCTTATTTTTTTATTTTATTTTTATCTTATTTTGTTCTGTACCATCACTTTAATCACGTAAAGCCCTTTTCTCAGCATGTGTAAGCCTATAGGTTTTAACATTTCCTTCGTGAGTTACTTTTTTTGTGTGTGTGTGTTTAAAAGGTATCTCCTTACCCCCATTTACTGTGTGTTGAAGGCCAATAATTTCTAGGAAAAATTTCGTCCTTGTGTCTCTCCTCTTTGCTTCTTTTTCATTATAATTCGTTGATTATGAACAGGACGTCATGAATATCAATTCAGTACGTCAGTATTTCATGAGTGACATACCCCTTTAATATCATATCCAATGATTTCCGATGATATCAAAGTTATATGAGTTTTGTGCAACGGCAAGCAGTTCCATGACAAATTAGTATCTGTCTTTGTTTTCCTTCGTTTTCTTTTTGTTCAATCAGATGCCATTTCGTTTCACGCTGTCACTGCAAGAGTTTAGAATGTGGGGCATGTTTATTTCAAACGGACAGATTTCTGCAACATAAACAGGAAAGAGTACTCGCGGGTAATCGTATACGACTATCGATTTATACTATCGTTGTAATTCTTGTTTCCTTCAAAGAGATAGAGAAATCGATAATTTGAACCTAGAAAGTAATTGAAGGTCTCGTTATCTGTCCCCTTTGCACAATTCCTCTCAATGTCGTTTTGATAAGGAAGGATGAAATTAAGCGTTTTAATAAGGTCGCTTGAAAGGCCGCCGGATCGAGTGATGTAAGTATAAAGCTGAAGATTGTTGGTCGAGTTCTGATAGCTACCTTTTTTCTTTTTTCTTTTTTTTTTTTTCGTTTTTGCGTCGTTTTCTCGGTGAGACGTTCATTTGTTTTTCTCTCGGGGTTTGGAATTTCATATCTTATTCTTCTCTCTCCTTTCTTTGAGTAAACCCCGTCTTTCTCTCCCACCCACGTGCTTATATTCATTGCATGAAATTAAGTTAAGAATTCAGAAGGACGTTCAGAGAAGACAAGCTGGCAAATCAATTCCATATACCCATCTTAATATGTCCGTTTTCATTGTGTCAATCACGCCATCACTTCAGATTTATGACAAAGAGGAAATCAAAAAAAAAAAAAAAAGAGGGGGGAGGGGAAATAGCGCAACACCTTGGTAAAATGCTATATTTTTCTCTCTTTTTTTTGGGGGGGGGGATGAAACACATATGAAATGACATGGTTGAAGCACGCCAATATTGTTTTGTTTTGTCTTATTAATGCTGTTTATAGAAATCATTATATTTGTATGTATTGGTATATTATACAATCATGTGTGTAATATGCATCATGTCTGCGTTCGTTATACCTTACATCTTCCTCTTTAGCTCTATGTGATGCGGCCCCCTATTCCAAGGTGTACAGAACAGACGATACCGTATACATAATTATTATACATATACATTCTGTAATAACTTTTTCCTCGAAAGTTAATGTTCACTATCATAATTCCACTGACGTGAATTTTTACATCTCATTTAAGTTCTACAAGCCAGCGATATGAATGTACAAATACGTATTCATATGTTCGGTTTATGGTATATGTAGCAACAATACATATTGAATTTTGGGCAAACAACTGCAACAGCGTTATGCGAAGACTTCCAAAACACAGTTTGCAGTTTAGAGGTCGCTTCGCTTTCTCTCCACACCGGGATTGATACGCCAGCATGGAAACAGATCGGGGCGAAACTCTAATCGCCCGTCGATACATTGCTATACAAGAATCCGATGGCAATCGATCGACAATTGGAGACATTGCCCGGAGACGTTTAGAACCCAGATTCGCCACGGCAACATTATCACTCCAGCACAAAGCATTTTTCCTTCTTGTCATGCAAGACAAAGGTTTTTTTTTTGTGTGTGTGTGTTTTGTCCCCATGTGAAATTCTACCGTGGTAGAGTCTTCTTACTGTTCATTATTCAAGGCTTTGTTTGTGATACTTCAGATGCCTCAGTATACGCACTTAATTCTCACTTCTTCCTCAACATGCAGTACGTTCCTCCCATACGTCCAGTTATCGTAGTATTCGACAGTCAAAGATGAATGTGAAACAAAAAATTTGTAGAAGTTTTAACAAGATGACTTTGTTAAAAAAAAAATAATAAACATGATCAAAGGAAGAGATGTGATGAGATGACAACAGAACTTGAGTCAATTTACATAAGAGTGTTCAACAATTTCATCGTTTTGGGGGGCTTACTTTAGATTTATTTTAACTAAAAAAAGAAATTTTCTTTTTAATGTATATTCATACAATTATCATAATCTCATAATCATGTGATTTCTGATCAATAGTGTACCATTTTGCTTAATTGGCTTTTGCGAAAAATATGTATATAAACGTATATACACCTACGTGTATGTAGATGTTTATATATTTATGTGTGTGTGTATGTGTTTGTAGGTAATAGATGCTATTTGAATTTTTACCATCAATGTGTTGATTTTTATCGTAGGTCAAGGTCCTGTTTACCTTTGGGAACAGTCATTTCAAAAATTTTCAAGATATGACATTTAATGCATATGCGTAGGTCTGTTGTACCACAAAACATCCTATCATATACAATTTTTGCGATAAAGCCTAAAATATAAGGAAATATCTGTATTTTTCTCAATAAACCGTAACTGTAGACGGTTTAGTCTGGAAGAATTTTTATTGTAACTATTGTTCACATTTTGTGTATTTAACAATACTTAACATCGTTTTCACTGATTCAAATTTTTACAGTGGTTGTTTCTATCCTTAACTCACATTTTAGAACTGTTTTAAAGCACTAATGCTGGGCTTTTGTTTCATCTGCAAATGGTAAATTATGCCTTTAAAATCAAGAGTTGAATTACATGTTGAATTGAAGTTTGAGAATACGAGAATAAGTTCTGAACTAACGCTTCTGAAAAAAAAAAAAACATAAACCAAGTTTTCATTTTCCATCATTAATATATCATACTTAAATTGAACTGGAAATTGCTGTCGTTTTGTTGTAAAGCAGTTATTAACCGAAGAGATATAAGTAAACATATATCATCCTCACTTCAAAACAGTAGTGTGTAATGCAATATGGTTTTAATAACGACTTTGTAATCAGTCATACCTTGCTGTATGATTTTTTTCCGAAGTCTTACGAAAATCATTATTTGGTATGACTCTATAGGGGTATGTATATCAACCCGAACGCTAAACATATGCGGAGTCAATCTCACAGTTCCGTTGTCAACCTGCGATCGGATTCTGAGGGCAGAATAGTCTCCTTTAAGAAGGAACGAAAAGGCTCCGTCTCTCCTCGTGCTTAGTATACCAGGATGAGGTTTGCGTGTCGATGATCATTAAGGTTGGTCATCAACTGGAACGCACATGGTTGAGCGATGCAGTGACATGTTTGACTTGGCAGGGGCGGAGATTCATTAACCCTGGCGATGCGACTAATCAAACATGATAAAATACCAAGTGATGTCTCCGTGTCAACCCCCCCCCCCCCCCCCGGGTTGATTGATGCGGATTCGATGGACGAGTTTAACCTTTTGCGTTTAGATGCGTGTTCCTTAGAGGGCGAGTTCTCCTCCCTTTAAAAAGAATGATAAATTGGACCGTTACGTCTTGATGTCCTCTTTCTTGTTCAATGACCGCATGACTACTGCAGGACGTACGCCCACTATTTAAAGCGAATACAGTTCACTTTGCATGCATTATGTTTGAATTATATGCAAATTCATACTTCAGTATGTTCTTTTGGCTAATCGGACAAACAGTAATAATAATAATGATACTCATGGTGATAATGGTAATAATGATGATATTGATCATAATAGTGATTATAGCATTGATAATGATAACTCTTTCTTCTTCTTCTCCTCCCCTCTTCCTTCTTCTGAGACAGGGTAACTTCGAAGTTACCGAGGGGACCCGGTATACATACACTTCGGGGAGCGTAACCGGGTGCATTAAACAGTGGTGGATCCAGACGGGAGCGCACCGGGCGCCCCCTTTCAATTTTTGTTAAAACAAAAGAAATAGATAGGGAAAATGGAGGATCATTTAATTTTGTAAAGGCGTCCCTTTTTACGGAATTCCTGGATTCCTTATTTACCTGTACTTGAATGTGTGGGTGTGAATAGGGGTGTAGGCAGGTGTCATTTGTGTAGAGTGAGTTTGTTTGCGGGGATGGGGTGGGTGACTTGGGTGGGTGTCGGAGAAAGGGGCACGCTAAAATAAGGACAGGATAAAGAGCAAGTTCTTGGTGTTTTTAGTCAAGGGAACGGATGAATATTTCTGTCGGTTAACGCTACAAACACACACATAGGATTACTTTTTTTTTCTTTCTTTTTTTAGGTTGATATGTTCAACATACGGATGCATGAATGTTAGTAAGCTGCATGCCTTCGTGTTTTGTTTTCTTTTTGTTTGTTTCCTTTTGCATGTGTGGTTGCCATCAAGCTCAATTAATGAGTTTAACAGCCATCTCTTTTCTTTGTATGCCTACCAGCCTACTAATGAATGTTTATCAAGCGGCATTACTGAGTGAAAAACTCGCTGCTATTATAGTTTCGTGTTTGTGTGTGTGTGAGTGTGTGTGTGTGTGCGTGTGTGTTTACGTGTGGGTTGTATTCGTTTCTTTGTGTCGGATTGTGAGTATGATTTTGATGTTTTTAGTGTTATTTGATGTTATTCGAATGAATACTACTTCAGTGTGTATGTTCAGGTGAGTGCATGGATGTGTGTGTGTGGGCGTGTGGATGTGCTTGGTATGTGTGTGTGTGGGCACAATAAGGTTACAATCATTTGATTGAGGGAACTAGTTCATTTGATCTTTTTATGTAAAGAAACACACACACACACACACTCACTCACACAAATGGAACAAATTTCTTGTTAAAAGAATAAAATAAAGTGGATTATTGTGGTTAATGAATGAAGCAAACCGAGAAAATGCACTCTTTTCTCTGGGCCCGTCTGCGCTCACGCCGCTGATGTCGTCAATGAATCAACGGACATTATTAGGACGTCTATAAAGGTTGTAAAATAAGCGCGCGGAGCGAAGTGATTGAAAACATAATTGCTCCGTTAACGTGATGAGAACCTCGAGAAATACAAGAATTTTACAATGCATTCACGTAGGTGCAAATGGTGTCGCCAGAACTACACACGAGCAATTCTGCACAATCACCTCATTATTATTTCTCTCTCGCCTTTTCGAGTTGTTTGTTTTTTGTTTGTTTTGATTTTTGGTATGGAGGCAGACTTCATAACGCATTTCTTCCCCAACGCATGGACGAAAATCAATTAGGTCCTACTTATACATACACACTTGCCCGCGCGCACACACAACACAGTACACGCACTTTATATGAACAGAAATGTAGGGGTTTTAGTATCAACGGACATTCAATTCAATTCAATTCAATTCAATTCAATTCAGTTCAATTGATTTATTTTTCATTCTTCTTTTTCCATTAATGAAACTTCAATAACTAGATTTATTCTTTCAGTTTAGTGAAAACTGATATCGCACGAGCGATATCATAGCGCAATTTTTTTTTTGTCCATATAGCAAGTTCATGGTGCAGCCGATATCCTCTTCAATTTAAAGTGACAATCAACATTAGGAGACTGGAATTATCACTTTACTTGTTCCGTCCCTCGATCAACATTTTCCCATGATTACAAACTGCTGTTTTGACC
The DNA here is from genome assembly GCF_964275005.1 of Diadema setosum. Taxonomy (NCBI): domain Eukaryota; kingdom Metazoa; phylum Echinodermata; class Echinoidea; order Diadematoida; family Diadematidae; genus Diadema; species Diadema setosum. Next base: position 26,675,813 of record NC_092700.1, on the reverse strand, counting down.
ACAAAAAAAAGAGAGAAAAAAAAAAGAAAGAAATGCTTCAGAGCGTTTAAAATTCTTACGATATTCCACGTCACAAAAGAACTTACGATAGATTTGGCTGATCCCATTGCAAAAATCGCAAAAAATCATGGAGTTATGCCTATATATAGTTAAAATAGTTTACATTGATGGATTATGGATAGGATCATTGATGGAATTCATCGACCACCTAAATAATTATAAGGGTCACTGTGACACCACTTTAGAATAAAGAACCAAACACGATACGCTCTATTACAAAAAAAAAAAAAAATAGGTTCAACATTACACCTTTACCAGTGTCACACCAAAAGCACCTTATAAGGGTGCAATTGTTCACCTTTCAGACCAGTGAACACCTTTAAAAGGTAATCCCAGTGTGACACTGATCAAGGTGCAAGGTTGAACATTTTTTCTCACAGTGTAATTGAAAACATTCTAATGTCTAAAGAGATGAAGGGCATTGTCAGGGATTTGTCTTGCTAATCTATGATAAAAAATCTGAAAGCATTAGTCCCCTTCTCCGTTCCCATGACGATAGTAACATGAATTAAAGTTATAATGACAATGGGAAAAATGCCAATATGTAAGTTAATGATAATGATAATGTTAATGAAAATAAAGATAACAATAATGAAAAATAATGATAACAATGATATTAAGAGGAGTTCTGATAGGAAAGATGATAGCTCACTTTTGATAGCGTAATGTATAAGATTTAAACCCTATGGCCCGAATTCTCAAAGCTGGAATAACTATTCCGCGGAATAGTTATTCCGGGGAATTAGTTATTCCACCTTTGACAATAGATTCCGGGGAATAGATCGCGTCATTTTACGTCACGAGGGCCTGATTTGCATAAGAGGCGTAATAAATCGGCGGAATAAGCGGTGTAATAAAGTTATTCCACCTTTGAGAATTCTGGCCTTAATGTTATCAGCGAGGGAGAGTACAATTATCCATATCAAGCGCCGAAAGATCCTTTTTTCAAGTATAAATCTGCCAGTATGGTATCCCAAATAGTAAAACAATATTAAGTGATTTGTTGGGTTTTTTTTTTCAACTGAAATGGAAATTTCTAGAGCTTTCAAAAGATCTGCCCTGTATCTTTAAAATCTTTGAAAAAAAGGCAGCGGACTCGCAGCCTTCTGTCTTTGAGGGCTATGTCCGCGTGGTGATCGACAAGGTTGTCGTAAACATCAAACATTTTCGTTTACTCAAGTTCACTTCAATCGATTGAAGTACACAAGTCGTTAATGGACGCTTTTGTTAATGGATGATTTTGATGAGCTGATTCTACTATTGACAAAGAAATCGTCTGTGTAAGTTTTCCGCGCTTTTGACGTTGGCGTCTTGATTGCGTCATCTTATCGTACGACCACTCTCGTAAGTCAGAAATCGGCGCATGCTATCGGATCCCTTGTCAACGTATCGATAAAAGGTCTCTTGTCAATGTGATGCATCAGGCGTAAGAAGACCTAAAATCGATACCAACCGGGTGCGCTAAGTATATCGCAATTCATATCGGAGGAAAAACTATCGGTATATCTGATTGATGTTGCATTTGCTGTCAGTGTCAGTGTTAAACGAGGCATGGGACGTAGCGGCAATGTTAAGCAGAGTACTTCAAACATACAGACAGACGCACCCCTACACACACAAAAAAAAAACCGCTTCAGTTACGATATGGTTCGCACTAGTCATGCTAGTTACTGATATGACTGTTGTTTGGTAATTACGTGGAAAGATAACTAATAACAACTGTACAAGTAGATGATGACTTTGACAATTTCGACGCATCTGTTATTAAACTGTAGGGGCGGATCCGGGAATTCCTTAAACGGGGGAGAGGGCGCAAACCAGTTTATATTTCTGGTGCTTCTTTCAGTTTCATCAGTTGACAAGAAAAAAAAAAGAGGCTTAAGAATTTAAGGGGCGACACTGTCCCCTTTATTTTTTTCATTTTCTATTTCTTTTATGCAAGAAAAAAATTTAAAGGGGGCGCGCGCAACGTGCACCCCCCCCCCCCCCATCTGCCACCACTGAACAGTTCACCAGGCCGTTCGGCCAGGAAACAAAAAACCCTCAAGTTTACTGACATTTTTACTCAAAAATCACGAGAACATTCAATCCATCAGTGTCAGTGTAATATGAGATTTTGAAACATCTGTTTATCCTACCTACTGACATTTGTTTTCATTGTTTATCATTATATAGAATAAATTGTTATCTTTCTGACTTGACTTAAGAAAAAACTGCGTATATTGTCTGTGTTTCACTATATTCTCCGAAAATATGTAAGAGCATGAGAGAATTTAGCCAACGAAAAGCAAACTAATCAAGTTAAAAAACAATTTCTTTTTGAAAGACACTATGTATCTTTTGTGTCGGTCGTATCACATCTATCACTTTTGTACAAAAAGAAGTATTTTGATATTGTTGTTGTTTTTGTTTTAAAGAATGAAAGGAGAGAGAGAGAGAGAAAAAAAATGGGGCCCTATACAAATAATTTGCCCCAGACAGCACTTAACATAAAACAAATATTATAAATCTTATAGAGATATAAACAAGAATATTAAATATATACCAAGTCTCCACGAGGGAGCTCATATTGTCTCCACGAGGGAGCTCATATTATCTCCACAAAGGAGCTCATTAAGTCTCCACGAGGGAACTCATATTGTCTCCATAAAGGAGCTCATTACGTCTCCACGAGGGAGCTCATATGATATTGAGGAATACCTCATATGAAAGTCTGAATAGACGTGATGAAATAATAACTCACCGACTCCTCATGGGTAGAGCCAGATTAGCAACCTTTTATCATATTATCCGTAAGCACCCCACTGGACTTTGCTCAATATGCAATGATTGGAAACAGTGGAACATTATTTATTACACTGCAAACAACACACAAATCAACGTACGAATCTCATACGTGCTATCCATAAGCAATTACCAAACATCTCTGATTTACTCGCAAACCAAAAAGCTCTGGACGCAGTTATTACCTATGTCAAGGAAACCAACAAATATCACGGTATTTAAGATTGCATAACTTTGCTGTAGCATGGACTTTGCGAAGTCTTGCAGAATGTATGTACCATCATTTTGCAAACGTAGATTTCAAGATATTTTGTGAGTCGTCGGTATTATATGTTATTATGCATTATCATTATTATACATCAATTGTTTATTAACAATGTCTCCCACGTTGCATTGGCATGCATTTGGGGAAGCTGACTATAATGTATGCATTATCATTTGCAGTGGTGGATTTTGAAGATGTATGTATCATCATCTGCAAACGTAGATTTTCAAAATAATTGCGAGTTGCCTAGTAGTACACACGTCATGTTGGCATATATTTGCTTATTAATAATATGTTTTGTTTGTTTTGTTTTTTCTTCATTTATGTTTAATTGTGATTAATTTCACTTATGTTTTATTTAGTCTCCCTTTCCCCTTCCCAGTACACAGGTGAAGGACTTTCACTCTCTCCTATCCTCAGCGTATAATAGACCTTCACGACATTCACAGCGGACATCGCTCTCCGGTTTCCTCCGACATCAACCCGACCTTGGTCAGCCGTCACGTCGAGGCCTCCTAGTCCTCAGTCCACCTCGCCCAGGTGCCGGAATCTGCAGCAAGCGGGTTTGGGGAGTCACCCGCTGTTGCAGATCCCGGCATCTCCCTCAATGGGTTTCTATTATGTGAAACATATACATGTATATATATATATATATATATATATATATATATATATTGTCTTACGTTCCTTGCGTGCGTTTCCCTAGCAAGAACAGGGGATCCCTTCGTCCATATACTTATTTATAGTTATTTATAAATTATACACTTTCCATTCTTTTAGTAGTAAGAACAACTCAAAATTTTTGTAAATCCCCTCTCGTATGAGTCGCCTGCACCTATTTAATACTTATAAACTTGTGGTTTAAATTCATTTTGAAGATTATTATGACTCCCACTTTCTGGCACAAAATTTACTTTCTTTTCTTGGCTTGAACCCCGCAGGTATACTCATACATCATAGAAACCACGATTATACATGTATTGTACATTTCTCCGTCGTTTGCTGCAAAATTATATTTTCCTATATCAACGCCTCTGAATTTTTTTCCCCTATTCATTGCTGTGACGCTCAGAGCTCCTTGATACAAACACTGTATTTTTTTTTCTCGAAATAATGATACAGCCATAGTAATCTTATCTATTTTGTAAAACATATCATTGTGTGTGTGCTCTATCTAAATACCGTATATTACATTGGGTTGAACCATGATATTGGTACGTGTGTGCGTGGTTGGAGGTGTATGTGTGTGTGTTTGAGTGTGTGCACGTGGATGAGTTAGTGTGCGGTACACGCGCGCGTGTATTGTGTAGTTATTTGAATTTGTTTGAAGAATATGAGATATTCATCAATATCATATGCGCTATTTTGATATTGCTATCAACCGATCAAGGCTGAATGCTGTTAATATTACTAGAAAGGGGTTGATGATTTCATTAGATTAAAAAGAAGGGAAAAAATATATGTTATGGTGTCTTAAGTGATGACATTTTGTCGAATGCCTGATAAAAGCACTGGATATAATCACGGCTTAATTCTTTGATGTAGTCGGCAATCTTAGCAGCCATTAAATCGCACGTTAATGGGAATAAAGCAGTTATCCTTATTATTGTGGAACTCGATTTGTTTCACCCTTTTCACGTTGTTTTTCATAACTATTCCTAATGCATGTACAAAATTAAATGGATATCAGAAATGACATACACTCTGAAGACAGTTTAGCTTTTTCACGGCATTATGTCAACTTGAATAAAGTATTGCAGAGGCCGCGGAATTACGGGGGGGGGGGGAGGGGATGGTTATTACACTTGTGAACGTCATTTCATATCAGTCCTAAAAGCCAAGTTAACCCCCCCCCCCCGTCCGTCCTAGATGTCCTAAAGACGGGGAAGTTGTAAATTCTTGCGATAACGAAAAGATGACGTGGATATTACAATGTGTCTTCAGGTTTCCAACTTTTTGCGAGATAATGAGAAACCTCTCCTGAAATATGAAAGAGCATACAAGTCTTAAAGGCATTCAAAGTTTATTTGATGAAACTTGGTTTTGAAATGGTCGAGATATCCAAAAACAACGCGGTCCTAATACAGAGGTGGGGTCCACCTTTTATCAGGATCTCTTTGTTTTACTTTGTATTTGGTTATCTCAGCCATTTCAAAACCGATTTTCATCAAATAAACTTTAAATTCCTCTAGGATTGTATGTGCTTTAATATTTCATAAGTGACTTCTAATCATATCGCAAAAACTTGCTCAGAAGCTCAACCCTTATCTCAACCAAAACTATACCATGTCTTTCAGATAGGCCGATAAGCTCACGCCTTCCCTTTCTAGTCCTATAGTTCAGTGACTATATATGTCATTTACTGACCACTTTGCGAGTCCTCCAGTTGTCCTGGAGGACAGTATCCCGGAGCGAAAGGACGAGAGAATATACTTTAACCTATTCAGTCAGGCCTTCATCCATTTTGATCAGTTAATACCAATTACCGGAAACGGCTCGAAGCTGCATCGGTCAATGAACGCGCCAACGCCGCGTGCTTTTATACACATCCAATCACTGTGCCTTTACAAGGGCGGGGTTGTACTGGATACCTCGCTCCCGGGACTTTCCTGTTTCCAGCGGCTGATTATGATGTAATCAGCAGTCCCATTTTACAGTGGTTTGGTCATTTCATTATAATTTTCACCGCGCTCGTTCCTTTCAGAACAAAAGAACACGAGGCAAGCTAGTTATCCCAATAACAGTCTTCTAAATCATCCCCACGCCCCCCCCCCACATAAGAACAGAACTCCTTTTCTGAAATACCCTATATAGCAACAACTATCACGCGTTTTTATAGCATATATCAACGAGTTATCCCACCTTTGTCTATTGGGGGTACATTTTCAAACATCAGTTTAGCATGTAAGGGGGAAGAAATGAAAAATGATTTCACTTGAATATCCACTATAGGAGCAAAATTGCGTGGGAGGAGTGTCGTTGTGACGTCACAGCCATAACTTTCCGCTCTGCTGAAATATTCTAAACACAAGGCCATTACTGTGTATTTTCTTCCACCAATTCGACACTAATATCATTGGCAGCTGTATCAGATTAACCTAAGCGAAATTCTTGATTAATATTTCATCACTTTAATGGAATCTCAATTGCTGAAAAATCTTTCACTGTTCCCCCTTCCATGACCACTGCGGGAGGAGTAATGGTTTCTTGGTAAAAAGCGTTGTGTTTCTATTATCACTAAGGGAATTAATCGCTGCAAAACATACCAGAACGCAAAGCAAAGGAGTAAAATCAGAATTAAAAGCGTATCCAGTCTCTCTCTCTCTCTCTCTCTCTCTCTCTCTTAAAAAAAAACAAAACTCTCGTCTTCTCTTTCATGTCAATAAAACATGCATGAACATGTCTACACTTAATTATCTTTCTGTCTGGTCTGCAGCCTTGTCTACGAAATGTCAAAAAAGTCGTTGACTTTGATAATTGTCTATAAAAACAGAAGCTCGCTGCACTTTGATTTTTCTTCTACTTTTTTTTCTTTTTCTCAAAAGTGGGCCTCAATAGTGTGGATTGACTTCCTTCTGATTATCTCACTCGCTATAGCTAATAAATAAATATATATATATATATATATATATATATATGGCAGTAAAAAAGGTTATTAATAATAAAAACAACTTTCACACGTCAAAACTGTCCATTCTACCTACATTATTGAAAGTGGATTGGCTCACATTAAATTTGTTGACATTTTTTTTTTTATGAAGACTCTCCACACCAGTGTTGTTGTTGTTGATCAAAGCGTGTATAGAAGGTGAATATACCTCTTGAAATTAACTTCACAAATTTTCTTTTCTTCATGAGACGAGAGAAATTGAGGCCCCCATTCATGCAATACGTGTCTGCACGACTGATGAAGATAAATTCGTTTACCCATCTATTTAATTTTCCTACGCGTGATCATATTTGAAGAATGGTATAATGATGAACTTGATGAATTTAGGCTGTCATTGGTTTCTGTGAAGTCATTCCCTATGAAAAGCGGATGCTGCATGATATTAAAGCTATGACCAATCACGAAATGCAGCGGTAATGTGTCAAGGTATCAACATAAACATGATAAACACAAATAAGTATAGTGCGAGATCGTAGCGCGTCACCTACTCTGTCTAAGACAACGAGCGTTTAGCGGTTAGCAGTTTTCACGTCAAGTACTATGGAACACAACATAACTACTTTGACAATAGTTGTCACTAATCTGTAGTTATGACGTCATGGGGCGCCATTAAAGAGACAGTGAAAGCTGATTCCCTTTTGAAACGCGATTGAATGTCATGATAAAGAGAACTGTATCAAATAGAACCAACAGAGTATATCAAGTAGATGTTCGACCGTCTCCACTTCAAAGCGTATAATTCTTCTATGCAATTTCCATATGATGACGACATGAATACCGATATCATTAAAAAAATGACAGGATCAATGCTTTAAGTTGCAGGTTGACAGAGTGAAAACGAAGGTGCGTTTAATATAAGGTAAAGATTTAAAGTTTGGCTTTGCTGCCAAATCGTATTCGGCTGTAAAGTAATCGTTGATTACGCCAGAAAACTCGCATTTTTTTAAATGCAAGACATCACACAAGCCTGTGGCAATATAAAAGAGTGTAATCGCTTAATGCCTTCTACTAAAACCTTTCGCAGATGCTTAGCTTTATTGGCGCCAGAGGAAATGTGTTACTCATTTTTCTCTCTTATAACACGTTTGTGAAATTTGACTTAAGAAATCAATAAGATTGAAAGTGATGATTCCAGCTACACTCCTATTCATTTTCAACTCTAAAAGCAACGTTGGAACAACAACAACCACAAACGTGTATTTCTTTCCTCCTTTACAATTTATTCTAAAGCAAGAGAAAAAAACAAAATGTGATTTGATAGAATATACTTTTCTATCACGCCCCAGGAGAGAGAAGATAGAATTGAATACAACTTAAAACATGACGGGCTTTGTCTGTGAGACATTGTCAATGGAAACAAAAGAAAGAAAGAACGTATTCCTGTCAAAGCGGTGAGAAAGAACATATTCATGTTAAAGCGGTGAGTATTGGGCAGCAGCACAGTATGTTTCGTATTATACTTGTGTAGTTGTCTATTATGTGCTTGACCATGATGACTTTGAAAAAGAAAATTAGAAGCTAGAAAATTTTCCCGCAATTAAGTAAATCATTCATCTACATTAAATTCCCACATGATGAAACGTTTGCTGTTAATGGAGCTGGGCCTTATTAAGGTTGTCCCCTGGCTGCTTTGAAGAGGGACACGACGGTAATGAAGAGGGGGGGGGAGGGGAATGAAGAGTTAAAACGAAAATAGTGAATGTTTTCTCTCCATACTTTTATAACTTGACAGTCAAAGAAAAAAGAAATAGAAGTCCGCAGAGGAAACAAAATTCAAGCGTAATCGATGGAAGCCCAATGCGCTTTCCGAGGTTTTTGTTTAGCAGAATGTTCCGTTTTAATGTGTGTATGTGATTGGATGGGTGCGTGCTTACACCAGGTAGGGAAACCATGGCAATAGTTTTAATCAGGAATCCCAATCTTCAAACGTGCGTGAAGAGGTGTAGCATGTATTGGGTAATGGGTATCATACTTTGCTGGGGTTATCCATTCATTCTACTGTCAAAGAGCATTATATCAACTGCTTTTATCAGGTAACATCATGTCCGTGGTGATTAAAAAAAAAAGCAGACACTGTCATCTACAAGTAAATAAAAAACGATGAAAATTATAGTAAAATATTTCACTAGTACCTTAAGAGAGTGGAAAGGTATTTTGGATGTCAATGATAACAATGGTGAAAATTGTAAGTGACATGATTGAGATCGGCTCTTTTTTGCTCTCAAGGAAACGGTAAGAGGACTCAATCTCTGACCACACATTCTTTCTGGAAGAAATGGAAGATGTTCAAATACTTGTCACTCCTCTCTTTGGTCACACCATTAATCAGCTGAAAGCATTAGAGATTCCCTCTTCGAAAAAACGGAAAGGACCAAGGGAAAGTTTCTTTTGGCGATTTGACTCTGTCGTAAGAGCGATCATCGTCACTTTTATGTGTGTAAATTACTCATTCCGCCGAGATGGGTCCATATTGTGTTCTTACATCACGGCGTGATAGTTTGAAAGCGATGATTCTTATATAGTCATGACTTCTAATCGACCTTTAAAAGACTCTTTCAGAGAGCCAATACCATTCAAGGACGCTCTAATTTTGACAACAAAAACAGAGTAAAAATGAATAATAGACATCAAATGATGACGATGATGTATAGATGGTAACGATAATGATAACATTGGCGATGATGATTTGAAGAAGAAAAAGAAAATGCTGACAAAGATGAGAGAGACCTTTTTTTCTCGAGTATAGCCTCACTTTTGTCGTAATTATTCATAAATCTTATTGTAAACTCTGCATTATCAGGGGCCCTTTCCTAATCGTCGATATGATGAAATCATCAAACTTATATATGTTCTTGACCGGAGCTCAGAAATGCCTTTTCTCAAGAGCTCATCTCTTTACCACAAGGCTCCTGCTGAATATACCGAAATGTTCGATAAAAAGACACATTCATAGAGAGGATATTGCTATTATATAGCTCAACGACAGAAAACAGTACGATTGTCCAAACAAAATCTTCCCTTAGATACGTTTATTCTTTCTCGTATTCTGCTTTATGCTTTGGCATAAAATTCGAAATGTTCCAAGACTCTGCCTTTACTACAAAAAAAAAAAAAAATTGTAGAGCTAATGTATAGATTGATTCAATTCATTTTCACGATCACAAGACCCAAAGAGTACACGAAGATACATGCAAGGGTGTTCTTTGCGGCCGAGAAAGGATGTTAAATCGTTAGCCCAACAGTTTTATATCTAGCTTCACTACAGAATTTTGCTATGTGACGACAGACCGTCACAGAGCAACTTAAGACTTTCATACAGAAATGAATGATATACTGGGAATGTAATTTCATCAAATTCTTTTTTCGCTAAATAAAAACAAATCAAACACAACTGGTCAGCACTCTCTTAAAAAAAGGGGAAAAGACGTTCTAGAGATACACATCAGAAAGTCAAAAAGAAGGGAATAATGAGGAAGAAAAATGAAGAAATGATCCATTCATGAATCCATTGCAAACTTGGATCCAATCTTGGATTAATCTTTGTATGAAATCTGAAGTAGTCTAATTTAGAAGCATGATTAGATATTATGACAGATTATGGAAACTTAGAGGAATGAGAACTGACTTTACAACGCAAACATCGGACTTTATCATCCCCCGCCAACTTCCCACTATAGATTAGAAGCTCTAGAATAGGTCTATATCTATAAAAATGAATGTAATTCCTTCAATGTTGCTTGAGTAGGAGGGAGAAGCAAATTACGCACTTGTCAACTTTTAACTCCTCGATTATGGTAATCCCAGTCAAAATTAATGCAGGCTACGGCACTCACAGACATAATGGTTATTATCAGACAAAGATGAAGCACGTTAATACAGAGAATATCACATCAAAATCTTCGAGGAGTTGAAAATTTGAGTATATTGGGAGGGGGAGGAGAATGGAGAAGTTGGGGTGTTGTTAAAGGATGGTATGATATTGGTTGAGATGGGGATTGAGCTTTTAACTTTTTGCGAGATACTAAGAAACCACTTATGAAATGTTAAAGAGCATATAATTCAAAGATCTGTTTGAAATGGCTAAGATATCCAAAAACAAAGTAAAACAAAGCAAACCTAATAAAAGGTGGATCACACCTTTTATTAGGATCCCTTTGTTTTTCGATATCTCAGCCATTTAGAAACCAATTTTCATCAAAATGAATTTTGAATCCCTCTTAGAATCAAATGCCTTTTCATATTTCATTCAGAGGTTTCTCATTATCTCACGGGAAAAAAAAAAAGTTTGAAACCTGAAGCCCCATCTCAACCAAAACTATACCAACCCTTAAAGCTTATAGTTCGTCATCAACGAATTTGTTAAAGAGGGACTAAGATGTAATCCCTTTGCTACACTCTTCTACAATGACTAAACATTTAGGATTTGCTTCTTAAAAGTACGTTCTCATACATCCAAACGCGTCAGGAGAGCTTAATTGACGATATAGTTGAGACTCATGGTATTTTCTGCTTACCTTAGAATGGTAGGACAGCGGGAAGGTGAAGCCCGACGCTGAATGGATGTTATCTCCTGTATACCACCAAGACCCCAGATTGAGCGGACTAAAGAGTGTCCCTGCGCGTACTTGGACTCGCTCCAATTGGAGAACTGGCGTCGCCAAATGAAACAAGACAATTCAAGTTCGATCCTTGTCCAGAAACACGAAAAAAGTTCGATCCCTGTCGTCCAGTGAAAAGCTTGTATACTTCCGTCCGATCTGCTCGCATTCTCTTCCACTCACTCACTCACCCTCTCTCTCGCCCTCCCCCTCTCGCTCGCTCTTCTCTCTGTTTCAACGGGTCGTCGTAGCAAATATCATTGAGTGGAAGCTTCCCGCCAACAAGTTACGTGACAACAGAGTAAACGAGCTCGCGAATGAAAGCGCCGTTATCAAGTTTGCGGACGACTTCTTCGCTATATATTGCCACTTACCGCCCTCTCTACTTGTTTGGTCGCGATTCGACAACCACGGCGCAGATTTATGGGCTGAACGATCTTTTTCTTTTCCTTTCTTTCTTTTTTGCTTTTAAGCCTGGCGGGGTGGGGTTTAATCCTTTATGTCTTTGGGTCAAATATTATGTGTGGGCAGGGAAGGAAAAAAAAGTGTCAAGAGTTCCAGTATGAGTGAGTGGCCTTCTGCTTGTAATAAGTTTTGATTTTCACGCTATACCTGCTATCGCCTGGCGCGGCGCTGTTGACTGGTAAGTACTGTGCGTCCGCAGTTACGATTCCTCGAGAAGAGATTTGCCACTAAATTGCTCGCAGTGATTCGATTGGTTCTAATCACTCAGTCGCAAAACGTTGTGATTGGACAGTCGAACGGGGAAGAACCTCCCTCCCTTCGCATTTTGAAAGGCGCCTCGCCGTAATGTCATGACCAACTTTACAGCTCACGTACTCTCAGATGTGAGATATAACGCAATCATTCTACTCCTTTTTTTTCTGCTGAACGATTCACTCACACAAAACCCACCTGCGCCTAAAGCCATGGCAGAGATTGACCAAATGCGAATTGACTTTCGATCATTTTTTTTTTACTGCAACCGTGTTCTCTACCTCTAGCTCTTTCTCGTGTTATTTCTCTCCAAAGCGCCTACATAAAGAAAGTACAATGGCTAGTATAAGAAGAGGAAAGGGGATTTATTTGGTAAACGCAACATGTTTTCATGACGCCGCAGTGGTCATTACTGGTGCTGCTATCATTTCCCATACAGTACGGACAAGCTGTAGGTAGACCTTGATCGCTATGACGATGTGAAATCGACACTGTTATATTCGTTAATTCTATAGATAGTAGATGTATCATATTTAAGTGTGAGCTCTTGCATAGAAGGACATCGAAAACAGAAAATAGTACTCTATAAGATCTGCAATTCTGTACCAAGACAGGAAGATTTTGCTGCGTTTGCTCCTGATTATAAATCTTCAGAAGAGATCTTAAAAGGGATTATCGCAATTATACTTTTGGAAACTATGTACAGAGAAAGGAATATCATAAATATATATATATATATATATATATATATATATATATATATATATATATATATGTGTGTGTGTGTGTGTGTGTGTGTGTGTGTGTGTGTGTGTGTGCGTGTGTGTGTGTGTGTGTAATATCGAGTGCTAACCTGCTGCTTTTCCCCCACACTACATAACTGTCTTGGTCTTCTTACAGTGTCTTATTTCACATTTTTAAAATGCGTAAATACATGAATCATACACAATCAATGGAGTTGAACAAAATGTCTCAGAGCTTACAATGCATGAAACATTACATTTATTTCTGTCTAGTCATGTTCGTTGACAAATATCTCTTGTTTAGTTTGACTTTTTCGGTCAGGAATCTCTCCCTAGTAAAAGACTTGTTGAGAAGATAACATTCAGGGGGCGCACTGGGAGCCCCCTTTAATTTTGTTTTAATTCGCACCTCCTTTTTTTTTTCGTGTAAGCTGATGAAACTCGGAAGTGGTACGAGAAGATTTCCTTTAAGGCCCTTTTCTTTGTTTGTCAGCTGATTAAAACCGGAAGTGCCACCAGAAATCTGTTTTGCGCCCCCTCCCCCCTTTACTGAATTCCTAGATCCGCCCCTGGCATTAACCCGTTGAATGAAAAGATAGGCATCCAGTTTTAGATAGAGAAGGTCTTAAGCTCGCCATAATGACGTTTACGCAATTCTGGAAATGTCTGATGATGATAATTTGGTATACACACACAATAGACATGATAGATATTCCTCTGTCGTACACACCTTCAAAATTTGACCCTTTCGAAGTCAAGACGTAAAAGCGTATATTATCCACGATCCTTTTTTTTTTTCTCTGCCTTTTTTCTTGAGGGGGTCTTACCAACAAGAATACAAAATTAACACTGCATGAAAGAGAAAAAATGTGTAGGCCTATGTAATATTAACATGAACATCTGTCCTCGGTTTCATTCCTCCTTAAGTAGAGTCGCGCGAGGCAAATTGCTGACTTCATTGCCTCCTCCGATTCATATAGATTTTACATTGATAAGATAATTTGTTATTGTTTTCTTGTGTGTACACAGCATATTTGCGTTATTTGTTGTTGTTGTTGATGTTGCTGTTGTGTTTGTTTTTGTCTCTCCCTTCTACTGTCAAAGAATGTGTACACATTCAAGAACGTTGCATGTGATTAGAATAGATGTGCAACTCCATCACTTTAACGAGAAGAGATATTGACAAATTGGACAAAAGTAATGAAATGAAAGAAATTAAAAAGATACATTAATAATTATTCTTCTTTTCTTTGTTCGTGTTCCTTTGACAAAAACTCAAGTCTGCTTGCAAGTTTGCTTTTAATAGAACATTATCTCTTGCATGCCTTTTAAAAAGATGTCACAAGGTTTCGCTCTTTCCCTCTTTAGACTGTGTGTGCTCACTGCTGTATAATGCATCTGCCTTCGTGTTAACCAATTACTTGTGGTCTTGCCCACACTTTAGCGGCTGGTGAGGAGGTTGGCAGTCGGAGGGATACTCGTATATTGTGGTTAAAGACTAGATGATGGTACCAGCAAAGAAATATAGGAACCGGAATGTGTGCAGCCGTCATGGTCGTGTTGATTCTGTAGCGACAGTTGTTGTTGTGAGTATCACAATTACCTTTGATTAAAAAAAAAGAGAGGTGGGCAAAAGAGATATAAAAAGAAGCGCAAGTTCCGAAGTATAAGTTTTCTGAGTAGAAGTACCATATCCGTTTCCGTTGACATATCCTGTACAAAAGCAGACAGAAATAGGGTGCTCAATGACACTGTTTACATTGTATTATATCCAATTACATTATAACCGGGTTTAGGGCAATTACCCCCTGGGCAGTTACCCCGGACTCTTCCCCTGGCCCTAATCCTAATCCTAATCCTTGTCCTGAAACTAATCCTAACCATAACCCAAACTCCTAACCCTAAACCTAACCCTAACCATAATCTTTACTCTAACCTCACCACTAACCAGTATTTAGCCGGTGGTAATTGCCCTCTGGGGGTAATTGCCCGGATAACCCGTTATAAGTATCATCGTGTAGCGTTATGTCGTCGTAACGTCACTATCATACGTCACTATCATACAATAATACATTACAATACATACATCATATGCCTCATTTTATTATAGTTATTGTACAGTGGAAAAGTTGAGGGAAAAAATGGGATTCCATCGGGATTCGAACCCGAGACCTCCGGATTGCTAGCCCGATGTTCTACCGACTGAGCTATGGAAATCCCTAGTTCAGTGTTCGTCCCAGAAACCCTAAATTCTCAATGCTCGAATGGTCAGAAGCTAGTGTTTGTCATGTTTGTGTGTTACACACACATACACACTTGAACCTGGCATAAACCCGAAGGATAATTTCTATAGCTCAATCGGAAGAGCACCGGGTTAGCAATCCGGAGGTCTCGGGTTCGAATCCCAATGAAATCCCATTTTCTTTGCTCAACTTCTCCACTAATAGATAATATTCATTTCTGGTCAGTTTTTCTGTTTGCGTTTGTTAGTTATTGTATAATAAGACATTATTCTATACAAATTCTATACAAATAATTTCATCAATTAAGCGTAGCTTCTACAGTTTTGCTAACGCTCTAAAAGATAGTTCTGCCATTGGGCCGAATGCATAAACGCTAGCAATTGCTTGTGCTAGCCTTTTACTCGAATCCGTATGCATAAAAACAAGCAATTGCTTGCAAGCAGAAGCTTTTGCTAGCAAGCACAAGCTATTGCTTGCTGCCCGCAAGCAATTGCTTAGAGACCATGCATTTGCTTAAAAACGTATGCATAAAACATACCATTTGCTAGTTCTTGCTAGCAATTGCTTACGATTTTCCAAGCTCTGTAAAATGAGCTTGAGCTTTTGCTTGAACCGGAACGTTCCCTTTTAAGTATCATTTTAATATCTATGAAAGAAAGACCACACTTGTGAAGGAGTGGTATAAATCTACAAGAAATTACTCATAAGTAGTGTAAGAAACTTTTTCATTTCAACAACGAGAATGTCCGGTGGTTAGCACGCAAAATGTGATGAAGAACAGGTAGGATGTCTGACTTCGGTGGAGACCGAGGAGACCTCTCTCCACGTGCGATCTGGCAGATGCGGGCTGCTGTAAGCTGCAGTGATGGGAATCAGCCAGTAATACGTGTGTGTGTATAGATGTGTGTGTATGTGTCTGTGTGTGCATTTCATAGCTCTTCTGCTATGTCAGGAAATGTTTCCACACACACATGCCCTTTCAAATACATGCTGCCACACTCGCCTTTGTTCTTGTGTTCGCACAGGCGTGACATCCCTTTTGTTGAAAACGCAAGCAATTGCTTGTGCGGGACAAGCAAAAGGTATTGGCATAAGCAAAAGATTATGCATATGGATTTGAGCAATTGCTTGAGCTAGACCTTTTGCTACACGAGCTTCTGCTTTTGCTTGAAGCAATTGCTTACAAGCAATTGCTTGTTTTATGCATTCGGCCCATTATCACTGCCCCCAGCGTTGACAAGGTAGCACCGCTGATGCATACACCCATGTATAGAGGAACAGCAAGGGCAAAACGCTTGTTTGAGGGTAAGAGTTCGAGGGACTGGGCTTTGAACTGAGGACCTTTTCGTGGGCATGCTGTTCTGCAATTCATGTCTCTTCATATGCGAAATGATCCTTAACAGGATAAGAACTAAAGTAAAAATGAAATCAGGTTCCAATGGGTCCGACTTTTTCTCTCTCTCACATACATCTCTCCCGCGGGAATCCGTCCTCCATTGCTCCGTCCGACCCGCCTCATCCCCCCCCCCCCCCCGCAACCGAATTTTTATGAATGACACCGTCATCGTGAAATCAGTCACGCTACCATTGTCATCATCTGCGTCATCAAAGACATCTTGTTCTTGCGTTTGCTCCAGGTCATTATTTTTTCCCTCAAATCATCAAAATAATTACATCCAAAATTAGATATTTGGCAAAAGGGAAAAGGGAGCAAGTTATTATTCTATGTCTTCTGACTCCTTCAGACTCAGCGTTAGTAATAAATATTTTAAAAAAAAAAGTCAGGTATTCATACAATACATGATTACATAATAACTAGAAAAGGCTGTACCTAGACGGCTATTTCATCATTTGTTTTTGTTTTTCAATCATTCATACCTACATAATCATTTTTTTTGTTAGCAATCCAAACTTCTGCACTGACACCATTGCTAATCAGATTGAAAACATTTTCGTAAGTAGTTATATTACGTAAGGTGTTGCCAAGGGCGCATGAGGTATCACCACCCCCATGCTGCCTATAATTCATCACCGCAACTCCTTAAGGTCATGCAGTGGCAATTAACGTGATTACAGACTATACGATAATTTAGGGTGTCATCTCAACGAGGACCGCATCGTTTCACATTTTTTGACATCTAATTCATTAACACCCCAGATAAAGGTAAGACGCTTATTCATGGGTATCAGAAGCCATGAACCACTGCCACGTATGAATGCGAGGGGAAAAAAAAGAGGCATTGATATGAGCTGGAATTCCGTATACTTTGGGTGATTTTCATGTTAATTCGGAATATCGCATTACCTTAATGTGGCCAACACCAGCCATTATCGCTCATGATTGATGATGTGGGTTTGTTATTTTCTTTTTGCATTTTCCCCGAGAAAGTCATATCTTGATCTATCAAAATGCATATTCTCGACGGCACGAGTAATATTATTGTGCAGGCCAAATGAGATTTATTCGAAACTGAGTTGGTATCATCGTAACTGGCACATTGCCTTGTTTCACACACACACACACACACACAAAATACAAAATCTTTACTTTAGCATCAGTAAAGGCACAGAAACCCTCAGAGCGTTGTACACACTGCTAGAAGTCCCTGGTGCAGAATGAGTTAATAACCACTCATTAACATGGCAAAAAGCCCATACTATTATGAGCTGTTACGCGAAATGGATACCGGACATGATTCCTTCGTGTTCACAAATATTTTCCTTTGCACACGACGCTTAAACACAAGCAAACGTCACAAACGTGCAGCAGATCGCACCTTTCTTTCCCCCCTGAGTTCAATTCCCCACGACACTTTACTTCAAAGTGTAACTTTCAAAGTGGTAAAAACTTGATCAAAATCCGACTTGCAACAACAACATACTACAGTATGTCCCCCCCCCCCAAAAAAAAAAAAAAAAATACAATCGGATTTCTGCATTGATAACTTTCAATACGATTAGCCTGTCTGAATGCTATTTCAGGGTGTAAAATATATCATCTTACCTACATTTTGCATAAAAACCCATTCAATTTGGTTAAGTGGTCACAGAGAAAATGTGGATCGTTGTAAAGCACGTCATGTGTGAATACAATGGACAGAACTTGGAGGGGAATGATCTCTGACATCTCTACAAAGATTCTCATTTCTCTTTGACCACTGAAGCAAATCGGATGGGGCTTTCGATAATATGTGGGTAATAAGTTCTAGTTTCATCCCCAAAACTTGTAATTGGATTGATTTGGCTACCTCTAAAGTTATCGTTGCAGAGGGTGTTTGCGGACATACGGTTTAGTATAGTATTTCTCGCAACTGCGCTTGTAAAAAATGAAACAGAAACCGAAGCAACCACTTCCCAACTCTCAAGGTTCGTACACATTATTCGATTAATAAAATCATGCTATGATTACAATATATACATATATATATATATATATATATATCTGCCAATGTCTCAATAATGATCAAAAGTCATTGTACTGAGCGACGTGAAATTCTACCCCAATTCAATAGTATGAGCGCTTATTGATGAGAGGGATCAAGCAGTATTCTTTATGTATTTCAACATTCAACCTAAACACAGTTAAATCGGGAGCGCCGGATAAAAGTCAAACCTCAACCGCCAACCCCCACCACTTCCCGGGTGGGTCCAGGAAAACGGGGCTCCGGTTGACCGCTTTCCGGTTCTGCTGCGTCGCCATACTGACGCACTCGTTAATACATAGAGCATTGGGCTGTTAGAATCCTCACTGCTTTTGCGTGGGTAGATTAGGTTTTACAATTTCCGCGCCCTCAACAACTCTGTGGTCCCTGGACTAAAAAAAAAAAAAAAAAAAAACAGTGACAACAACAAGGGTTATTCAGTAGAAGATTGCGTTAATAACCATTATGGACCTCCGGTGGATAAACGAGGTAGTAGCTCAGAATAAACTGGATGTTGCTTGCATCTAGGAAATAAATCGAGGTTTTCTTAAATAATCTTGACGTCTGGGTTAATGAGCGACATGCCAACGTTGTATTTTGTGGTGACACGTTGAAAAAAAGGAAGGAAATATAATGAATAAGCCAGGGGTCGTGAAGTTCATCGAGTTTCTTACACTTAATTTCTCGAGGTTGTGAATGGGAAAATCCTTCTCCTTTCATGAACATCCAACAAGATCCGTTCTTAACCATTTTTGTGCCAGTGAGTCAAATGTACACATATTATACGGTAACACAACATTATTTCACTCCTGCGACATTTCTCCGGTCTTATTTTCACCAAGGACTAAGGGTAAAGGTTGTGATAGGGATTTAACTTTAATTTGATACTCTGACGATTATCTAGGATTAAGATTAGTGTAATGTCGGTTGGTAGAATTTATGATTGGCTTAGCTTGCAGAAATTTCATGGGAGCAATTGTCGCAGTAGCAAATGTCATGATCAAATTTCACACACAGATCTATGAGCATGCAGGTGGTATAGTGCGGCACGCAGAATTATGATGAAAGTTGTTCTTCATTAAGACAACTCTTTCTTTGGAGAGAGTTAATCGGCTAAATAATTCAATTAGCGCTGTGGGTCTGTTGTACAACAGCTGGTAAAAATAGCAAGAGGAATGTGTAAATTTGTTTTATTTCTAGATGGACTATACTACATGTAACCATTTCAATCATAAAAGAAACTGACTGCCTCTAGGCAGTGCGAAAGTGTAATTTTTTCCAACAAAACAAAAATGTGCTTGTTCTGTTGTATCTTGTTGGAAGATGGAACACGGGACCACTTTGATGTAGCTGTTCCCTCCTTGATCTGGCTGCTCCCTCTATTAGAGATGTTTTCTTAATGTTTCTTCCTCCTGGGCATGTAATCATGCAGCTGGTGCTTGGTTTCCTCCCCCCTCTTTTTCTTTCCTTATCTATCTTTTCCTCTCTTCCTCTCCCTTCCTCTCTCTCTCTCTCTCTCTATCATTCTCATTCTCAATCTGCCCCCTCACCCTCTCTCTCTCTCCTACGATGAACCGTAGGTAGCTAAAACCTTTTTAACGTAAGGGGGAGCTCAGAAATAGAAATCAATACCCGCACCTCTCCCTCCTCCCTTCCTCCCCCCCCCCCCCCTCCTTCCCGTCCCCAATCCTGATCCTTCTGTACCCGGAAACTATCCATACATTAATACTTGTTGCTTTATGTCTGTCACCGCGAGGCCCGTATTATCCGTTTCCCGTGAAACCTGCCTTCCATGTCTCTTACTCGTTAACTATCACTTGTCTTCAAGAATAGAACGGCACTCGATGAAGAATTCCCCAGTCACTACCACTCGTTCACTTCAGAGGTGTACGTTTCTGTCTCTGCTCTCGCCATCCTATTCAAAGACAATGGGGGCTTGAGTGCACCGGCTGTGAGCCCTGTAACATGTCAAAAAGCAGTTCCCGCTTAAACTCTCCATTCAGCCGCCGGCTGTCAGCCTGTCACTAAACCTCACGAATGATATGCCGCAGAGCGCCCCCTAGAGTCCATGACTGGTATCGACTCCATCAGAAGGGACACTGATTGTTTTGGCGATCACTAACAAGCAATACTTCCTTGCGTGTGAGTGAGAAGGAAAGGGAGAAGCCGAAGGAGAGAGAGCAGGAGAGGGGACATCGATATTGATACATCCGGGACCATGTCACATGTCACATGTCACGAGCCACCTTTACCGGATGGTGGCTGACTGAGGAATGGCTTATCTACCTTAGATGTGAAACTATACAGTAAATACCCACTGGAATGGGGGGGAATTGAGAGAAAATTGTAGCAAACAAATCAATCGTTTCTGTGCAGGTTAAATAATGTCAACAACAGACCCCAAAACCAACAACATGAGTAGATGACAGTGTTGTTTCCTTGTTCTACGTCACGTCAGGGGTAAATACATTCCTCCACTTTAAACAAAAAAAAAAGAAATGCAGCTGCGATTCTTTGTATAATAATAATAATAATAATAATAATACATACATACAATTTCTATAGCGCCGTTCTCCACTTTGATTAAATGCTCAAGGCGCTTTACAATAGGTACATCAAAGCAAACAGATTGAAAATACAAGTACATCACAGTAATAGAAGAAGATGAAGAAGCAGAAAAAAAAAAGACATGAAAGTCTGTCTTCAAAAGACATTGGTCTTCAAAATGCACTGCTAAACAGATAGGATTTTAAATTACTCCTGAAAGATGTTATAGAGCTTGAGTCTTTCAGCTGAATATCACTGCGAGGAATTAACCCTCCATCAGTCTCGTGGAATGTTATATAAAGTATGCAAAATATTATTCTGCATCAAAATTTTCTTTGGTTTTCTTGTCTTTGTTTATGTAATAGCAGGGCCCCGTCTTATAAAGCCTTCAAATCAATCACAAGTCCCCAAATCAATCGCAACTTGCATTGCAGCTCACAAGAAACGTGTGATTGATTTCTATCACAAGTCTTTATAAGACAGGCTCCAGGAGAGCAAAATCCATTTGGCCTATTCAACAGGGAAGTGAATGCGGATACTAGGGTTGCTTTTTTTTTTTCCTCTGTGACTTAAATCAACTCTGTACGGATTTCTGGCAATTGTTTGCAAGTCAATGCCGACCTGATGTTTAGGTGAAAGGGTCATAATATCAAAGTGTTACTGACCTGCCTAACAAATATAGGCTGCTGCTGTCAAATCTGATAGATTTTATTAGATGTAAACTAGGTTGGTAATGATTGAACACTGAGTGCTAATTGAAATGATCACAGGTTGTTGTTTTTTTCGGTGGAGCTGTTTAAGGTTGGTATTCATGTATATTGAAACGTATTTCTCTTCTATTTTTGTTTGATATCCAAACGAGGTGGCGACTGATCTTTTTTTTTTCCGAATAGCTTTTTCCTGTAGGCATGCCACACTATTACAAAGAACTTCGCTGATAAAGACTAGATAAGGGAAGTATTGTGGACCACTTTGGTTTGTTTGTCTGTCTGTTGGTTGGTTGGTTGTTTTTCGTTTGAGGAAAATGATGAATCATCAACACCAACAAATCCTATCCACATTTGAGCAATCCCTATTTTTTGTTGCTATCGTCCTGTAATACATGTCAATGATAACGATATGATCTTAAAATTATCAAAGATAAGGCTCTCCAATGTCGCCACTGGGCCACCAGAGGAGACCTTGCTATATCAAATTTACCTCACCATTGCTGTGTAGCCATTTATACACCTGTGTCTAAAGGGAAAAGACTTTAAAAGCATCTCGTCTTGTCTGTAAGGACCTTTGACGGGATTTGAACTCGGGACTTCCGAAGTGAAATGGTATGAGCCTCTTCCACTATACTACAGTGACACTATACTCAAAGGGGTCATCCCACGAAAACTACACCCAGGTATCATACAGCCCAAGAGTCATACAGCCCATGAGTTCGACACAAGGTAAAAACAGCCCACGAGTTCGACATTCCAACACCGGGCTTAATGGCCAATGTGCGGGTCTCGTGCACGGGCCTTGTTGCGTTAATAGTGTCGAACTCATAGGCTATATATATATGACTCGTGGGCTGTATGACTCGTGGGCTGTACGACTCGTGGCCGTATAATTCGTGGGTGTCGAACTCAACTACCCTATTACTCGTATCACTTCCAGCCAAAACAAAACTAAGGAACTGTCTGCAAAATTTTACAGAGTCTCGATCCAAACCATTGTCGTAATGGCAATGTGAGCGGTAGGAGATTCCAGGGGCAGTGCTCCCATTAGTTGGCGATTTGGGATGATGAAAAAGATTCTCTTATTGGCTCTCAGCAAAGGAAATGATAGATGAAATAGTCTTCATATGCTCTGCCCGAGAAGTGATGATTAAAGCGTACGAGAGAAAATGTTAACAAGGGTAGAGGGTGAACAAATTCTCAACCGAACAAACGAGATTGCTGTTTTCAGGGATTGTAACAACAGAAAATATTGTATCGATTTTTTTTCCTTCACAAATAGTACGTGTATTATTATTATTATTCTGAGCTCCGAGCTCTCTGTACTGGCCGGCGAACATTTGCATTGGCAGGTATTTTTGTATCAGATAGTGTAGACTGAATAAAAAGATTTATCCAAGCGAGAGAACTCTTATCCTTATTAATTCGATAAAGCCTGACGTGCTCTTCAAAATCTCATGTGGGTGGCTTGTGTAATAACTTATTTGGCTTCACGTGAATAAACAATACACGTAGGCTTATCTTTAAGGCAGTAAGTCATAACGATGGACAGTTCATTACTATATTTTTTTCCTGTGGTGATTGCATTGTCATTTACAATGGCACTATAGTCTGATTGATCAAAACACGTGATGGTATATGGCTTTCTGCAGAATAGAAATTCATCATAATTTTGAAGAACATCCTATCATGCGTAAAGTATGCACGGTAAACCTTAAACTGTCGGTATAGCAGTTGTTGAGGAGAGGATTGAGCTTTTAACTTTTTACGAGATACTTAAAAACCACTTTGTAAAATGTTGAAGAGCAATCAATTCTTACAGAGGATTTTTTGAAGTTTACTAGATAAAAATCGGTTTTAAAATGGTAGAGACATCCAAAACCATAATACAACAAAGCGATCCTAATAAAATATTGGTGCCACCTTTTATTATGATCAGTGGATTTATTTCTAATATCTCAGCCATTTCAGAACAAATGAAGAGTTTGTTCGCAAAAACCGATAGGTCCATTTTTGAAGATTTTGAAGTACGGTCTGTGTCATAAAGTACAAAATAATACCTTTTAAATGATATATTGGTCACTACATATAAAGGTACATTTCTGAAGTTATGGTCAAAAGAAGAAAAAAATTTCTTATTATTCTCATTATTTTTCTTGACCTTTAATCGCAAATATCTCCATTTGGCAAATATGGACTTATCGGTTTTTGCAAACAAACTCTTCAAATTAACATCAAATAAACTTTTAATCCCTCATAGAATTATAAACACTTTCATATTTCATAAGAGTTTTTCTCGTTATCTAAAAAAAAACACACACACACACAAACACACACACACACATTCTGAAAAACGGTTGGAAACCTGAAGCCCCATCTCAACCGAAACTGTACCATCCCTTTATCTCGTTTATAGCACAAATAAGTTACTTATACGGATTAGCTTGTCTCTTTCACCCATTGATCGTGACCCCTTTAGAAACTTGAATAGATTCATTTGGTGTTCAAGGGATGTTTTATGCTTGTGATACCCAGTTGTATCGATCTTTTAAGAAATATAGAATCACGAATGTAATCACACAAACTGTATCCTGAATCAAAGTGATAAATGAATGGCCGATATTCAATGAGCTTAAGTTGAACAGTGCCAAAACAGAATTTCTCTGTTTTTTTTTTCTTTTTTCTGGCAGTACAGTCCATACAGTCTCTTGATTTTGATCGAACTACAGTTAATGCACCAAACATTTACAGAAATTTAGGTGTCATCTTGGATGATAAATTGCTCATGGAAAATTTCGTGTTGTCAAAAAAAAAAATGTCGCTCTGCTTCATTCGCCTTATACAAAATTTGAAAAATTCGAGAATCCATTGACAAGCACACAGCAGAATGTTTGGTGCTGCTTTCATCATTTGCTATGTTGACTTTTTTTAATCGATTACTTTGTGGAATGTCTGTCAAACAGATACAGGGATTAAAAGCTCTACAAAACTTTAGAATTTAAGAGAAACTGCCAACGTTAATGAATTCAAGTCTGCTTTGAAAACGCATCTTTTTAAAAACAAAACAAACCTGAAACTCTGTACCACTGTCATTGCAATTGGATATTCCATCATTATGTAGTCTTTCCTTTTTTTTTCCGAGAGCACAGGGACATAATGATGGGCCTATATAAAATCCGACCTAAGGTCGTACGACCTTCCGACTGTCGGTTTGACATCGCCAAACACCCAAGTGTCTGGTCGTAGCACTATAGTCGCACGACCTGCTCGGAAGGTTTTGGCACGTTGAATTTGTTCAAGTGGTCGTGCGTTTGTAACTAAGCTAGTTAGCTGCTAGCTGCGCGCACGCTGTGTGTGCTAAAGGCAAGGCATGTTGCAGGTCGGAAAGGGGGTATCTCACTGAGCGGCGAACGTTTGCGAACGTAGCGAATTTGGGAATTCGCCAGGGTTCGTAAACGATTGCAAAAGGTTCGTTAACATTCGCAAGAAAGTTCGCAAACGGTTTTTATTGTCGCAAACAGTTTTTCTTGTCGCAAAGAAATTTTGAACATGTTCAAAATTTCTTTGCGAACCTTGGCAAATTTGTATTTTCGCTAACAGTTGCAAACATTCGCAAACATTCGCAAAACACTCGTAAGAATTCGCAAACGGTCGTAATACGGTGTCGCTAACGTTTTTATATGATTCGCCACTGCTAGCGAACAAGTAACCACATGGTTCCTATATAAAAGCTTCTGAAACAGACAAGGTTCCTCTCTAAGAAAGTTCTTGAAGCTCTTGACATCTCCATCATGATTGTAATTGCTTCAAAAGCTTTTCATATTGACTAAAGTCTGTCCTCTGCAACAACTTAAGCACTCTCTGACTCTCTTTCTTCTCTTCTTCCTTTCTCGTTTTTCTTTATTTTATTTCTCTTATGCTGCACAACTCTCTAAAAAAGAAAGAGTGAAAATGTTCACTCTTGAAGGAGTGAATTACAGAAAAGAGTGAGTTTTGAGTGAAATTGGAGTGAATTTTGAGTGAAAATATCTATTTTCACTCATTTTGGAGTGACCTCAGGGATCACTCGAAAATCTTGGAGTGATCCCTGAAGTCACGCCAAAATGAGTGAAAATGAACATTTTCAGTCCAAAATCACTCTAATTTCACTTGAAACTCACTCTTTTCTGTTATTCACTTCTTCAAGAGTGAACATTTTCACTCTTTCTTTTTTAGAGAGAATAGCTGTAGCAGCAGCCTGACAAAGTAGCTCTTCAAGGATAGCAACACCTTGAGCCTCTTCTTGGCAGAAATTTATTTCCATATCCTGGAAATCCATCTTGAACGGTTGTCACAAGAGATCTGAATTCAGTGGGAGATTTTTATGTCGTTTTATGGGTCTTACTATACACAATCGCCTGGTACTTTTCTAGGTCCAAGAACATTCGCAAAATTGTCGCAAAGGATTTGCAAACAGTTGCTAATATTTGCAAAACTGTCGCTAACATTTGCAAAATTGTCGCTAACATTTGCTAACATTCGCTAATAGTCGCCACCTGTGTTCGCAAACACTTTCGCAAACATTCGCTAAAGTGTTGCTAATTGTCGCTAAACATCGCTAAAAGTCGCTAACTGTCGCTAATGGCAGAAGCGAACTTTGATTTTTCGCAAACATTCGTCAGAAAAGTTGGCGAATCTCAAATTCGCTACGTTCGTAAACGTTCGCCGCTCAGTGAGATACCAGCTTTAGGTCGGGTCGCATAGTGTGCGTAGGCCGTGTCACACCTTTCCGGGCAAGCTAACCGGGCTTGTTGCGAGGAGGGATTTTCCGCACGCAGGAGAATTTTCCGCGGGCGGACAAGAATGTTTGCGAGTTTCGCACCTGTTTCTTACCTACTAGACACGTACTACTTACCTTCTACTTGCGTGTATTCCTTGTGACCTGCGTGAGAGCTTTGAAACCGATCCGTTTTCTGTTACGAGCAACTTACAGGTACTGAGATGTACCTGCGTTGAAGTTGCCTGCGAGGTGCTGCTGGTAAGGGTCTCATACTGGTGTTCTGCGTGTACCTCTGCGAGCGAACCCCCATGACTTACTCGGAACAAGTTTTGAGCATGCCGAAGGCATTATCATACCGCATCTGGGGAAGTTTTGCGGCTTGACTTGCGGGGAAACAAATTTGCTACCCGGAGCTCTCCGCAGTTGGTCGGCACCTGACAGTACCTAGCGTGTATCTCGCCTTAAGTTGCCCGGAGGTGCACACGCAAGTCCGCTTTAACCGCAGCCAAGTTTTGAGCATGACCAAACTTTTTTTCCGGGTGAGTCGCGGGGATTGCACGTACAGGTCAACGCAGAACGCCAGTAGGACGCCCTTAGCGGCAGCACACTCGCAGGCAACTCCCACGCATGTACTTCGCAGTCCCGTATGCAGCCAAGATAATGACATTCTGTGGGACTTCTGCCATTCCTTCAGAGGAATTCCTTCACTGAGTTGTCAGCCCCCACGCGACTGGTATAAAGGTCACACAGTATACTACTACTCGCAAGTAGAATTTAAGTAGTAATTTAAGTCCAGCAAGTAAGACACATGCACTGACTCGCGAAAATCCTTGTCCGCCCTCAGAAACGTTCCCGTATGCTGAAAAATCCCTACACGCAATATTGACCCGAGTAGCTTGCCCGGAAAGGTGTGACAGGGCCTAAACATGGTTGCGGGTAAAAATAATTGCGTGAGCACCTCCGGGCGACTACGGTTGAGATACGTGCTAGGTACTGTCATGTGCGGATCATCTACGGGGACCTCCGGGTTGTCAAAATTGTTCTTTGCAAGTCGCACGCAAGGCTTGCCCGGAAAGGTGTGACACGGCCTTTACCAGGTCGCTCGACCTGGTCTCATGGTCGGAAGGTCGTACGACCTCAGATCGTGTATTGTGTGCAATTTTGATTACGAAAGAAGCCTTTTCATCACAATTTGATTTTCCGGAGGGAAACAATAGACCTGCTCGTTGCCTCACGTTTTCTGTAGAGCGGCATCTTGCCAATAATGTACACTATCACTTTCTCAGTAATTATTTTTGTCACTATCTGCACATTGTCGCTTAACATTGTATCTCTTCTGACTGCATGGAGGCCATTATCTTTTCAATTCTGTTTACAATTGTCCTACTTCCAAAGTTATCAGCACATTTTCCCATTTCACATGTGTCATCTTATATTACAAGTAAAAAATGTCAGAGGTTAAAGAAAAATCTCACAGATTTAAACAAAATGTTTTCCCTCTGACATTTTTCAAATTCTGATTTTAGTGATCTCTGACATTATTGCACGTTCACATGAAGTGACCTTGTTTTTTTTTCCCCCTTTGGGTTTCCCCATATCAAACCACTTTGCCAGTGTTATTATTTCATTCAAGCAGAGAGGATGATACTCGACAACCTCGTTTCGACGATTTTCTTTTATCACCACTCTTTGTGTTATCGTAAATTGGAAAATACCTTTTATCCTTCTGCCAAACGACACTGAAAGAGTGATTGTACATTACTCAGCTGAAGTGGTTTGACCGTAAGTAGTCCGGTACCAGAATTTGATTCATGTGGAGTTGTTTTTTGTTTTGTTTTGTTTCGTTTTGTTTTGTTTTGTTTTGTTTTGTTTTGGTTTTTTTTTTTTGTCGTTGTTGTTGTGATTGTGAGAAATCATTGATCATAATCTACAACAAAATGTCAGCCATGCCTGCTCCGTTCGCACAACCTTTACATGTAGAGTTCTGGTGAACTATAAAAGAGAAGGCATAACGTGCTATTGTTACTATAAAATAACTGACACCATATACGCTCCGATTCGTACGTAATTGCTGGCACTGCATCTGCGTCTTATAAGATAAGGCGAAGCCAAGGAACAAAGGACGCACGGCAGTGATATAGCCTTAGGACAAATGGGGTAAGTGGTCGCGTGCAAAGTGTGATGCAAGAGATACACATTAGTATAACAAATCACACGCTATGACACAAATACATAACACTTCAAATGTTGGCTTGTTTGTTGTTGTTGTTGTTGTTGTTGGGGTTTTTTTTCGATCAAATGGGAAGACTAGAACACAATCCGGCGAAGCTAAGCGAAACAAAGGACGTGCGGCAATGATAGCCTTAAGATAATACCCGTTTCCAAACTGCAGTGGTAAGTGGTTGCGTGCAGAGTGTGACGTAAGAGATATACATCAGTATAGCAAATCACATGACGATATGTTGTGACACAATTACGAAAACACTTCAAATGCTGTTAGTTTGTTGTTGTTTTTTCGCTCAAATTGGATAACTAGAACACTGCCATCCCCTCCCCAAAGTTGGAGAAAACTGACTGCGGGTGACGAATATTATTACTATAGTAATTATATATCATGACCTTGTAAGAGGATGTAAGACCATGCTCAAAGGTTGCAGGAAGCCAATGATTTGAAGCAGCCGTTAATTTATTTAAGGATGATCACCTAAAGGTCGCACATAATACTTAACGATTGTGCATGCCCTTTGACATTTGCACAGATTACACATTAAATCATTTGAACAAGCTCGAGCTATTTACACGTATTTATGATACGTCAAAGTAAAAGCAAGCTTGTACTCTACGTCCACAAAAAAAAAAAAAACTATTCCAAGGTTATAAGTACATCATCTCAAAACACAAACCTGCACGATGTCACATGTGAATGGACATGTTCACACATGCATGTTTATGTTCGTACATATATGCATATGCATGTGTGTGTGTTTGTGTGTGAGTTTGTTTGTGTGCATTTATTATCATTATCATATATATAATTTATATATATATATATATATATATATATATATATATATATATATATTATATGACAAAGGGCGAGGAGCCC
This sequence comes from Diadema setosum, assembly GCF_964275005.1. Taxonomy (NCBI): domain Eukaryota; kingdom Metazoa; phylum Echinodermata; class Echinoidea; order Diadematoida; family Diadematidae; genus Diadema; species Diadema setosum. The sequence continues at coordinate 26,646,189 of NC_092700.1, read as the reverse complement.
GACAATATGACATCATTAGCTTGAGTTGTTATATTATATATATATAAAACTAGTTTAGTTCTAGTATAATTATTCTTTAAGGATATAAGTAGTGATTATTTCAGGCACACTCAACAGCACTTTTGCTGATAATCATGACATGACTACGATAGACATGATAGAGTACAACGATTTTTTTCTTCCGCTGTATGGGTCCAATTTCCTAGAAGTTCTAAAAATTCTTTGTTTTCATTTCATTTTATCAACTTGCTCCAGGACCGGCACTCACCAAGACCACCTGTCAATCAGTTTGATTGACACATTCTCTCTTCCAAAGATCATAACCATTACAGGATGAGCCATAAATGCTGAACTCGGACCCGTTTATTTGGACTTTCATTTTTTTTTTTTTTTTTTTTTATGCCAGTGCCCAATTACCTCTTTTTGCCCTCATCTTAGGTATCGATGATTTAGTTATGGCATATCCGAGCAAGTGAAAATGTGACTATCTTTACGCAGAACAAAAGCACCTCCCACTAACTTGGTAGAAAAAGATTTAATCCCAAGGTGCCATCCAATATTGTATTGACATCCGTGGCTTTCAGTGATAACATCCCGGAAGGTCACGTGACAGTTGCTCTCTCCCTCTTTCTTTCTCCTTTATTTTTTTTCCAACCCAACCTCACCCACGCTTAGGTTTGGACGAGAACTGTAATTGCTTATCGATATAATCTTTGTTATTGTCTCCGGATATCCGCCTGCACATGATAGCATTTAGCAGCAATATTGTTTACTCGAAGAGAGCATCCTTCCGGCTTTTGTCAGTCAGCAATACTGTGCTCTACCGGATGTCACCAGCAGCTTGCCTATTATGTTTCTTATTCAGTTGTTCTTATTTATCTACGTTTTGTTTTGTTCTTGTTGTTGTTATTGTTGTTGTTTTGTTTAATTGTTAATTTGTTTGTTTGTTTGTTTGTTTGTTTTTTAGCTGTCGTTTTTCAAGATTCAAACGAACACGACGAAGCGGCAAATAAATCTATTTCGTAAATACTGATACATGCACATTAGTTCATAAATGTCACAATGGCGGCTTCTAAAATTTTCAGAGAAATGTCAATATCGAAGTCACGACGATATAAGTATATCTATTCGAGCATTCACACAATTAGTCAATCTTCTCATCCAGGCACGAAATAACAAATCAAATGAAGAAAAGTGATACTCAGCCCGGGATACTCTGACGGCATATTAAGTGTTGGAATGTAATTCGTTCTCTCTGCTGTGCATAACTTATATTGGAGCACAATGAGAATTTGGAGAGTTTTTTCGGAAACTCTCAATTCGCCTGATGCCTGATATGCATTTTCGAAAGTCACAATAGCACATTTACTTGCTTTGCGCTCCCTTGAACACGAAGAAGTTATCAAGCATTTTTTTTTCTGAATAACAAATTCAACATGACTCAATTCTTGGGCATGAGAGAATTGCTTGGACTGTTGGATATATATGTCCTCTGATTTTGACGCAGCCTTCAGTAAACAACGACACATTTTGATTCTGCCCGACGGTGTGAGACGAGAAATATGTAAACTTAGCTGAAAGTGTCTTTATGACTCTGCAAATATTGAAAGGAACTGCAAAAACTACTGGTCTTGCCATCAGTCCTGTCAAGAAATCTGTCGAACAAATGGCTTAAAGGTTCAATTTACCTTTGGGAGCAGTGATCTTAATTTTTTTTTTTCAAGATATCACATTACACTGATGCATATGTGTATAGGACTGTTGTATCACAAAACATCCTAACATATAAAGAATATGAGGAGATGTCAGTATTTTTCTTAATACACCATAACTGTAAACGTTTTGTCTGGAAACATTTTAATTATAGCTATTGTTCACATTTTTTGTATTTAACAAAATTATCAACATCGATAAAAAGGATTCAAATTTTACAGTGGTTGTTTTTTCCCCTAACTCACATTTTAGAACTATTTTAAAGCATTTATGCTGGGTTTTTGTTTCATCTGGTAAATGGTAAATTATGCCTTTAAGGTTTTTGTCTATCACCTCCGCCCCCCCCCCCCCTTTATGCTTTCTGCCTAGTTATATATTGCTTTCTGACGATCAACGATGTGTATATAAGGATATATACAAAGTTTGCTCCTTTTCGTGGATTCCAAATATTTGTGATTAGACGTTCTGAAAGACAAGGGAAAGAATAAGAAACTATGCGAAGTTTCCAATCATGACTTCAAGAATATTCCTTGCAATGCAACAGGTGAGGCATCATTGAGAATGTTTCATTTCGTTCTATCAGATATGTGGACTTATTCCAAAATCTGTAAAATGTCTGAAAATAGTGTTTAAGCAGTTTTGCTATGAAGCTCTTCATATGTACGTGTAGGCTTGCCTATATATATATATCTATATATATATATATATATATATATATATATATATATATATATATAAGGAGAAAGAGAGAAATAGATAGATGGAAAGATAGATTGGATAGATAGATAGATAGACAAATTAATTAATTAATTAATTAATTAGAGAAAAATGAGAGAAGGAAAGAAGTCCCTTTTTGCGCATCAATCAAGATAATAATGATAATGAATTCCAGTAATGGAGACAGAATATATAGTAAAGTATAATGAAGCACCAACACAGGGAGCAGATAATTTTGATAAGTTTGATCTTTCTGCGAGTTCACTGTTCTTTTCTGTATTGCTTCCAGAGCACTTTATATTTTAGCGAATATAAAAAGACGGAAAGTCAGAAAGGACATATCCCCCATATTGCTTTATTCCAATGATTGTCGATCTCAAAAAAAAAAAAAAAAAAAAAAATCTGTCCGACCAAAATTCCGGTTGTTGTTGTTGTTATGTGGTGTTTCTTCATTATCCTTCCTTTGTCTATAGTTGCGTCACACGACGAACTGGGTTCGCTGCTTTATCATCCCCGGTTTGCGAAGTTTTGGCGGCCTGATTTCTTTTCTTTTTTTAACGTTCACAGAACGAAGGCAAATCGCGCAGCTCATATGCCTTAATTTCACCCCGGAGAATACTGTGTTTCTCTGCCCCTCATTCGCTCTTAATATTATATGAAGGAAAGTCAGAGAAGTAGGGACTCTATTATATGATTGATTTCTAATTTTCATGGCCCTCTCGCTCCGAAGCGAGGCGATCTTAGCACTGGGTGTCGTTTTGTGCTCCCATCGGGTGCGTTTCGTCATTAAACAGTGACTGCAAGGAATTACCAGTCGGCCTGATGGAAATAAATCACGAAACGAAGTTCAGAATTTTCTTTAGACAGAAAGAGAGAGTGGAACCCACTTTTGAGACTAAACTTGGAACTTTTGCCTCAATTTATCAAAAGAAGTGCCCGAAAATCGCATCAATTCTACCCTTCTGACGAAGGATTTATGAAAGTACTAAAGATGTTAGACTTTTGACAATGTACTGACTTTCTTCCCATTTTTATAGAGGCAACCGCAATAAAGTTTTTGAAAAGCTGACTGTCACAGTAGAAAGAAAAATAAAACTACTGTACTCGGCAGACTAAGCCTGCTCTGTGATGCTAGACTTTGCATACCTGCTTTGTTCTGAAGTATGATAGAAGATAACTACACGAATCACAAAGGCAAAAAAAAAAATGCAGCAGCATGAGGACAAAATTATTTTTTTAATGAAAAAAGTTCAACCCAAAGTGATTCTCTAGAAGGTCTATACGGGGGAAATTTCATAATCTCGAAAGAAAAGCTCAAAATAATGAAGTATAGAATGTTGAAAGTACGCGGTATCGTTTGTCTGTTTTTCCATTTTTCATCTAGCAAGATGGCTGGATAGCCCATATTGACCTGCACTCCCTGGTCTTCCGTTGGGCATATTGGGTCCGATTGTGAGTACTTAATTGAGGCGGACCACTTTGCGATGAATGAATGAAGAGAGTTCTTTTATGTCGGTTGTGACTCTCTCACACCCGGAACGTCCATTTTTATATCCTATCCAAGGGACAGAACGTTTTGCCTCTCACTAGAAGGGACGGTATGATTACCATGATTACGCACAACATTGCTCAGTTCAAGTGATTTCAGGGCTGATTTCACGGAGCACGCGAACGATTTACGAAGGATGCGAACGCCTAAAAAAAACGGCAATGTCCAACATTTTTTTATTTTAATCCTAAAAGATCACCAAACCTGCGCCGGGTCTCGGAAGCGTCGGAAGCGTTCGGAGGTGTCGTTCTTAGTTCGGCGGTGATTTGAACAAAAAAAAAATTTCTTGCGCACGTTCTCCTCACACTAGGTCGTGATTTGCTCGTGATTTGTTTTTCGAAAATGTCTTGAAAGCTTTGTCATATGCATACGAGCTTCGCAAGACATACGCGCGATGTTCGCAAAATCTTCGCGAAACCCCAAACAGACCCCGAAACTTTGGAGAATGTTTCGCGTAAGATTCGCGAAATCTGCGAAGTTCTTCGGATCATTTTACGACATAAGCGCATACTGTTCGCGTACCTTTTGAGACATTCTCACGAACGTTTGGCACATGTTTCGGGCAAATCAGCACCCTTGATGTATGACCTCTTTAAAGCTCTACGTTTTCTACGAATCAAAATCGTAGCATACATGACACATCAAACAACAATAAGTGATAAGAATAAAAAAAAAAAACAGAAACGAAATGTTTGATATAAAAAATATTTAAAAAAAAATCACAGAATACAGTTCAAATGACTGCAATAATACACCAAAACCTTATTTAAAACTGAAGATAATTGTATTGTGTGAGGGAACCTGCAAAAATCAAATGCTTGTGGGGGTATAAGGTCCTCAGAAAAAAAAAAAAAAACTGTCGGCACACAAACACACAACAGAGAAATGAAGGGGAAAGAAAGGAGAAATACATGAAAGATAAAAACTCAATACAGCTTGCAACTCTTCTTGGAGAAATTTCTTCCATGATTATTGAAAATATTGCGCTGTTCGCATTTCCGTCGCGTGTTCTTTGTATACGTTCCTGGCTATTAATTTAGCAATGGTATACACTACATTCGTACATGACTGCATGATACCTCGTGAGAACTGGTTTTCGGCTTCATTGGTGGAATACATTCATAAACTTTTCCTAATATTGGACATTGCGATTTTTCGACATTTGCGTCCTTCGCAGATTGTTCGGCGTGCTCAGTGAAATCAGCCCTTTTGACCCGAACCCGGGTCCTTTGGATCTGGAGGCAGACGCGCTATACCCACTGAGCCAAACCACATCCATAAAATGAAGCGGGATCTTTTATACGTGCGTGAGTTTGGGTTGTAGCTCTCTCACACACCATGCACACGGAACCTCCATGTTCCGAGATCTAAAAACGGATTTTAATAGTATGTCGAGAGCTCACTGCATACAGTTCATATTTATCATTGTATTTCTCTCTCAGTCTCAGAGATCTGAGGAGACGCAAGCATATTAGAAAGAATACATTTTACCTTGTTTGCACCCCTCTCCATAAACCTTGAACAACATGTTCCTGACAATAATAACCCTCAGTATACAGGAATCCATCAGTTTGTTTTCCTGTTGAGCACTCGCGGCCAAGCTTTTCTGATATATTGAGCCTGAGCAATTTTTGAATTAGACGTTGGAATGAAATAGTGAGATGTAAGCAAACTGACCTTGAAAAGACAGGAAAACCTAATACATCCAGGGAGATCTGGCAAGCAATGAACATCTCTATACCTGTAAGGAAAATTTCTGTCTTGTACCACTCGTTTTTGTTTTTTGTTTTGGTTTTTTTTTTTTTTTTTTTTTGAGGGGGGGATGGGGACCGTATACAGGCTCCTTCTTTATCAACCGCACTGTTAAAGTGTTTGTTTGCTACAATAAAAGGGTGAGATGATCGTGGACTGAATTGTGCTTAATAGAGAGGATAGCGAGTGGGTTGTTTGTTTTTTTCTTCGAGCATTTAATTGAATGTCCTCCTGATGAGGGCAAAATCATTCCATACATAATATTGAACATCTCATCAGCTAATGTTCTTGATGATATCCAGAAAAAACAGAATTGCATATCGGGCCTACTTTTAAAGAGCAAATGGGTGCGGTATGTTTAATTGCAGTTGTAGTTTCATTTCTTGGAAGTGGGCGGCCTCTCGTCGGATCGTGTGGAAACCGTAGAGCGTTTTTTTTTTTTTCTTCAAGCAAAATAACATGTTTACAATCTTTATAACACCAATACGAATGAAAGGGTTGATTAGCAATAAGAGAAAGTCATTCTCAATCTGATTGTTCATCTCTTCATTTAACTGGGTTTTTTTTCCAAATTCATCCACGACATAGCATCCGCTACTTAAGGATCATTTTCAGCAGCACGTGCGTACTTTGTGAGGAAACACGTGTCTCTCTTTGCTCTCAAGAGGGGCGTAGCATAATATCGCTTATATATAGACAGAGAAATCAGGGCTCGGGTAGTATTTATTATGCTTCTACACGACTGAGGCCAGTTTACGCTTGATGGGGTCTTCTCTATTGCTGGCACGATCGTGTGTGCGTGAGGATAGCTTCTTTCAAGCGATTTTTTCCTCCCTCTGTTGCGTTTTCTTAAAACATGGCATTAATAAGCAATCTCTCAGGAATGATGTTGGCGCGGAGGGAGGGGAGGGGGGGGGGGTCGTTGAGATAGAGTGGGTAGAATCAAGCGCTATGTTTCGAGTCCACCCCATCCTGACGCTGAATTACTTGTGTGGGAAGTAAGATCCATCATTAGAGGAAAGGATTGACGTTTGTTGACACTTACCGCCGTTCATCGGGGAATCGGACGAAAGTTGACGAAAAGTTGAGGAGCCCTTCTCTGGTACACGCACACCTGGGTAGCGATATCAGTGAACGCACTGAGCGAATATGTGTCATTAAAAGAACTTTCATGGTTTATCCTTCGTATTTTGATAGTAAATCATGCTGTACCATCTTGACTAGAACAAGGCACTTGAACAGACTGTCAAATCAAAGGCGTAACCGTTGAAACCAAGCTTGATTGAAATATCCAGAACAGGGGTCGCTGATTATTTCTCTCCCCCCCCCCCCTTTTTTTTTGGGGGGGGGGGAGTGCTGAAGGCCCTCTAAACGTCTAAGGGTGGAACCTTCAGAAAGAAGGGATGTTGTGATTTTGTTTTCCGGCGTATTTTTTGATTGATTTTTTTTTTTTTTTTTTGACAGCACGCCTTCTGCAACTGTAGGTTTGCCAGACATGGTTACAACTGGTTTGACAGGGTAAAAGCAGTAATTCAGTTAAGTATCAAATTGATCTTGGATGAAACAGGTGTATCCACCGACTTTATTGTAAGCTTGTAGAGACTGCATGGATGTAATTTCCTTATATTGTAGTAAATAAGCAAAAATGCAAGTCGATCTTTACTGCGGATTTCGTGACAACTCAGATATTGTTAGTCGAGAAGGGTTTCGGTATTGTTGACGTATTGTATGAGGTTGGTTTAAGTTGTAACGCTGTGAATTTGTATTGAACAACATGTAAACAACGCCCGTTTGTACACACACACACACACACACACACACACACACATACACACACACACAAAGAAACGCTCCGTGAAACTATGCAGTTGGGCATTTTTCGTACATGCCCACTTCCTAAAGGGGGTTTTACAAAGTGAAAGTGTTTTTATAAACTGCAGATATAGCATATACATGTAGGCCCTTTATATGCATGCATATACAGTATATATATATATATATATATATATATATATATATATATATATATATATATATATATATGGGTGTGTGTGTGTGTGTATGTATATATACAGAGAGAGAGATAGATAGATAGATGGATAGAAGAGATTTGACACCAATGGAAGGTCTCTCTAAATGCATAAGCCCTTTTAATGAGCTTTCAAACCTCTCCCCTTCTTTAAAAATAGATTAACAGTTTAGCAACGACAAGTAAATGATTGACTCTACGTTTCCTGAAAGTTTCACAGTATGTATCATAACATAGAGAGAATGCTCATACGTACATAAATAGACATAACTTTAATCCTATAGAATCATACAGAACGTGCCTTCATTGCATGATATATGGAGACTTTTTTTATGTATAATCTTATATGTATCTATTAATTTGTAAGGGTAACAATAATGCTATATTCATATATCAAAATAACTTTTTTTTTATTTCATTCATTTTTAATTCCAACAAAGACAATCCCTATACAAAACATAGCATGAAAGAAAGCCACAGACATATTCTACATACAACGAAATAATGTAAACACGATGAATTGAGAAGGCTATAGGCGCACGATATTTGCAAACTGATGTTGAAAATGGAGGGGAAGCTTCAAAGCAGAACATGTAATATGCATTCTCCTCAAACCCATTATTGATACGGTGCAATAAGGCTCTTAAGTGCTTTACTTTTTCTGTAACTGCATTTTCTATACAACACACGAAACAAAGAAAAGCAAAAAATGAATGAAATTACATCGAATATGTCAAAAGTTAAAAGCAGTATTAAAGGACAAGTTCACCTTCATAGACATGTGGATTGAAATGAATGCAGCAAAATTAATAGGACACATCAGAAAGAGTTTGAGGAAAATCGGGCAGTCTGTTTAAAATTTATGATTTTTTGAAGTTTCTGCTCAATCCCTGCTGGATGAGAAGACTACTACAGCTTGTGATGTCACACGTGTACAACGATATAAAGAAAATATAAAGAAAATTCAACATAATTTCACTTTTCTCGAATAATAAAAGAACACTTTACTTCCCTCTTTCAGAAGGCAAGGGGGAATAATATTACCCTTAACATACGTCAGTGACGAGTCGAGAAAATGTGAACTTTTTTTCAAAAAGTAAAATTTTGTGAAATTCTCTTTATATTTTCCTTATAGCGTTGTACGCATGTGACATCACACACTGTAGTATACCTTCTCATCCAGCAGTGACTGTGCAGATACTTTAAAAATTCATAAAAAATAACTTTTGAACGGATTGTCCGCTTTCCCCCAAACTTTCACTGATGTGTTCTACTAATATCGCTGCATTCACTCAATTCACATGTACATGAAGGTGGATTTGTCCTTTAAGGTTGGGCAAAACTTACTTCCCTTCTTTTAGAATATATTAACAGTATAGAAACGACAAGTACAGATTGACTGTACGTTTCATGAAAGTTTCACAGTATGTATCCTATATAGAGTGAGGATGCCCTTACGTACATAAATAGACGTAACTTCAATCCTGTCCATTCATTTCATGATATTTGGATACTTTTATGTATAGACACATGTATGTATCTATTTGTAAGGGTAACAATAACGCTACATTTATACATCTAAATAGTTCTAAATCATTTTTTTTATTTCATTTGTTTTCAATTTCAACAAAGAGAATCATTATACAAAACAGAGCATGAAAAAAAGCCATAGACATATTCTACATACAACGAAATAATGTAAATACGATGAATTGAGAAGGCTATAGGCGCACGATATTTGCAAACTGATGTTGAAAATGGAGGGGAAGCTTAAAAGCAGAACATGTAATATGCATTCCCCTCAAAACCATTATTGATACGGTGCAATAAGGCTCTTAAGTGCTTTACTTTTTCTGTAACTGCATTTTCTATACCACACAAAAAAACAAAGAAAAGCAAAAAAAAATGACATCGAGTATGTTAAAAGTTAAAAGCAGGTATTGAGGTTGGGCAAAACGAGATTAAGAATACCATGCAGAAGCATTCGGATGAAAAGTGTAGGCCTATAACCGCCAGCTGAACCGCCGTTCCTAGAAAGGACACGTTTTCTAATGAGCGAGTGTTCCCATAGGTATACAGTAGTCTGAAGAGGTGCTAATGCAATTCGTGATTACGATCATTGGACACATAGACCTTGTTTGTTTAAGACAATTACATGCGGCCGGGGCTTACAAAGGATGGGGATGGGGTGGGGCTCCGACAGACGGAGAGGGGGGAGGCAGCATCTTTCTTCTTTCAGTCCACATCCGGAGTGCGGGACTAGAACCCGCAAAATGAACTCCGTTCTCTCGTCCTTATAATGCATCTACAGCGTCCCCTTGTATCAACACGTTGAACGGGAAGAAGTATCTTGTCGTCAACTAGGTCTGTTTAGAAACTCAACCACCCCACCCACCCCACCCCCCCCCCTTCTTCTTTCTCCATTTTCTCCCCGTTTTTCTATCCCTACCACATTTCTCTGATTGAAATACTTCCGCCAGGCAGAATAGCTGCTGCATGAGAGAAGAGACGCGATACAATTCAAGTGTTGCTATCCGAAGGCGTTATATTGCCGATGTAAGCAGTTCAAATAAACAGTGCATAGTAGTAGGTACACTGTCGTCAAAATGACTCATTCATTGGAATGAAAATAAAAGCAGAACACTTCAAGGAAACTGACTCGTTTATTGATTTTGGTCGTTGTTGTTTTCTTCTCTCTCGATCACAGGCACACACGCGTGCGCGAGCAAGCAAGCACCAGCGCTCAATTTTGCTTTACAATCCTCTGATACATTAATAGAAACTTACAGAAAGTTTATTTACAGTACGAACAGAAGCCCTGTATGGATTGTGAGGGACTCTCAATTTGGGGGAAGGAGTGTATTTTTGTTACCGCTAATGATGTAAATGATACAATATCATATTTTCGTCAAGGACCATCAGTGAAAATGAATCAACATCGCTAGGACAGTGGCTATAACAATAATTTCCCATAGTCATCACGGGTTTTGCCATGACTCCCGCTTTATCAAAATATCACAATCAGGATATATCTTTGGGCGTGCAGTGGCGGCAACGTGGCTTCCGGTCACTTTTGAGAATGACCCAGAGCACATAAATTCGAATGTAGGCCCTATTTATAGCTGAAGATCGCTACCCATCGAACTTTCAAACTCACAATCATAAATGCTGTTCATAAGGCAGTTTATTGAGGAATTGTACTTAGTCAACTGTTAGTGTGCAACAAAATTGAGCAAGCTATTAGCACACAATAGAAGGTTTTTTATTTGGGGGTTCCCATATACCTTCCTACTTAAAATTATATATAAATCTGCTCAGAGGGCATACGTTCTAAAATCAGAAAACAGCGAGTACTGCGCCCTTGAGGTAAAGACAACATATATTTAGCGTATTTACTTAGAATAATATATGATTCCATCTTTTCCATTACAGGATCTGAAAAATCTATTTCAATTTTGGTTAGCTTGCGGAAAGATTTCCCCTTATTTTTGGCCCGCCAAAGTAATGAGGTTGTACAACAATCATCGCAATGAGACAAAAATACTTTTGTGAAAATCGAACAACTGAGGAAAAGGCTTAGACCTTGAAATGGGATGTCCATATCCCTAAATTACTTTTGTAAAAAGGAGGGGGTGGTAAAAAAAAACGTGTACCCTGTGGCAAAGGAGAATCTAGGTTGAAAACATAAACATTTCTATCCGAGTGATACGGAAGAGCGTTTTGGGCCATTACAGTAAAGGCATTCGAACGCGTGCGATTCTTGGAACATCACCGACCTGCGGTCCCACAGCGTGCATGGACTCTCTAGTAAAATCGAATGGCCCTGGAGGTATGTTGGGAAACCACGTTGGTTTTTTGGCCATGTTGGTATTATCATCTTCAAAGGCCTACATCGATGACAGAAATTGGTATAGATGTTTGCGTGAAAGAACACACTTCAGTGAAACCCCGCACTTGAAGTATAGGTTGTGCTCGGATTCACAATTGCGATGCAGTGATCACTAAAATTAAACGCAGATATTGGACCCCTATTCTGTTATTAACTTACGAGAGAAGAGAAAGTGATGTAGATATTCTCTGTGTTCCGCGAAGAGAAAAACTCTCAGTCGGGGTGTGTGAGAAACGTCACTGATTTGTGATGTCACGTTTGGTTTGAGGCGGTCAGACGGCTTTTCGAGTCTCGACCACTTGACGTCTCGGCCGAATCTCTCGACCCCCTATCAACAGAAGTACTCTACAGGGGAATGAAATTATGCAAATATGAGCAAAGCAAATATAATTTGGACTTATTTTGTTTGTCTTCTTTGGCTACGGCGTGCGCCATGTCTTTACGATGTACTCGGTTTTGACTCATTGCCTGAGATGATAAACGTGGGAGTGTAGTTCAGGTTTTATTTTGTTTTGTTTTGTTTTGTTTTGTTTTGTTTTGTTTTGTTTTGTTTTGTTTTGTTTTGTTTTATTTTAGTTGGCAAATCAGAAAAAAAAACACGAAATGTTGATATTTCTGCAGATTCTGTCAGCGCAGTGGTCATTGATTTAAGTACTCAGTTATCAACTCATTCATCCGTTCATTTCAGTTATGAATTTTCAAATCTCTATTCATTTATTTCTCAAATACACATAATTATTTATCTGTCCAAAGCACTGATGCAATAAGTGAATACTACAGTGATAATTAGATGTAATACGTCTTTATTGAAGACTGTTCAAAATTCAGGAGAGAATGTCAGGCCTTAGCATTGTTGGTTGGAGCAGCTAATTTGACAACATACTGCTTATTCCAAAAAAAAAAAAGAATAACAAAGAACAAATAACACGGTTTGCATATGTTTCTTGAAAATTAGTTAACCATCGATCCATATTTGCACCTTTTTTTTCTAAATCGAGCTCGAAGAAAAATCAGCTCTTGCAAAGATTTTTTTTCACCCTAAAGACCTTTAAAATTCTGCTTGTATTTTCTTCTTTCTCTCCCCTCTCTCTCTCTCTCTCTCTTTCTCTCCTTTATTTTGTAAAAGAGTATTAAAAGATAAACTCACTGTAAGTGCCTGTTTCCAAGTGTTGATTGCTAACCATGATTAAAGATATAAATAATGATAATGGAATGAAAAGATTTATTAGCCCTATTAACGAGGAGACAAATAATAAAATCACTGAGTATTACGTTTCTGAGGATAATCTGTTACCACAAGGGGACCTTTCCGAAGGAATTAAAAGCCAGTTGATATATATCAGAATGGCTTGTTTATTAGACTCCAGTTACTGTTCTTTTTTCCCCATTGCTCGTCTCTTTTTCAAGGCCGGCAGGGGACTTTGTCTCAACTTTTTCTTTCTTTCTTAAGTTTCAAGCTTCGGATGAAATCCCGGAAAAATAAATCCTTCACGGTTTGCAAAATATGTCGACTACCAGGAAGTTAAACATATACGCCAGGAACAGCAGTGACGTGCATGGGAGCATGGACGTCAAAGGAAGGGGGCCAGGGATGAGGGTTACGTAATTTGAAAATGCCTTTCTGCTATCCCATATCGCTTTTGATAATTTCCATCAAATCTTGAAAGGTCTTGAAACATGAAACGTTTACGGCAGAATTGATGTTGTTCATTAGGAGCGGTATGTCCTCGCGACTTCTTTAAAGAAAACAGCGACAACGACAAACATATTCCAACCCCCCCCCCCAACCCATACGCAAGCCATGTGGTCCATTAATCAAAATGCAGCGAGTATGAAACGATATCTAAGAATGTTAATTACCGACACCATAGTGCGCTCGAGTGTCATTTAGCGCGACACAGCTTATCACTGCTGGCGACAGCGAATCTTTAATAGATTGGATTTCACGGTTAATGGGATAATCTACGGGGCTTTAGAATAATCGGCCGGTCGCGAGAATCTCAATTTTGATCTCCGGCCCCCAATGGAGTTGTTCTCGCAGCCATTCTTCGCCACGACTTAAAGCTTGTCTCTCGAATATGGTAGTCCCATTTCTGACCTTGAGGTTTTCCTCATTGTGGTTTGACAAACAGAAAATGGTCTTATACATACCGTACGCTCTTTTCATATCTACCCTAGATTACAATAAGAATTCCCTGACGAAAAGAAATAATGTTTTGTTATTTATCTATCTTTCATTCAATTGTGTTTTACTACTTGACATTTTTCATAATTGATTTTCAACAAGAGCTACCCCGTTGTGCGCTTCAATTCATAATTACGAGTTTGTAGATGTTTGTGTGTGATGTGTGGGTTTGTGCTGTATGTGTGTATGTACAGAGCGTATGGATTATGCGGATTTACGTGTTGTTAAGAGAGTATATAGGCATGTGTACTGTAATACTACCGAGGTCACTGCAACAGAGAACAGAGGACGGAATGCGAGTGATATATTTGTTCAAGGTATTTAAGTTAAAACGTACACTATGATATTGAGCCATAGCTGGTGTCCGTTTCGCAAAGCGTTTGTTACCTGTTGTAACTTTAATACAGTATAATTGCATCAGCTATGGGAGAAGGCTCGAAAGCAACCAAACAGCTGGGAGCAATTGAGTTTTTAAGCAATCAATTGCCATTATCGCAATTTAAATAATCACAAAGTTGTTTAATTAAAGACAACATTCAGATAATATGCATAAAACCAAAGGATAATCACAAATTGGCGACGTATTCCTGTACCGATACTTCTCTCACTCTATACTTACGTATTTTGTTACAGTTTTTCTAATGGTTTACTCACACCTTCAAAGCACGTATAGTGTGCACAAAGAATTGGACCTAACAACATCTTCAAGCACGCGGTGGTCTATTTACGAGCTTAGCCGCTTCCTGTTGGGAACAGAGACAAAAAAAAAAGAGTTCAACGGATTACAGGAAAAGAGTTACTAACACGACACGTAGATTGATTATATATTCAAGAAGTACAGCTTACATCATCCTTAAACGCTTACACGACCAAGCCATCAAACGTGGCTGGTACTGTCGTTATATATACGAGGCAATTACTATTCATGGTGTTGTTAAAAAAGTTATAAACAAAAACTTAAAAATGCGAGTGATGTATACGCATTTCAGTTGCGAATGTGATGCACATTTTTCTTGAGCTGGCACAGTCTTGTGACTCTTGGCATTCTGGACCTGCAATTCAATTTTTAATCGTTTAAAGAGCAAAATAATCACGAAATATTAAACATTATACAACGTCCAAGTAGATCCTTGTAATTTGATTGGAGGATTGTTGGTGACGTGATATTAAATAAGTACTCCATTCAACGCGCCGTGCAATTTTGGTTCTATTTTTGCGTGCAACTTGGTTCGATTTTTTCGTTCTATTCCACGGTTCGAGAAATTGTATGGTACTGCGTGTACTGTGTGTTGCATATTGGGGCTCGCATGCAGCTAGCGCAGGTACGTGTGCGGTACACGCATGCGCGTACACTATGCCTACGTAGTGCTAGTGTACGTGTATGAGCGCTAGTATAACTGTGACCTGTATACTACACTGATTGCACAAGCCAGAAAGAGAATCGCAGTGGATCCACATGTAAGTATGGCTATATTTTTCATACATATATAGACTTCTAGGCCTACTTAGACCAAAAAGATCTACTTGGACGTTGTATAAATCAAATAGTGTATGGTCTTTACTCGTGCAATGGAACGAGATTTCGCACTCGGTGAAAGATGAGGCGCACTATTCAACTCGGCTTCGCCTCGTTGAATAGAGCGCCTCTATCTTTCACCTCGTGCGAAATCTCGTACCATTGCACTCGTGACCATTCACTATTTGAATAATGAAATGTATTACACAATCAAATCCGCTTTCCAGTCAATGTGTGTCGAGTGACGTAATGCAGTCTATAGTCTACGGGAACTTGACCTGTGATGAAGTAATGATGTACATAACAATGTAAACGGTGAAATGGGGAAGTTTAAAGGACAAGTCCACCTTCATATACATTAGGATTGAGAGAATGCACCAATATTAGTAGAACACATCAGTGAAAGTTTGAGGAAAATCGGACAATCCATTCAAAGGTTATGAGTATTTTAAGTATCTGTGCAGTCACTGCTGGATGAGAAGACTACTACAGTGTTTGATGCCACATGCGTACAAATGTATAAGGAAAATAAAAAGAGAATTTCACAAATTTTTACTTTTTAAATAAAGTGCACATTTCTTCGACTTGCTACTGACGTATGTTAAGGGTAATATCATTCCTTCTGCTTTCTGAAAGAGAGAAGTCGAGTGTTCTTTTGTTATGCGAGAAAAATGGAAATATGTTGATTTTTCTTTCTTTATGTGACATCACAAGCTTACTTAGTCTTTTCATTCAGCCGTGGTTGAGCAGAAACTTCAAAAATTCATAACTTTTGAATGGATTGTCCAATTTTCCTCAAACTCGCATTGATGTGTTCTTCTAATATTGCTGCATTCACTCAACCCACATGTCTATGAATGTGAACTTGTCCTTTAATGAACGTAGCATATACAGAAAGTAACACAACATTTTGAAGTTACGACATCGTGACAATCTATATTAGACTCCCGCCCACGACAGAACTTTTTGTTTTCTGAGATACACGTGGTATTAAACACATTATTTTGATTCTTCAGTTGTATGATTTGATTCGTCTCCATTGAATCATTTCATTAAACAATGGGTGATATGTATGTATGTATGTATGTATGTATGTATGTATCTTACAATCATGGGTTTTCCTTCTTTTAAGATTTTTTTTTTATATGTGACTTCATCAGAATTTACGAGTGCATGTTCGTATTTGCAAGTTTTGTTTATAAAAGCTGAACTACCTTCTTACGTTTCTTTACTTTTTCCTTCCGCTTGTACCCGGGGGGGGGGGGGGTGGCGTCGCGGGGAGACATTCAAGCGTCTATTTGCTGCAAGGCGGGTAGCCTGGAGAAGGGACACATCGTGAGCATTCAGGGTATCTGCCACAGAGTCTCTCCAGCGTCGCCTTGGTCTGCCTCAGGTCTGGCTCTCGCACCAGAGTATCTCAGGTTGTAAGCTTGTAAGGGGGGCTGGTTGGGTGGCATCCGTGTGAGGTGACCGAACCATTTAATACGTTGATGCTTAATATGATGTAGGACAGATGTGGTCCCTACCATGTCTCTGATCGTTTCGTATCATGTCCCTCCTAGTCTTGTTCACGGCTTTCCTCAGACACTTCATCTCACACGTTACCAGCTTCTGCTCAAGAGTTCTTGTTAGGGGCCATGTCTGGCACTGGTAAGTGAGAGTTGGCAGGTGAACTACCTTCAAAATGAATTAATACTATCTCAGAACTTTCCCCCAAATACTTGCTATGCATGCCTACAACTTTTTTTTCCTTAGAATGGCCCCCTTTATGCATGAAAACTAAATATAAAGCACACTGGAAGGTTGCATGCTTTCCAGAAGAAAAATCGGCGCCGAGGAAAGTGTCAGTTAATCCTCTGATATGTTTTTTATGTGCGTATGTTCGTTTGTTTATTTGTTTTTTTTTTTTTTTTCATTTCTGATGGAATACGTATTAATGGCGAAAATAGACGCAATGTCTGCATCATTGCCGGCATGGGGACATTATTAGCTGCGGTCTGTTCTTTTTACTCAGTTCAGCAGGTGAAGGTAGGTCTCCTCCCTCTCTCCCTCTCTCTCTCTCTCTCTCTCTTTCTTTCCCTCTCTCTCAGACCCCCCCCCCCCACACACACACACAAGTAGCCCTCACAGGCCTACGCCACCTACGCTCAAAATGGTGTAAGCAAGCTCGCTTTGTTCTATACCTTGTACACTAGTACGTCACAGGAAGTCTTACTTCGTCTTCTGGTAAAGACTGATTTTGCGCTTTTCTCCTCAGCCTTTTCTTATTTTACTGCACGAAAAGCAGGAGTGACGCAAGACTACATTACGAAATATATATTTAAATGAGCAATTGCGTAATTCAAATCACCATTAACAAGGCTGACTTTTAGCATTTGAAAATATTGCAAATTATGCTTTATACACGGCACCACAAATCAAGGGTATACCGACAGATACCTGGAAATTGTGACGTTTGGTCAAAATTATATCCATTGCTTAAGTGAGGCATAAGCTTTCGTCTCCTTTGAGAAAGAGAAATGAAGCCTTGGGCCTAGTGAGCCTTTTTCCCGCAAGCTTATTATTTCACTTTTGTCATGAATTTTTGGAATATATATATATACAAATCTGTTCGCATCTGTCTCTGCGTTTGCTATGACAAGCCAGTATTTAAGAACGCCTTCACTTGATATTTATTTCTGAGCCATATTATTAAAGTGACTGACGTAATCATGACCTGCGGCAGTGACGATGGTAATAAAAAGTATATTCAGATATCGAAGAAATTATCTTTGAGATTAACGTCTGGGGTTCTGGCCACAATTACCACTGATTTTATGGACAAACTCACTCAGAGAATGAAAATACAAAAAGTAGGTGTGGGGGACCTGTCAATCATGTTTGGTATAATAGTTTCATTAAGTTAATTAATCCTTGTCTTGCTTGATAAATAGGCACCTCTTTCGTTCAACCCTATTAGTTCCAGTCCACAATATATTTACTTTATTGTCTTTTAAAATATACCGTATACTATGCATACTATCATAGCCTTTATATCAAACATCGAACCGTTCTTTCTGAACGTAAGAGAGAATTCATTTACGTATATAATGTTTGAACAGAGTTAATCTTCACATACAACTAAATACCATATTCGTTCAATTATATTGGTTCCGGTCCGCAACTTACTTTATTGTCTTTTAAAAAGAAATATTGTATGCTATGTATACTATTATAGACTTATGTGCACGTCAGTTCTTTTTCTTAACATGAGAAGAGAAAATTCATTTATGTATAATGTTTGAATAAAGTTAATCTTCACATACAACTAAATACCATATTCGTTCAGCCCTATTGGCTCCAGCCCGCAACTTATTTTATTGTCTTTTAAAAAGAAATATTGTATGTTATGTATACTATTAAACACTTATGTCCACCTCGTTTCTTTTTGATGACATGAGAAGAGAAAATTCATTTGCGTATAATGTTTGAATAGAGTTAATCTTCACATACAACTATACGTTCTTCCACATTCGTTCAGCCCTATTGGTTCTGGCTAGCAACTTACTTCATTGTCTTTTAGCAAGAAATCTTGTATACTATGTATACTATTATAGACATTTGAGTATATGAATATAAGAACGACCCAAGTCCATTAGAGAAAATTTAGGAAAAATGGAAATTAATTTTTTTTTTAAATGCATAATCCCTTAAGTGTTTTCGGTTATTGGGGTGTTATTAATTCAAATTTGAATATAAAACAGTCACTTGAATGATTATCTGTCTTTGCATGACTACGTAAATGGCTTTCAAACGCGATAGCCAAATTTGGACTTGGGTCGTTCTTATATTCAGGTACTCATTTCTTTTTCTTAACATGAGAAGAGAAAATTCGTTTACGTATAAACTAAATGTTTGAATACAGACTGTTAACCTTCACATACAACTATGTTATAATGCTGTTCTAGTTCCAGAAAAACATTATATACGTATCTGTTGGTATTATTAGCAACTTGGCTCTGGGTGTGAGTAGATGAAAAACACCCATCACCTTCGGTTTGAAGATGGCATTGAGAAAGAACAGAAGTTAACTTTCATTTCGTTGTCACTTCCCCCATCTTTAGAAAGTGATGCATGGCCTATGATGTTTTCTCCACCGCTTCCCACTGATGCTCTGCCAGTTACCATGGCAACTACAGCTAAAGGAAAGATGACGTTATCGTATTTGAAGTGTGTGTGTCAAAACAGTGTGGCTCAAATTCACTCGCCTCGCCTTGATTAAGAGTGTCTCTTTAGATCACTGTTTATATGAGTTTAACTTTATTCAAAAAGGATTGATCTTAATGCATGTTTGTTGAATGTAAATGTGAAATCATCTCCCCCACTTCTTTTGAAAAACATTCAGCTCAATCCAGTATTCGATTGTGCCTTATTTCCATCCAACAACAAAAGGTATTACATAAATAAAATACAATGAATTTGTTAGAATTTTATGACAAATACAAATCATGAAGTTTCATACAAAATATGTGACTGAACGAATAAACAATGTAAGAACAAGGCATGCCATCATACTTTTAAATGGTACAAAGAGTTGATATATATCTTTAAACATTCGATATCTTTATCATCCTCTGTGAGTTCATCGCCATTGTCAATAAACAATTGAGATTTTGATAAAGGTTATAAGGATTACAACTATTTTATAGCTATGATCGTTATCATTATTATTTTGAAGAAGTCAGAAGTTATAGTCACAATGATTTTATTTTCCCAATGACGATGACAAATCAACAGTTATAACGTTGGGTGCTAGTAGATTGTAATCCTACAATGTAATACATCTTTATACCATGGCTGACTTCAGTTAACCTCTGTCTTTTTAATATCATGTGAATAGATTGATGCTGAACAAAAAAGAAGAATTTAAATCGGATATTGATTCTTTCAAAACATTGCCCGGTTTATACAGCTGGAGGCGTTAAAGGGATCGTACAATTTTAGTTGAGACCTAATTTCAGGCTTTTAAATTTTTTTGGTGAGATAATGAGAAACCTCTTATGAAATATGAAAGAGCATGTAATGTTATGAGGAATTCAACATTTATTTCATGAAAATTGGTTTTGAAATGGCTGAGATATCCCAAAAAGAGCGATTTTAATAAAGTGTGGGACCCACACTTTATTAGAATCGCTTTGTTTTACTTAGTTTTTTGATGTTTCAGTCATTCCAAACCCGATTTTCATCAAATAAATTTTGAATTTCTCTTGGAATGGTATGCTCTGTACTATATCATAAATGTTTCTTGGTATCTCGCAAAAAGTTTAAAGCCAAATTCTCATCTCCACCAATACTGTACCATCCCTTTAACTTGACTTTGATGGCAAAAGGTCTTGACTGCAAAGCAAGTTCTCGTTTTCTTAACACTTCCAAACTTTTGTCTTCATGAACATGGTAAACTTCACACAAAAGTTACTGACACGCATTTCACTGTAAAGGACATTTACTTTCTTAATTTTTCCTTTGCACTGTGCTGTAACTAGGACAGGAATTTTCCCTTCTCATGAATTTTGTATGACATTCCGCGAGCGAATGGTGCAAACGGCTACCAAAAGTGGCATTTGTTGATAAACATGAAGGCAGGAAAATCCATTAGAACGATATTGTTTTGGCGCTACACAGCCCACTCTTTGTAATCCAATCCACTTTCGTATAGATTTGGTTCCCTTGCGAAATACACCCATGCGGATTTCTTTTTCTTTAAATAAAAGCGGGAGAAAAGAGCCGCGGACGAATTGAACGCGATAGACGTTAACCGTATAAAGACTGGTAGCATTAAAGTTAACCCTTGTGTCCGCTGGAAGGTGCATACAGCTGGAAGGGAGAAGCACAATTTGCCGCCATTATTATGCACGCTCGTAATGAGTGTGTTACTCATTCTAAAATGCACACGCGTGATTGAGATTGACAACCATGAATCTGAGAAAGGATAGGGTGTTAAGGCCAACGCATCTTTTTTGGTTTTATTTGTCATTATTGTGACACCTACGTTCGTTCTGATTTAGGTTTTTCGCGTTGTATGGTATACCTTCTGCTGCACATCTACGCGTTTCTCTTGGATCCACCGTCACTCTTGTCACGAATGTTCACTACGCGATACGTCTGAATTTCTCGAACTTTTTCTTTGATGCTGAAAGCACGAGTGAAGCAATCAAATTCTTGCGAATTTTGTGCAGAAATTATCATCTTGCCATCACGACTGGGGCCCATTTCATAAAGAATTATCTTGAAATAGACCTTACGGTTGATGACATAAAAAAGAGTTACGCTCGACATGTTTATAATCACTATCATCATCAAAATCATCATCATCATCGTCGTCATCACAATTGCTAATTAACGGCAAACGTGTCGGGCTTTGCATGAGCCCGAACCCTCGAACCCATGCCACGACACCTCCCCTGTTGCATACACTCATCAAAAAAAAAAAGGAAGAAAGTAAATACTTTTTTCAAGTTCATAATTTTCATAGAAGATTTTGATGAAAATGAATGCACTGTGTACCATATTAAAGGTAATTTAATTGGCTATCAACCATGTAGGTCAATAAAAAGGAAAACATCACTTATGAGCGAACAAATTTGTTTTTGCTCTTCAAAGCGCAGAAGAAAAAACTGACATATTGTTTTTCATTTCCAAATGTCCTTTAAGATAACAATGATAAGAAAAGACCAGTTTAACACAATTAATGAGAGACATGAATGAAATAGCAAAAATAAGTTTTCGTTCTCTTCATATTCTTATAACCTCAAAGAACACCAAAGTGGGAAACTCAAGGGGAAAATAAGAATTTTCTATCAACTCAAACTTCAAATGACATGAGGAGAAAGGGCATAAAGATGATTAAATGGATAAAATTTCTTTATTTCATTCGTTTAATTTAGTAATTTAAGAATTCATGTGATAATTATAATTTACCATTTTCCTTATTTGAAAAATCAATTCAAAATTCTACCATTTTAGTTAATATTGCTTCTTCTTTCATTTAACTTGAATTTGGATTTGACAGAAAATTCGTCATTTTCCTCCATTATTTTTAGCCTCCATTGATTTTTGGGATTCAACGATATTATACAAATCATAGGTATATTTTTTTTTTTGCAACTGGAAACATGCTTTTTTTTTTGTCTTAAATTTGTCTTTTGTTCGTATTGTTACATGGAAGAGCATTTACTCATGAATGACAACTTGTTCATATTTGCAATTTTTACTTTTGTGCCTTGGAAGAGTAAAACGCAGGTGTTCGCTCATGTGTAAAGTTTCTACTTTTATTGACTTACTCAGGTGATAGCCAATCAAATCACCTTTCATATGGTATATGATACATTAACATTTAAAAATCGATCGAAAGGACAACTGTATTATAACTCGATATGAAACAGGTCTCTGAAATCATTTTGAAGATACAGTAAGTGGGAATTGGATGAATTTTAGACATAATTTTGCACAAGATCTGAGAAGTTGAGAAGAAACTGAAACCTTTAATCCGCTAAAATTTGATGTCAATTAAAGAATTAGTTGCGAATTTAGCAATCAATAGGCTTATGAAAAATCTTGCTAATAAAACAATCGTAATTGGAACAACAAATGTTTCAAATATCGTACTCTAATAACAGATAGTTGTAATCATGACTCTCCCTCTCTCTTCTTCTTCGTTTGTTTTGCCCAAAATACAGAACCAATTAAAACCACAGAATGTGGTTTCTGGGACGTGGGGTAAAGATCAGCGGAAATGCTTGACAGATCGACGAGTCCAATGAGCAGATTGCATCAAACATGTCAAAAGAGACATAGAAACAACATTTACAAATGTAGGTATGTAGGTTGAAGTAGCTGACGAAATATCTCTAAAGTAATCGGTTTTCTGCGAGCGGGATAGAGGGAGAATCTGTTACTAGTATTCTATTCTGATTATTCTGTGCATATTGTGCATCAATTTAGACGAGATCGCTCCCCTGGAAAGCTCGTCTGAAATAATGCAAAGGCAGCTAGAGCATCGAAAGATTGATAGTCGAAATTTCTGCAATGCAAACAAAAATATTCTCCCAATCACATCCTAACCGGTCATTAAAAATGAGATGCTTCACTTTGCTTTTGATTGTTTTGTTTTGTTTTGTTTTGTTTTTTCTTCTGGGCCATTGTATCTTCCCGGATGTAATATGATAATTATGTTACATAAACGTGCTTTATAACAAGTTATGAGCAATTCGAGACGCTGATTTCATTTCCCTATGGATGTAACATGTTCTACAAAGTACAAAGTAATTTTGCAACTGAAACTATGCAAGTACCAAGAACATTATAGGTCTTTGCTATATAGGTGACCAAAAATAAAAGAAGAACATCAAGCAACTTAATTTTATTGCAATACTGTTATAATCTGCAAAGAGTAGCTAAAACAGTATTATCACTCTTCTCTGCGTCAGAATGATAAATTCATGTTAGGTGCCACAAGTGTTTCTTGATCAAGTGGGGTATGATATTTTGTTTAGTTTCTGGACTCGAAGCCGGGACCCTGTGTTTAAGGGCCCTGTGGTTTATCCACCGTACCACATTGACGTCGCTAACTAATGCATTGTACCAATGAATAACTCAAAAGAAAACGAGGTTCACATTAATCAGACAGAGCCCCTTCTCACTCAGTATAGTCCATGGGCCAAGAGGCGAAAAAATTGGTTATTGGTACCATCTCAGGTGGCAATACCTTTTTGGTGTCATTTTGTTTGTTGGGCATAGATATGCTTATCAAGCTATGATAGCATTTCCAAATGAGTAGCTTAGTCCTAATAAATGAATTTTTAACCAATTTGGTCTCGTTTTTATATCCCTATACTTCTAAATCGAGGCTAACCGCTATAGAAACAAGAGCACGGTCTTCTGTATGTCCATGGAGCTCATGGTATGTCCACAGGTGTTCTGTTGTAAACGCGGTGCGCTTAGTACTTATTCAAGGCGGCAAAGGGAATATCCAAAGGGTGATGCTGTCCAGAGCTAAACGCGGTGCGTTTAGTCTTTATTCAAGACGGCGAAGGGAATATCCAAAGCCTATGATACAGTGTATATCCCTTTATCTAAAAAACAAACAAAAAAGCAATTCCTCGTGGATTTTGCCGTATTTTTGATTATTCATCATTTTCCGGTGAAAACGCTGAGGTGAAAACACTAATGCCACGCCAATGTAGCTTTATTTCCATCAAACAATGAACCGGTACTCTACAATACGTAATAATAAATACTACTGTAAATGAGCAGAGTGATTTTTGTTTAAAACTGATGTATTTGTTGAGAGGGTAGTATAAAAACAGTATAGATAATTCCTTTTATTAGTAACTTTAGATATGATAACGGTACATTGTTTTGTTTTGCTGGGGTTTTTTTGCAGTGTTTACCAGAACTGATATTGTTGTTAATCAGACAAACACACACACACACACACACACACACACGGAAACAATTGTCACACAATTAGTCCATGGGCCAAGACCCGAAAAATGGGTTACTGGTACCACCTGAGGTGGCAAGTTGTAGTTGTGCATTTTGAAATGGCATATATCTAAGGAATATTATTTTGCTATAAAAGTATAATAGCATTTCCAGAGTAGTAGCTTAGTCATAGATTTCAGCCATCAACCCGACCAATGCCAAATATTTTTGACGCTCTTTGACCAAAGACAGGCAGAGTGTGACCTTTGAAAATTTCCACTAGGAATTGTTTTTTGTTTTGTTTTTGTTTTTGTTTTTTGCTTTTTAGATAAAGGGATATACACTGTATCATTAGCTTTGGATATTCCCTTCGCCGTCTTGAATAAAGACTAAGCGCTGTGGACATCATAACCCTTGGATATTCCCTTCGCTGCCTTGAATAAAGACTAAGCGCACCGCGTTTACAACAGAACACCTGTGGACATACAGAAGACAGTGCTCTTCTTTCTATAGCGATTAGTTTCGATTCAGAAGTAAAGGGATATAACAGCGAAACCAAACGGGTTAAAAATTCATTTATTAGGACTAAGCTACTCATTTGGAAATGCTATCATAGCTTGATAAGCATATCTATACCCGACAAACAAAATGACACCAAAAAGGTTTTGCCACCTCAGATGGTACCAATATCTGGCCTGGCCCATGGACTAGTATGTGAAATTTCACAGCAGACGGGCTTGGAGAAAACCTATACACCAAGCCAACCAGCTGATCTCATGTGTTCTTCATGTCCATAACATGCACCTCCCCACAGAAACACACTATGTAACAATTTGATTCAACCAGAGGTATGTCTCAGCAATAACAAGAATCCGACGTGCACATACATGTATCTGCGACGAAAAGGTAATTCAGTGAGGCTGTCGGTTAACTTAACCGGAGGTAATACCTCCATTCCACACAGATTTCCTCTCATCGGTCAGTCATCGGAAGTAAAGTTTATCGCTTCCGGCTATCCACCGATATGTATCGGATCGCTGTCCGATTAATCCGCCTTGTGTTGGTCGACTATCAGGTCAGTGTCAGGCAATATGTCTGGCGGTGATCCGGTGAGGCAAGATTGTCCGATGAGGATCACCTGCGACATGTCTGACAGTCACCTGATAGTCGGCTAACCAAGTCGAATTCATCAGACTGCGATCCTATACACTTCAGTTTGTGGCCGGAAGCAGCATATTTTGCTTCCAATGAGTGACTGATGATTAAAAAATAAAAAAATAAATAAAAAAATAAAAACTCTGTGGAATTTGGGATATCAAACAGAAAAAAAAAAATCCTTTGTCGACTGGAGACTGTTGACAAATTTCTGTTTTCTCCTCTTCTCTTAACAGTATTTTCTTCCCTTTTTCCTTTCTTATAATTATGTTCATGTTCTTTCCTTCTCAATGTTTGTTATTGTTATTCATTGCACAACATACTCGTTTGTAATGAGTTTTGTACGGTAGCTGTTTAGCATGTTTAGTGCTTTGATCTAAAACTTTATGGAGTATTCTATATTCATAATATTTTACTTTTTTATCAATGTTAAAGAGAACTGCTAATATTTTCACTATCATGTGAATACTCCACTGTCACAATATCATCGTTCTTGGCATGAACGATTGCAGAGACGGCAGTGATGTCAGAATAGTGATAGTTGCATTTGTTGTTGTTGCAGTGATTTGAGTAGTAAAACTAGCAGTTGTTATTTGTTGCTTATGCATTCGTATCATGATATAAGCTGTGGAATCAGTCGATCTTGGAGCAATTATATTTGTGTCAGTTTGAATTATTGCGAGAGTGCTTCGATCGTTGAGGTAGTCACAGAAGTCGTGAGAAAAGTTATCTATCCAAATAAGCTTTGCTATTAAATTGGATGCATAAAACTATGAGATGCATTTTTATTCCAGTAATTCCGTGAGTTAAATTAAACGTTTTCTTGATCGTCACTCTGCTGGGGGAGGGGGGGGGGGGGGGAATCGTGCCACCAGGTCATTATGTAAACAAAGTGATGAATATTGCTGTCATGGTTGCTCAAAAAATAAGAATATCCTTGTCACTGGTTGCGTGAGAAAGGAGACACGTTCAATTCGTATTCACGGCACGCACAAGTTCTAGGGCGATGATGCGATGCATTTTTGTTGCAACATGAAGAAGAGGTAATCAACATTCCAGGTAGTTACCAGCTTCAAACTTTTTCGTCTTCATGTCCTGAACCCTAAACTGCCATTTTTTTCCCATTCTAATATCACAACGCCGTCCATCTTGTTAATTTGTCTTAACATGTTAACAAAATGCCAGATATATACAGGTCAGTGCATTTTTTCAGCATTCCTGTTTGAATAAAGTGCAAGAAAATTCAACAAACTCGAACTCTAATTATCCGTGATTATTACGAATTGTATCATCGTTATACGTACTACAATAGTAGGAAAAGTATCCCAGTGTTGTAGAAACATAATGCAAAACCAGATTGAAGATACAATGAAGTGGAGTAATTACTTGGAATAAAGTTTGAAGAAAAAAACAAAGTTTTGCCAAGAGTGCAGCGTTGCAAGCACAAACAACAAGGGATTACAACTTCACGTATAACACGGAGAAATAATCCACTGGTGTGATTGCGGATGGTGGGAGATAATGCATCATTTTTGCCATCTGCATTTAGGGTCTTTCGACGAGATATGTACCTGATCGCAGGGTAGGCAAACCACACAGAATGTTGATGATGATGACGATGATGATGATGATAATAATAATAATAATAATAATGATAATAATGATAATAATAATAATAATAATAATAATAATAATAATAATAATAATAATAGTAATAATACTAATGATAACAATAAAATAATAATTATGATATTAATAATACTAATGATAATAATAGTAATAATGATAATAATAATAATAGTAATGATAATAGTAATTGCATTTATATAGCGCTTTATACGGGTGTTTCTAAGCGCACTGGTGTTATTCATACAAGACATAAGGACAATGCAAAACCAAAATAGCAGTCACGAAAAAAAAAAAGCGATAAAGCCCAGATATGGGAACTACGAAAGGAAATAGAATGAATGTTATGGAAAGATCTAGATTTCTTGAACAGAGCGTCTTTCACAATTCATCCAATCTATACCGATTAGATGGATATAGGATGGTGGATGGCGTTCATTAAAAATCTCCAGTTTCAGCATCCACTGATGTAAAATTCATCCGCAGCATGAGCAGCTGATGCATCAATGCAATAGCCTATCACCCAATTTGTGCCAGCAAGTCAGAGCAAGCTGTCTTCATTGTACAGTCCGACCTCTCCTGTCCGGACATGTCGGGACCGGCGCTAATCCGGATAAGGGATTTGGCCGGATATTAGAGACTCAATGGCCCGAATTCACGAAGGTGGTACAAACAAAACCATGGTTTAAACCATGGACAAAAACCATGGAGCGCCAACTGTCGCACGGAATATTTCGTTACGAAATTGGTCATTTAGTCGATAAAATGACAGGTTTCGTTAACGAAATTATCATTCCGTGGAAGAAATGTTCATTTAGTGACAAAATGTTGTTATTTTGTTACAAAATAATAATTTCATTGACGAAATTACTGATTTCGTGACGAAATATTCCATGCGACACTTGGCGCTCCATGGTTTTTGTCCATGGTTTAAACCATGGTTTCATTTGTACCACCTACGTAAATTCGGGCCATTGTGTAATACGCGCAGCTGCCGAAGAACGATCGCCTGTACCGTGCCCTGATATTTTATGAAAAGTTTTCTGTCCATGTTCTTGCAGTGATTTTGGGTAGTGAATGTCTGAATGCATGTTACTTAGACGAAAATTAGATGTGAATGTATGATCATTATGTTGACAATAATTATAATGTAATTCATGTGAGTTTGTGCAGGAACTTTGTTCGAGTTTGAAATTCCCCTTTTCCGTAAGCATTAGATTGAGAGGAAAAATCACGCCCAGATCGCATCCGGATAATAGAGGGATGCGGATAAAGGGAGGCCAGAAAAGAGAGGATGGACTTTATTCGTGTACAAGGTATGAACTTCAAGCGAAATTCTTCACCAGGTTGAGGTTGAGGTAATTGAGTATGTAAATTTGATATTAAATCACAACTTTTACAAATCATAAAACATTGGAAGGAAAACAGAGAGAAAATAGCGGAAGTTGCAGTATCCCACGTTGTATGGGTCCAAGTCAGATACGGAAAGTGCTCATAAGTATTCTTCAAATTTAAGATAAGATAAAATATGCGATTGGAATCCCTATAGTATAAAGAAATGAGGGACTTCTTTAAAGGAAATGAAATAATCATCCCTTTGTTATGTCTTTGTAGTTCATTGTGCTGGATGCTCATTGTTATCGCTGAATTGTTTTAAACTTAATTTCTGTTCAAGTTTTCTCTCTATCTCTTTTTTCTGTTAATCGTTACTCAAACACTCTCTTATCGTTTCGATCTTATGTTTTACGTAATCAAATCTTAAAATGGAATATTCTTTAACTTTGAGTCTCCAATTATATTTATTTGAAAGCTGCTAACATCACTATTGTGAAGTCGTAACAAGATCCCCTCCCCCCCCCCCCCTTCCCCCCGCTACTTGATACCGGGACCGATTGCAATCAATTTTGATTTTTTTTTTTGTAATACAAGACATAATATTTATTGCATTTCAATTTATAGTATTTTCTTTGATCACAATTCTTTTGTGATTTTGTGTGCTTATTTATGGGTGTTTTTTTTTTTTGTCGGAAGTGAAATAAAATGAAAATGGGATTTTAAAAAAAGTTTTGTGCTAAAAAACTTAACGCTTTATTTTTACTTAGGCTAACTTTCAAGTGCATAGTCCGTAACCCCCCTTAAGCAATCTATACGGTGAACTATAACCAAGTTACAAAAAGTGATAACATTTGCACATACCAAACAGTACAGATATCAACCCCATTACGTACTCTTAATAACCAACACCAAGTCTTCAATTATTAATGTACACCTTGCAATCGACGACATTACTACTTTGACTTTCGGAGTGTCTTTACATAATTTGACAAACGAACTTGTCCAACCGACGCCAAATTTACCCCACTACTGTAAGAAGCAAATCAAGCGGGAATCCAGCGTCGTTATTCCTTAGTGACTACCACGAATAATCGGAAGTACCACAAATCAAAAAACAAAAACAGAAACAAAAACATATGGTGTCAGGTTTGGTCCCTGCAAATAGCCATTTGCAAATAAACCTCGTTAGCTGCCAATGAGAGATGCTTTTTAAAAATTTAGGAGCAGCGGATGCCCGTTTGGGTAATTTTACGCTGCCAATTATTATGAGCCCTTATACCCATGATAGATATCAAGGCGCCTTCGGGAAATATACTCATGCAACTCTACGTTGGCAACACTGGAACTCGTTTGGTGTTTTGTTTTTTTTCTTAGATTATTTCTGAGAATTTTTAAAGGCGATTTGCCTCAAAAGAAACAAAAAAATGGCATGACCCTTTCGTCTGCTGTTCTGTATTTTTATTCATTCCCTTTCTTTAGCATCTATTATTTTTCTTAGTTGACTTACTCTTCTTTCGTATCGCATCCGTCAATATCAGATCTATCTACGCCAGCAGGCGAAACCAACGGACGGTTATGTTTTCGAGTCCGTATGTCTGTATGTCTATGGCTGTCTATCTGTCTGTTTGTCTGTGTACAAGGTATCTCTAGAACGAATGAGCGAATTTTCACAAAAATTGCAGGGTGTGTCAATTCACTTCAAATCACTTCAAATCACTTCAATTCAATTCAATTCTTGAGTGGTCCACAATCTACAAGCACTGCTTTTTAGTGGAGCTCTCAGTTCTCTTTTTTCTCCAAAAAATATAATTTTGTATTTTCCCGTATATCCATGATTCATCTCTATTAGTTTGTTGTATATCGTTAATCCTTCGCACTTTGTACTGTATATATGCTTATGATGGATTTTCTGATTTACCTTGTCTTATGTTTTGTTGGAAAGAAAATGAGAATGAAATAAATGAATTCAATTCAATTCAATTCAATTCAATTCAATTCAGTTGAATTCAATTCAATTCAATTCAATTCAATTCAATCGTTTATTTATTTTTTTTTTAAAACCGTATATATGATATAAAGAAATGTGCCAAAAGGACAGTTCATTGAACATAATATAAGATATATGCATGGATGGTATTGAAACAAAAACAAAATCAAAAAGAACAATGCACACTTTGTCATGGTAACAAAAAGAAGAAGTAGTCATAACGATGGAAACGAGTGTTCCACGAAAAAGCTGAGCTTATAGGACGTGGAACACTGAAAAGAAAACAACAGCAGCACCACTGTACCAATAAGATATATTTATGTTAAATTCATCGATGTACCGTTGTATTTTGGTCATTGGTTCCCTATATTGATGCTTCATTGACGTAAGCGTTCATGATGATGTAATAAAAAAAAAAAAGTAGATTTTTCCGGTCATTCATTTCATTCATTCATTTTACTTTATTTCGTCACGGTACTGGGCTCAGCCAGAGGCAGGCCCCCACGATTCGTCATTATGAACGGGAATGGATATTGAAAGATAAGATTTTTTTTTTATGAAAAGATCACTTCAAAATGATAACGCTCTAATGATCTCCTCACTACATCAAATTGTAAAGTGTAAACTTTTGATAACCGATATAAAACTTCTTGATTTTTAAAATGAATTGATTTACTTTCGAAGAGCGTATTTTTCTTCACTTGTTTTTCCCTCCAAAACAAGCCTTCGGCGTGTTGTCACTGAACACTGCAGGTAACGAATTTTTTTGAAACTCAAGAGGCTTGAGGGGAAGACGGCTTTCGATATCTGATACACCTCTAAGGGGTATTAATTCCGTTGTCGTGGACGGCCTCTAAATCAGCAAGTGTAATTTCCCCTCATTTTAAAGATTTTATACAGGAGCAAGTAGAAATCATGTTGAAAAGAATAGAGGAATAGCTTCTGCATGGCCACCCACTTGTTCTGAAATAGTGTTTGCATAAAATGTATAAAGCAATGCATGGAACACTGTAAGTATGTCAGTAATCAATCATTTTATTACGTCGACATGAGGAACGAGCGTTTTCAAAATCCAAGGTAGTTGATGTCAAGTGCGAATAACATATAATTATCATCTGAGTCTTGAGTCCGACAATTACAGGGTTTGTTTATATTGGTTTTATGTATGTCATAGTGTGTGTGTGTCTGTGTGTGTGTGTGTGTGTGTGTGTGTGTGTGTGTGTGTGTGTGTGTGTGTGTGTGTGTGTGTGTGTGTCTATCATAGTTTTTTCAATTCCAGACTTGTAACTGTTTGTCAAGTATGTGCGAAGATAATGTTTTTGTGATCCTTGCTTTAAGTTCTGTTTTCTTTTTAGGAAGCGGTGGCTGAACGGGCGTAATGATTTAAAATCTCTAGCCAATCTGGTCCTATATAGACAACAAAAATCACTAGGGGCATCTCAATTCATAACATTACTGTGTCGCACCGGTCCATCAGTCTGTAAAATATGCGTTGTTTGATACTGGAAGGTGTGAAGGGGAGACTATAGAGTAACTAGGTGCCTTCAAGGTTAAGCATTACATTGCGTCGTTACACCGGATGATGTAGCGAATAAACTTAAACCCCAGAGGGGAAGCCATTGCTCGTAAACAAAGGCTCGTATTTCCATATTGCATTACAGCGTACTCGCAGTCCGTGAATATCATCGAACAATCACCTTAAATCATTATGAAATACACATACTTTCCTTTGGTCGTGGTAACATTGTTGTCTCTTGTATACCAATTCCCCAATGCTCTTCCTTCCTTTACACCTTCACACTATTTCCGTAACTCTTCCCTGGCTGAAGATGACAATTCTATGCTTTGAAGGTTCTTACGAACAATGCGTTTGTAGGAATCCCAATGTTTGCACGAATTCTGGAATCCGTAGAGATTCGTAGATGACCGGGGCATAGTTTTTTTTTTTTTTTTTACGGCCTTCTTACGAAGATCGTACGAGAGCCGTTTAATTCGCAAGAATTTTCGTTTGTACAATACAGCCTTACAGTTTGTACTTTATTCGCAAGAATGCCTTGAATTCTCATTACATCATACTTATAAATGGCCATCTTACGATTTTTGTTGTCGCAAGATAGTCGCGCAGATAGCCGTGTAGCTTACGGCATTCTCAAATCATTTGTAGGAATTTTCTGGTATATTTTGTCCAGTTGCAAAAAAGCGCTGTCGTCTACTATGTACAAAATTCTAGGAGGGTATTTTGAAAGTTTGATACTGTCTAAATGTGTTAGCATAATATGTCACTTCCTTTAATGTAAAGCAGTCATTGTCACTGAAGAAGTCAAGAAGCTTTTGTTCTATCATGGCATTTAAGTCATATTTTTCTCATCTTCATTGCTTTCACTGTGCTTTCTTGATAGTTCTCCCTCCTCCTCCTTCTCCTCGTCGTCATCTCCCATCGCCTCCTCCTGGTCACTTCCGATGTCCACCACCTCTTGATGAAGAAGCTTTTGTTGCAGCTCTTCCCTTCATTCTATCCTTTTTCCTCATCTCCCTCCTTTCTTTTCCTCCCCTTCGGCCCTCTTCCCTTTGATAGAATTCCCTTTTGGTCTCATTCTTTTTCGACAGGAGATGCTTCCATGAACCGAATGAGAATTTGAACTTTATACTCCCTGAAACTCAACAATAAATATTGCAGAAAAATCCTACGAGCAGCTTACGAATATCTCATGAACGCTACGAGTCGTTCGTATGAACGCCTTACGAATCTCCTTTCATAAGGCTTTATTACGAACGCCGCAATAGTAAGAACCCTCTGTGAACAACTTAAGACGTTCTTAAGAATTTGAGGCTTCTTGTTCGAGAATATCATTGTCTCGCGACCCTACCAAATCTACAAAAACCTTGCGTGGATTTACATTGTTCTTACGACGGTCTTACGGTCGCCTTACGAAAAGGGGATTTCGTACGATGTGGAAAAAAAAAAATCTTAGACAAGACCATCGACCAGGCTGCGAACTTATAGACATTACGAAATGATCTTTTAACAAATATTATTCTTGCGGTGTTCGTAGCCGTTCGCAAAGGCATTTGTGACCGAGCTTTGTTGATCTCAAGCCCCAGTCACATAATGCTCTGCGTCCGGCGTTACGTCCAAAAAAGTCATTTTTTCCGCGGACTCCCGCGGATCCTTTGCCGTCACCAGAAATTTGTACAAAACATGCGGACATAAAATGCGGGCGATACGGACAGATACGACCAGATGCGTATACTTGCGTCCACTTGCGGATATTCTTACGAATTGGCACATAATAGTTCTGAACACTTGCGGAGAGTTGCGGATATTTTCGGATAGTTACGGATAGTTACAGATTGTTATTAATAATTATGGACAATTTGGTTTTCTCTTACGATTCCTGCTAAGTCAGTGTATTATGACAGCAAGGTTATTACATTTTATTTTATTTATTTATTTACAATCTCAAATAATCAACTAATTGCGTTGACTCATTATCCTGCAAAAATGGGTATGTCGGGGCTGTGATTTACGTAACATTTGAATGCTTCAATTGATACAATTGTTGAAGAGGGATAATTAAGCTCATTCCAAAGTTTGGCCCCTCGATAAGATAGGGACCGTTTACCATAGTTGGTCTTCGGTTGAATGAGTTTCAATTTGAATGGGCCGGACCTTGTGCTATAAGCAGTCTGTCGAAAACAAAACATTTGATTTAAATAGGGAGGGTATAATTCATGTAATGAACGGTACATTGTATACATGCTAGTTGTTTAGCCCATCTTATACGTAGCCGATCTAATTTCAATGTATCATATAAATTATCAGAAGGATGCATATAATCAACATTCATAACAATACGAAGTGATCTATTTTGTAGTATTTGTAATTGCGAAAGGTAAGATTTGGAGGCATTTGCTCAAACCGGACTACAATAATCATTTTGGACTGTCTTACATTGTATACTGGGGAAAACTGAAATTGTATTACGTACAAGTTGTGAAAAAAAATCGTAATCCTTTAATTTGCTTTACAATAATAAAAGATATATGAAATTTTGAACTTGAAGTTCGAATTTTTTGTGCAACTCAAATATGAATAAACGTCATAAATGTAAAGAATGTATTGTGACTGTGCATCACAAAACGAACAAAAAGTCGCACACACTGATTTTGTTTGAGGATTGAAAATAGGTGAAATGGGTCAACCGAGCCGATCTTGACCCTGGGTAAATAAGGCTTTATCATTATTATTATTATTATTAATATTATTATTACTACTATTACTATTATTATTATCATTATTATTATCATTAGTATTATTATTATCATTAGTATTATTATTATCATTATTATTATTATTAGTATTATCATTATTATTATCGTTATTATTATTGTTATTATCAATTTCAGTTTAATCTGATAATCCCCTCATTGTTGTTACTCCGGTGGTTTCCATCCTGTTTTTTGTCCCATTCATCGCACCGCAACCAGCACGGCTTGATAAAGATTAAGCGCTTGAATAGACACTGTACTTCAGAGCCTCTTTTCTCAGTTTACACTTTTTCTGAGTGTGTGCATTCTTTCCACTATTTAGATAGGTTAGGAGAGTCCATTTGATTTGAGTAATACATCATTTTAAAGCTTAAAGTCTGCTCTTTCAAAATATGCTCTCCAGTAAAATTTCATGCGTGGCGACTTTTTGTGTGTTTTGTGGTGGAGGGTCACATATAACATCACTATACCACAAATAAAATACAATATAGATCGAAAAGTTAAACATTAGAGTAAGAAAATATTACTTGCAGTCATGGAATAGACAAACTGTGGTTACGCTGTCATTGTTCAGCGATATTCATGACTTACTGGGTTATGTTAAGGAGATATTTATGATAAAGCAATGCTTATTAAATTTACAGAAAAAAAGACATCAAAACTTTCAAACACCCCTCCCACACCCAAATACAATATCAAGTCATCTCTTGAAGTAGTGTTGGGTATTTTCTGTTTGAATTTCTTGTATGCATGTCATTTTGTAATGCGCAGTAAAGTATATCATTATAGTAGCCTTTATTATTATTATTATAATTATAATTATTATTATTATTATTATTATTATTATTATTATTATTATTATTATTATTATTATTATTATTATTATTATTAATATTATTATTATTATTATTATTATTATTATTATCACCCAAAATAAAAATGTAATACACATTCGATGGAGCGTAAAGTGCATGGGTAAGACTATTAGAGAAATACAAAATTCGTTCTCATTTTATATAGTTGCCCCTGTCCCACACCTTCCCCGTCCAGAAAAGTGAATAAAATGCTATCACCCCATCCCCTACCCAAAATATTGCTTTTTTCGAAACATATACATTCGAAGAGTACAAGAAAAAAAGTTCAGCACCAAGAGTCAACCGATGTCATGAGTATACATGGTATATGGGTGCCACTTAGAATGACCAGTATGTGGGAGAAATTTCATAATTTGACCATGCAGTTCTGCCTCTCCACCGCTCCGACTGTGTTGTAGTATTCCTTCAGGTAAAGGCGCTGCAGCTTGGCAACAGGAGTAGTGTGCCTTCCCACGAGTCTCTGTGTTCCCATGCGAGTGGAAAACGGAAAACGTCGAAGGACGTAATTGTCCGCAACATCCGTAGCTGTCCGTAAATATCCGTAAGCGGAGGAAACTGTTGTGATACGTTAACTTGCGGTTAATTTCGGATACTTACGGTGGACGTAAGCGAACGCAAACGGGCGGAAGGTAAATTTTTTTGCGGATGGTCTGCGTCCAAGCCACGGGTAGTTACGTTCAGTTACGGATAGTTACGTTTGGTTACGGTTACTTGCGTAAGTTTACGTCCGTGGCGTCCCTCTGCGAAATTTTGAACATTTCAAAATTTCGCAGGTTCGGCGACTTCATTTTGCGTTTCTTTACGGATGAGTTACGGACAGTTACGTCTACATACGTCCCTGCGGATGTCTGCGTCCACGCTGCGTCCCCCTGCGTCGACTCATTCGTATCTATCCGCGGCGGACGTAATCCATCGTAAAGCACTGTGTGACTGGGGCATAAGAACGAGCTGTTTCTCTGACAAAGACTTGCATGTCTCTTTTCCAGCTGTGCCTTCGTAATTTTTTTAGGTTTCGTCAGGTTTTTGCAAACAATCGCAATCAAATTCGCAAACAGTTTTCATTGTCGTAAATAGTTTTTCTTGTCGCAAAGAAATTTTTAACATGTTCGATCCCCTAGAATTCGCTACGCTCGCAAACATTCGCCGCTCAGTGAGATACCCCCTTTACGCATGCTTGCGTACGCAGTTACGCGCACTTACATCTTAGTGGAACTGGTCAAGAGTTATACAGCCCAATACCTCCTGGGGGAAAGAGTTCCAGAGGTCCTCCATGGAGTCTGGAAAGAAGGAGTGCTGGAAAGTGATAGTTCTCGACTTCTTTCTTGCAAATGGCACTACAAACTTTAGAGTGCGCCGTCTAAACGCAGCGACTGGTTTTGGATTACTGAACCTTCGGCATGTCAAACTATATCCGAATGATTCTGTATACCTCAAGGTTCAATATTGCGATGTTTGCTTTTGCTTTGGTTAGGTTTTTTACCGTTGTACATGATATTACGTGCGGTTTCCTTTCAGGAAGGAATGTAGGTTAGATCGAGCACGTAAACAAAAGGCAAAAGCGCGTCTGATTTACACAAGTAGAATCGATATCATATATACACAGTGACGATGCTTTAACGAAATCTTTTGCACGTAACGATGTGTATGTATGTGTGTGTGTGCGTGTGTGTGTGTTTTCAGCGCCCGCTAAAGGATATCCTCATTTCTGCATGAATACATGTACACCCTTTTATTAAACAGTAAGCACGGACACAAACTCCCACAAACACATACAAAGTCATGCCCTGTAGCAGACATATTACAAATGTCAATTCATCATTAAGTGTTTTCCTCACTCAGTGTTTTTCCTTTAGTACGGTTTCGAACGACTCTTTTTCCTAAAAGATTATCTTGTTGTTTTTTTACGTAAAATACTTAAAAGCCTAAGGCGAAAACTTGTTGGCTGATTGTAAACGAAAGGGAAAATGGAGAAATACTAGTACCAGGTGAAATTGAGGCAAAGTCGTTTGGAAAACATGATGAGGAACAACTTTCATGTGAAGTTTAAGAAGAATGGATATCCTATTTTCACTGTTTAGAATTTGTCATTATGCTCTTATCGCAAATAGCATGATTAGCTAAGGTTTCAGGATCTACTACAAAGTGCATAGCCACATAAATGGTTCTGACATTGTTGTTAGGTACACACTGTTACATTCTTGCTGCCATTTATCAATTTATCCAAAGCGGCACCTTCTCGGTAATTCTAATTGTACAGAAGATTGAAATGCCATACAAATATATTGAATTAATCAATGTACATCAATAATATGTATACATTATATATTATAATGTTAGGCCCTATATATATATATATATATATATATATATATATATATATATATCAATACATGTATATACAAACATACATACAATATAATATATAATTATACATGTATATATATGTGTGTGTGTGTGTGTGCGTGTGTGTGTGTGTGTGTGTGTGTGTGACGGAGGAATGACTCGCAGATGTTGCAGTTATGTTCACAGTGGCCTTTTATTCTCCCAAGCTTTCGACTGTGTTACCAGCCTTTTTCGAGGGCTTTTAAGGCGTTGGGATATGCTTGTTGTGTGTGGTGTGGTGTCAGAGGGATGAGAGGAATATATATAAATATATAATAGCACAATAACATCTGTTTGAATTGGAGTACAAAATTATATATGAGAGTCTCAAAATGCAGAATGATGTTTGTTCGATGCATGGTATTATCTTTATGCGTAAGAGTACTGAAACACCTAAAAGAAGTCATTGTATGAATGTATAGGGAGCAGTATGCAAAAAGAGACTAGCTTGTTGCGTAATATAGGAACTTCTGATCCGAAATCAACGAAAACGTTTACGGAATTGCTGTCATTCTCTCTTTCTCCGGGTGTCTGCCATAGCAGGTTGTGGTTACGGGTGATGTTTGTTAAAGTGTAAAGAACGTATGTAGCCTGATAACGAACCTTCGGAATAAAAAAAAAAAACAAACAAACAAAAAAAAAAACAACACCTAATTACGTTTCCGGATTAACGAACCTTCGGAATAACGAACTGTAACCGCTGTGAAAATATCGTGAATTTTACACTTTTATAGTGTAAAACACAATAGACATTACACGGAGTATGTCAGTGCTTATTAGGACCACTATTATTGCATGGTGAAGCAGACTACGGTAAACTTTTACCAATGACCAAGAAAAGATAAAAAAAAGAAAGAAGATTAGACAACTAATCTCGTTCTTCAATGTAATAGATTATTATTCTAGCATTGTGCAAGTTAAATTCATTTTCTTACTTGATACTACACATGTATTATACGTCAGATCGTAACTTGAGTTTGATATTTTCAGGCTCGATTTCAGTTTATTTTCTTCATCAACATTCACCACAATCCATAAGATGTGATCTTATATCTAGTCATTCTCTTTCTATCTATTCACCCATCCAGTCATCCATATAACTACCTATCGAGGCACCAGTTAGCTGCCTATTTTTCTCTTTCAACTATAAGAAAAAAGGCGTCCGTTTTATCGCACATTCCTTTATCAAACTGTCTTTTTTTTCTCCCTATTTCTTTGTGGGGCATAGGTCGTACGTCAGTAAACCTCCCGAGGCTTTAGCCTCTTGTCAAGGCCCTCTCGCTGTGTGGTAAAGATAGCCCATCAGTCGAGTGGGGTTGCGCTGTCGCGCTTGGCTGGGCTCGCTTCGCTCGCCCGTTACAGCCGTCATACAGGGAGAGGGCCTTGACAAAAGGCTACCAAGGCTTGAAATCCAGGGAGGAGTATTTTATCACCAATCAACTACATAAGCCGTTCGAATCTGTCGGGAGCAGAATCGTAACATCACGAGAGTTCAATCCTATCAGGGCAGCCACGAAGCCCATAATCTCCCGGTAATATCAGATCACATTTGACTTCCAGTCGCACGTCGTCATCGAGACACCCTCTCATCTCAATGTTTGCAAGACAGACCTGCACGGCCAGGAATTTAACAACGGAGAGATCTCGGAATATGAATCCGTTCCTCTGTCCTTTCTCAGCAAAATGTCGACACAGGGGACTGGAGATCGGCCGGGGTGCATGCCCTTCGCGAAAGGTCTAAGATTC
This sequence comes from Diadema setosum, assembly GCF_964275005.1. Taxonomy (NCBI): domain Eukaryota; kingdom Metazoa; phylum Echinodermata; class Echinoidea; order Diadematoida; family Diadematidae; genus Diadema; species Diadema setosum. Next base: position 26,606,002 of record NC_092700.1, on the reverse strand, counting down.
GGTCGCTCGAGAAGCGCGGTGTTGCGTTACGCTGCAAAGCATACGGCCTGCCGTCATGGCGATGTTTTCTACACTGCTAGGCGGAGTTATAAGGCACCCCTGACTCAATAATCCAACGGCCCAGAGGAGCGGGACGATCCGGGGGACGATTAGGACGTTATTTCGCCGTCGGATAACCACACGAGCGCCATACAAATACCCGAGATATGTCACTCATCCTGAAGAAATTCTGGTCAGCAAGGCCACGACCCTCGTGAAATCTCACGCAAAAATTCCTAACCGTACAACTTTTTGTTGTAGAGACTTTAGTACATGTATAGCAAATCGATTTGGTGTTTTATTATGTGAGGGGGTGCACCGTACTAGCAAGCCTCCCCCTCCTCTCCAGCCTTGTCATATATCCATAATATCTTTTTTAAGAAAAAGAAAATATTGTTGTTGTCTTTTCATCTTCCTCATCAATATTACATAATAATGAATGTTTTTTGTTGAATTTTTTGATATCAAGATATATTTTCTGTGGGTCAAATTTATGTTTTAGTTGGAGATGAAAAATGAACGAATGAATGAATAAATGAAACATAATCTTATGAAATACAACAGAAATATAACAGCTCCCACCACCACAACCACACAGATTTTACAGAGAGCTTCCACTCATGCAAAGGTACCACAAGAGGGATGTATTATTTGTACAAAAATACAATTCAGTTACAGTTTACCTATCATGATTACATTCCCTTAAACTGATGAAAAAAAAATGAGCTGTATTGATTACGTATGTTTTGCAAATGTCATATTGTACTTTATACTTTTATTTGAAATAAAATTAAAAAAAAATATAAATGAAATGAATGAATGACATGACACTTTTGTGGGACTTGTTGACTTTATTGCGGCCTGAAACTTATTTCTTGTTTTCTCTATGCACCGTTGTATCACGTCACATTGATCATTTTCGTAAGCGCTCGCTGATGGAAGAGGACAAAGCCAGAATAGGCCATATTGAAAATGGTTGTAATATGATTGTATCAAAGATGGCTGTTGTTTTTCAGAATGGAAGATTGATTGAGCAGGTTCTATTTTTTTCCATCTAGCACACCTGGGGATAAGCAATATGTTTGCTGAACTTCATTTCACTCTATTTGATTACTTTAGACTGCTCTCAGTTGCTGTGAGGTTATATCGTTTGATATTCAGCGTCAATAAGTCAAAGAAATCGCCTTCACTGTTTGTCAAGCTGGAGATAGCATTTTGTCTTCTCGAAACCCTCACAGGGAATTCTGTGAATCACAACTATCACTTTTAAACATTAATATATGTAAACTCTCTCTCCGCCTCCTATAGTTGTATAATCTATGTCACTCACATCAAATACACAATGTCACTGTTGGTGTTTAGAGAAGTGTCGGTTCTGTTCGAAACGTTGATGTTTAAGAAGTATGTTTGTATGGACTAAAAGCAAGATAGTTTTAAAAAAAAAAAGCTTCAGAGACTTAAGAAAGAAACTGTTGAAATGACAAACGTGCTAGCAATCTAACTCAATGGCGAAGACAATTATTAACACAAAGACGAAGAAACACGCACACTCAATGAATGTATTTTATGTGTGTGTGTGTGCGTTGCGTGTGTGTGAGTGTGTGTGTGTGTGTGTGTGTGTGCGCGCGCGCGCGGAGTTCTATTTCGTTCTCTTATTTACTTCAAGTGTCACAATGATATCAGATTCAGTTATCGCGGGTTTTAAGAGGGACACGTAAAATCAAATTTGACATATTTCTGACCAGTATATTATTTTCCTCTCGAGGGGAAAGAAAAAAGATATTGAAGAAGAACTTCGTAATGAGCGGAAGTTCGCCCATCAGCATACGGTGTAGCCAGAGGTGTGGCTCTGTATGTCTCGCGTTAACTCAGTGATAAAATTATTCAAAACAAAAACCAGTTTTCATCTTTATATTGTTGCAGTATACAGCTGTTGGGCAACTTGCCATTAATAACAACCGAATCTATTACTACGTGTCTACTAGCATTTTTTTTTCTCATCGCACAGCCTAAATCTTATTGTGCTGTAAGTTTCACTCTAACAACAACAACAACAAATGTGTGTCGTCGATATTTTTAGATAAATATTGTGCGGTTTTATTATAAAAAAAAAAAAGAGGACGGTAGTCAACACGGTCGTCTTAAAGGTACTGTTTACCATTGGGAGCAGTGATTTTAAAAATGTTTGAGTTATCACAATATTATGTGCTGCATATATTGTATGTATAGGTCACTTGTATCATAAAACATCCTACCGTATAAGACTTTCGCAATAAAGCCTAAAATATAAGGGGATATCAGTATTTTCTTAATAAATCATAACTGTATATGGTTTAGTCTAGAAACAATTCTATTATAACTATTGTTCACATTTTGTATATTCAACAATACATTACATGGATTATACTGCTTAAAATTATTTTACATTCGCTGTTTCTACCACTAACTCACATTTTAAAACTCTTTTGAATCACTAAAGCTGCGTTTTTGTTTCATCTACAAATGGTAAAAAAAAATGTCTTTAACTCTAAGACAATTTGATACCCACCCACGTCCAAACACCGTTTCAATGGAATGGCACATCAAATTTTCTCCCCTGAATGAGGTCACATCGGCAAACATTCCCAAAATGGCGTCAGAGCCAGGGTACACGCCTTGAATTACGTACTTATTCCAAGGACATTTCCATAGATGGCGTTTTGAAAAAAATATTTACACTAGATTGAATATTGCAACAAAATACCACTTTCTTGATACACTATATGCAAGTAAGCAGATTTCAGTTTGAATTGTATTCAATCCGCGTCACTTTCATTTAGTAATGAGAGTAAAAAACGTATTTTTTAATAGGACGCCTAATGGCTATAGAAAGGGGAAAAATCTTTGTTAGGGAAATGTCAACACCTCCGTATGTCTAAAAACAGATCTTTTTCGTTGCTTCTTTCTTTTTTTTTTTTCTTTTTTTCTTTTTTGGACACGGCTATGTATCAAGTAATAAAAGAGAGCGACCCCCTGTGACGGTGTCGTAATTTGTATACACGTATACTGATCAAGTTTTTGCTTAATGTCGTTGCAGATCTGTAGCTTTCCCCTCGCGGCTATAAAGATTGTTCGCTTGATTTAGTTGTTTGTGCCCCGCAAGGCGTCTTTGGCGAATTTCACTTATGACGTCATCACTCTGTCACGTGTTTTTGAACGTGTCCACGGAGTGGATTGGATTGGGTGGGTGGGATAAGGTGATTATCGCAGTGTGTGTGTTTTTTGTTTTTTTAACACTGCAGGGTATGAAAATCGGAAATACATACCTCCCAAAGGTTCATTTATCATTTCAAGTTCCATTTGCTTTGACGTCAAATGGACTAAATAAACAACAAAAAAGTGTAAATCCGTGAAATCTTATCAAAATACTCTCCTTTAAGTCAAGTTTAACTAATGGGCAAAAGCCTCGTTGAATAACAGAAAAATAACGTAATCATGTGAAGTCATCCATTAGAATGTACATAATTGACAATATAAGTGATAATGTCGGAAATGCACTCTCATGTGGGTAATTTCAAAGAACCTGATACCGACCTCCAAAACCACTGGTTACAGTTCGTTATTCCTTTTCTTTTCTCTCTATCTCTCTCTCTCTCCTTCTTCTTTTCTTTCTTTTTAAGTTTTGGATTAGCGAAACTTCGGAATAACGTACCTTATTTCATTTTCGGATGAACAAACCCTTTGGAATAACGAAAATCACCCACATCGATGCGAAACTACAAAAAAAAAGTTACTTAAATTAGGAATGAATATATAAGAAATAAAACGCTGTCAATGCTCAAATTCCCTCTTTTCTACTATAACCCTAACAAAATCACAATATTTCATTTTTCTTAAATATTTAGGCACAGACACATTGTAACATCCACTAATGAGTAGGCCTACACGCAAAAATATACTAACTATAAATCACAATCAAATCAAAACAATTTTTTTTTCCTTGGAGAACCATAAAAATTGGTAATTTTTGTTTTCTACTTTTTTTACAAACCGAATGAAGAGCTGCTCAACACCTATAGAACACACAACGTGACAGAATTGCCAGATTGTCTTATTCTCGAGCTTTCACAATTTATTCGTAACTCTTTTTTTAACGTCCGATTTTCCCCACAATCGTCATGTTCACTGCTCTTCTTTTCCGAGTTTCTGTTGTCATACATAGCAACATAACAGGAGGATGGACTTTGCCAAAACTTTCCTCATAATGCATGTATCAGACCAAGCTGAGGGTGGAGAAGTAGGGGAGGCTCTTTCAAAAGATCAACTTTATAAGTGTTTATGAGAGGCCGGTGAAGCGTGTGAAAGATTAAGAGTTGAAAGGGGGGTAGACTACTCAGAATATACCAAAGCAAGAGGGACGGATAGGGTTTATATTTTAACATTACCAGACTTTCGCAACAACATCAAACTTTCGATTCCTGAACATCGTAGTTTTCTTTATTTTGGAGTTAGTTCGTTGTTTTCCCACCCGTCATTGTATGTGACTATAATGTTTGTGTTTACATTTTGTGCTTTCAGGATGTCTGTATGCATAGTACATGTTATATTTATGGTTACAAATCGTTTTTGTGAAGGTTCGCTAATCCAACAACGAAATAATTATGTTATTCCGAACGATCGCTCATCAAACAATGAAATAAGGTTAGTACGTTATTTTTACGCATCTTCTTTTCATTTTCTGTTAAACGAATCTTGGGAGTAACGAACTTCATTTCATTTTGTTAAATTTTACGATGTATATTTCATTCATAAATATCAAAATAGATTTAGATATGAAATATGAAATTTCGAATTACCAAACCTTCGACACAACGCCTTAACATGCTCGGATTAACAAACATTATTTCGTTTTTCTTAACATCAGAACAACGAATATTGCTCATATTTACATTCATCAGGGCGCATGATGGCTCCAGATGATATGGACTGCTTTCATTCATTCCAACTCAAACTGTACACGGGATATTCTTTGACATTGCTTGAAATGCAATACATGATTTCTGTATCTATTGCCACATGTACATCATGGTATTACGCTAAGAATTAACAAAAATCAGATCTTACGGCACTGTTTGTCGCTTGATACTTGCGATATCGCAATCGAACACTCTTCTGTGAAAAAGAGGGGGGGGGGGGGCTATTACACCCTCCACTAACTTTTGAAGTCGAAATAAGCGCCGAGGGTGCTTCACTATACAGAACGCCCTTTTTCTCAGATTACCCTTTCTGTAGTACTCGTATTACAATGTTCGGAATTTCAAATGTGTAGTCACATCAATAGTGCATGGCTTTTTATCTTAATGGAGAGAATAAAAATCTTGTGAAACAGAGAGTTGCAGGAAAAAAAAATATGTCATGTGTACCATGTGGGTGTGTGTGTTTTTTTTTTAATTACTTGACAGCATAATTATTGTTTTCGTGTTTTTTTAATATTGATATACACTGACTGATGGAATGAATTTCTTTCTGTTTGTCTGTCTCTCTCATTCATACACACTCACTCTCTATCTAACTATCTATCTTTCTATCTATCTATCTGTCTATCTACCTATCTCTCGCTAAGATATTCATAAACATTATTATATACTTTCTCTTTCGCTTCTTGCTATATCAAATCTTAAAATAAGCAACTGGGACAGAGGCGTTACATTTCACTTTGGCATCGATTTTTATTGCCGCATGGATTCTTGATCGATCCCTGTTGAATGAAAAATAAAAGTACGTAACAGAGAGAGAAAAAAAGGAACTGAAAAATTAACAACAATAGAACACAATACGTCACAGAGAAAGAGAGAGAGAGAGAGATTATAAATCAACAGTCTACAGTTATTTCTGGACTCAAATAATATGCACCTGTCGCCATATCTTTCAACATGTTGCATTACTAAAAGGTGGAAGCTTTAGTTCAAAAAAATTTCAGCTTGCTTGTCTTTACCCCATAGCTCCCTTCCCAATAACACAACGATTTTGAGGGAATAAGTGCATATTCATTCATTCATTTATTTTATTTTGTCACGGTACCGGGCTCAGCCGGCGGCCGTTTTTCAGCCAGTCCGTGAATTAAAAATACACGTTACACAATGAATTGTACAATACAAAAGTTACATAACTGAAAATGAGTAAGAAAACAAAACAAATCAAAACAAAACAAAACAAAACAGCATAGCAAACGTTTACAAATAACATGGGGTAACATAAGGTAACAAAAGTACAAAACTTAAAACCTACAAATATGTGCAAAATAAACTTATCAAAAATTATACAAAATTTAAGATGATTGTCATAGTAAAATACACAAATGAGATCAGCTAATTGCAGACTGATCTCTCCCCCTCCCCCCCCCCCCCGCCCACTCATTTATACTAATCTCCGGTGTTTACTAAACTCAAATATTTAACGTTATGAAATTATTCACCTGTCTCCTGAAGTCATTCCAACCAAGCCTTTTTATATCATTCGTTAAGCTATTCCAAAATCTTACCCCACTAAACAACAAACTTCTTTTCTTGAATTCAGTACAAACTTTTGGTAACTGAAAATTATTCATTTGGTGTCTAAGATTATACTTATTATTCTTTAATTGAAAAGGTTTACAATTATGGTAACACTTCATGTGCAATCTTATTCATTGTATAAAGTGTTCGCTTTTTCCTCCGAATTTCAAGTTAATCAATTTTCAGTTCACGATATATAGATTCGGAAGGAAATTCAGAGTTTACGCCCATAACTGTTCGAAGGGCACGATTTTGTTGCTTTTGAAGTCTGTTCTTTAGTCCTATCCCCATAGTCCCCCAGACAATATCACAATAATCATATTTTGACTGAATTAAGGACTTATATCAACAACAATTTCTGTAATATAAAGTATGTGTACATATTTTTGAATAAGATTTTTTTTTAAATCTGTATCCGGAAAAAATATGATATTGGAAATGAAACTTGACTATAAATTCTTTGTTTTTATCGAGGGAATTCCATGATTAAAATTGGAGCTGAAATATTTCTCACTTTTCTGAGATACAATAATTACTCAGACTACGCGGTGATATATATATATATATATATATATATATATATATATATATATATATATCACCGCCAGGACAAAGCGTTTTAATGCCATATTAGGTTTTTATCACATAGTGAAGCAGTATTAAAATCCTTAAAATTGAAATACACATTACATACATGAATTTGAATATTCCTTTATTTTTCCATCCTATTCCTGCACTTATTATTTGTTCATTCAACTTTGTCCCTTAATCTACGGTGATGTTTATGTCCTATTTCTCCAATATTTCTCACTTTTCTGAGATACAACAATTACTCAGACTACGCGGTGATATATATATATATATATATATATATATATATATATATATATATATATCACCGCCATGACAAAGCGTTTTAATGCCATTTTAGGTTTTTATCACATAGTGAAGCAGTATTAAAATCCTTAGAATTGAAATACACATTACATACTTGAATTTGGATATTCCTTTATTTTTCCATCCTATTCCTGCGCTTACTTATTTGTTCATTCAACTTTGTCCCTTAATCTACGGTGATGTTTATGTCCTATTTCTCCAAGCATGCATGCATTTATCTATTCATCTTTTACGAGCATGTTTGGTTATCTATTCATCCATTGGTTTGATTAAATCCAGCCATTTGCGTCATTACAATCATGCGTGCGGGGGCGATACGTCGGAGAAATGGAGGAATTAATAAATTAAAATCAAACTCAATTGAACAATCTCCAGGCCACTGTCTGCTATTTGGATCATGTTTTCTGAGACAAAATTATGAAGAGAGTGAAATGTATGTCTTCTCTTGTGATAAATACTCTTGTCATCATAAAGAAACTTCAGATTTGTTTGAATGTATGAATGCATTATACTTTAGTTTATACGTTCAATGACCCCTAGGAGTGTTGTAATTCAAACCGTGGCGCGTTCCATTCGAATTACAATGCACAAAATATACATAATTCAATAAGATATCGTGTTGAAATGATGAGTCTGCTCGAGTCCTCCTAAAATCTTTGCCTTTATTCGGGGAAAGTTTCTCTCTGAATGGCAATTCCAGCCTGGTAACCCAAATGTCGCGTCGGTATCAAAACTGAGCTGCACAGCTTGGCTGATAATGAATGATGACACGAGTTTCCATCACATGGGACTACGAAGAAAACGTATTACGGTCATAGTGACGCGTGCGAATGTCTCCTACGGGATCTTGTTTCACTGTTGTTGTGTTGTTGTTGTTGTTGTTGTTGTTTTACTTTTGTTTGCCTGTTTGGTTGTTGGTTTGTCATTTGTTCTCCTTAATTTCTTTTTTTATTTTGGTTATGTGAATACTGGAAGCAGATAATATGAATTATTTCTTTATAGTGAATGTTTTGATATTGTTTATTTTAACAATGATCCAAAGGCTACTGAAATTCTTCTTTGAACTTTTTTACCTTTTGTTTTTTGAAAAGATTGCCTCTAATTTGTACATAAACAGAGAAAAAATATGCTAAGAATTGTGGCAGAAAATAAATTACGTCATTTGAACTATAGTCGAGACTGTTGAGATTCACTTTGAATTTGTGTTGATTTCCCGAAACCTTTGCATGTATGCTCTATAGGGCAAGGAAAGTTTGAGACATGCATGAATGATTTCACTGATAGCAGACGCACACTCGAACTTTACATATAATATATTGTATTTATATATATATATATATACATATATATATATATATATATATATATATGTGTGTGTGTGTGTGTGTGTGTGTGTGTGTGTGTGCGCGCGCGCACGCGCTTGTGTTTATGTGTGTGCGGTGCATGTGTAAATACAGTATAATGATCCTTTAGTTACTAGTACCTGTTCAGCACGTGTCAAATGAGTTGATAACAACATGAAAGTAGCTTGCATAATGTAAGAGAAATGAGACAAGGAGAAGCGGAAAAAAAGAAAAACAAAAACAAAACAACAGCATGCAGAAATCGCGAAGCAGGAGAGAATGATAGGTAAACGTCTGCATTTGCAAGCTCGCACCCGGAAGGGTCGGGCGTGCAGCTCGTCTCGGCTTACTTACTTGTTGCGACCCACGACCGAAAACCGTCATTTCACTTGCAAAAGGAAGAAGAAAAAAAATAAGATAAGATTGAAGTGCGAGACATCTTGGAAAGAAGGCGACGGCGGTTGGATATGGGTGGGGAGGGTGGGGGGTCTGGTTGAGCCAATTCCGATTGAGAGATGGGGGGATTTGCCGCGGGAATAATTGCACAATACACAAGATGCTTTAAATACATTTGAGGGGAGAAACCAGAACTCTGGAGGATAAAGACGGGACGATGATGTATTAACTGTCTGCAGTGCGAGCACGCCGGGCTGGGAGGCAAACGTGAGGTGTGAGTTCACGAGTGGCACGTCCAATGCAAGGACCTGGATTTTGACATCCAAGCGGAGAAATAGATGCGCTTGCTTAAGTTTGGACATAGACGCTTCTACACATAATATTGCTTGCTTGAATGGCAAACTCTTTTCGAAAACTTGCAAGTGCGCGAAAGTAAGCTATCGTGACTGATGAAAATCTTTTGGTCTAGATCTACCTGGCGTGCTTCGTTAGAAGTTTCGACCTTGATGCGTACGTATTCTTTTTTATTAAAAAATCCGCGCACCTGTCGCGGGATATTAGTTTGCTTTATCCTTGCCATACTGAATAATGCAATGGGATGTCTTACGAAGAAACATACACACACACACACACACACACACACACATACACACAGAGCATGCATTCAAATTCCGCCCAGATCCTCATTATTTCAATCGTTTGCGTGCTTTCAGTGCAGAAAAGAAAGCCACATATAACCAAGTAAAAATTTGAAATTTGACATTTGAAATTCATTTACCAAACAGTAATTTCAGTATTTACGATTGCAGAACGTATTTTCACTCTGTCCAAAGTGCAAAGCACATAAAGCCGAGGGTTAAAGATAAATTCCCTTGTATAAAATAATTTTGTGGCGTGAGGCTGATGATGGGCTGTTTCGAGAAAACTATGAACTGAACCTGAGAACGGAAATGGATTCTACGAAGGAGATGAGCACAGGGACTAACACAGAGGGCGCTAATACACTCAGTAGACAACAATTAAACCCAAAAATTTGGAGCTCGGGGAAATTACTCATTTATCAGAAAAAAAAGAAAAAAAAAACAAAGAGAGGGTGGGAGGGGGAGACGGAGAGTGTTAAAGGGGTAATATAATATTGGTTGAGGTGAAGATTCATTTTTTAACTATTTTTTTTTTTTTTTGCAAAATAGTTAGAAGAACCACTTCATGAAGTGTTAAAATGCATATTTGATGAAAATTGGTTTGAAAAAAGCCGAGATATCAACAACAAAAAAAAACACACAAAAGCAAAGTTACAAAGAACAACACGAAGCAGCCAACATCAACGTTTTATGAGAACCGGCTCTACCTTGGATGCTAAAATACAATTTTTTCCCAAGGACAATCAGAGACTGGGATAGGCTTCCTCAACACATCATTGAACTGCCCTCTTAGTAGGGCAGATGTGTAACAAAAATTGGTCGAAATGCTCACATCCGGCGGAAAGTATGAAATTTTGTATATAGGGGTATTTTGGGGCGCTGATTTCAAATATTGCCGGATCCAAGAGATCTGACCACAGGGTCGACCGCCATTTTGAATTCCAATATGGCCGCCATCACAAAACAAATTCAAAGATCCCTATCTTCAGTTCTGAATGACCTGTGGCACCAAAATTTGGTACACATGAGCGTTTTGACACATTGAATTTGATGACAGATTGATTCGGAGTGTCTGACAAACATCGAATGGCCGCCATTTTGAATTCGCCTCGACGAAATATTCAAAATTCCTATCTCGATTTCTAAGTGGTGAGTGACCCTGAAATTAGGTGTAAACAAGTATTTTAACATACTGAGTTAAACTATTAACTGATGTGATGTGTCTGACAAACGCAATGCCTGCTATTTTGAATTCCAATGTGGCTACGAAGACAAACATCACGACTAACATTCACGGGCATGTCAAAAAGTGCAGCAAAAAGGAAGCATAATGCACCTTTCACTGACGTCACAATGTAGATACATCAGCGCGCACTCTATCAGTTACAAACGCGCGCTCAATCAGGTAGCCTAATTTACAAACCCGAGATAGAGATTTTCAACACTCCAACATGGCAAATATGTATAAGAATTCAAATTGGCTGCCGTGCAGCTTGTCAGACATATCAAATAAGTCTGTTATTGAAGTCATCATATCACCATGGTTTTATATATCAAATTCCAATGGCTAATGTCATTTAGAACTGAAGATAGGGATCTTTGACGGCGGCCATATTTGAATTCAAAATGGCGGCCGACCCCATGGTCAGATCTCTTGGATCCGGCAATTTTTGAAATCAGCGCCTCAAAATACCCCTATATGCAAAATTTCATACTTTCCGCCGGATGTGAGCATCTTTTTCACATATCTGCCCCACTATCTGTTGCGCAGTTCAAGAGAGCCATAGAAGCCAATTAAGCATGGCAGAGATTTTTTACTTGCACAAGCACAAAGCACAAATGGCATCCACTGTCTGAAGCACCACACCACAAACCCTCATCCAGTTGCTGAACAGGCTTTGATAAGAAGCACCATAGAAGTAGAAGTAGAAAGCTATCCTAATAAAAGGCAGGTCCCATTACCTTTTATTATAATAGGATCGCTTTGTTTTGGATATCTCAGCCATTTCAAAACCAATTTCCATCAAATAAACTTTGAATTCCTCCTAGAGTTATATACTCTTTCATATTTCATAAGAGGTTTCTCATTATCTCACAAAAGCATCATAAAAAAAAACACCAAACGATGGAAACCTGAAGCCCCATCTCAACCAAAACTGTATCATCCCTTTAAGAGCGAATTCGTAAATATACAAAGAAGATGGTAAGTGCTTCTGCATGTGAGACCGAAGACTCAGTCACATATAGGAAACAAAAATGTGCAGGAAGACAATAAATTCATTCGCTTTGCCCTGATCACTGATTGCCTAATGCGTGGCAAGATGTATAACACCGGTTCCATATAGCCATGTTAAAGGGGACGTATATAGCTTTGGTTGACACCTAAATTCAGGTTGAGACAATGAGAAACCTCTTATGAAAAATTCCACGAGAGATTCACTTTGATGAAAATTGGTTTTGAAATGGTTGAGATATCCAAAACAAAGCGATACTAAAAAAAAAAAAAAAAAAAAAAAAAAAAAAAAAGTGGGACCCACCTTTTATCAAGATCACTTTGTTTTACTATGTATTTGGACGTCTCGGCCATTCTAAACCCGACTTTTATTTAAGGAAACTTTTAATTCCTCTTAAAATGGTGTGCTCTGAGTGGTTTCTTGGTATCTCGCAAAAAGTTTAAAGCCCAATCCTCATCTCAACCCATATTATATCATCCCTTTAACAAAGTGCCGGTGCACATGGCACATAGATTGACCAAAAATTAATATGATTTGAAAGCGATGATAAGAAGTACACTGTATACTGAAACATTTGGACGGAACTGGACCATTCAGGAAGGTCTAGTGCTGTGTAATGAAGTAAATGGCATTTCGATATGGGAATGGCCCAAACAAAAACATTTAACGCACCTACAGCACGCGCACAGCACTCATTCACATCTTTCTTTCCCCACTAAGATATTCTATTGTTAGTAACTACATTTCGTGAGAGGCAAGCCTGAACTACATTCCCAATGAGGCCATCAACCAATCAGGCCTTGCTTATGCTGACGGTCTCCTGCTTCCTTATTGACAACCAGAAATGTTTTACAATGATTTTGTTATGCATGTAGTATAAACTGCACTTTTTTCTCATTATTTTTGTCATTTTGTTATGCTTTGTTTAGATTTGTCACACCCATATTATTTATTTTGATTTGATTTGAGGTAGAATAAAAAATATGAACGAACGAAAAATAGCGGTCCCGCCATCAAAGCATCCGATATAATGCACGATTTAGAAAAATAGTGTATACAACCACGTTAGTCACAGTGTCTCTAATTAGATGGTGATATGAATTCAAAGCAAATGACTAGCTGAGGGCTTTTGCGTGACCAGTCTAAATGCGCAACTTCACTCTTTCTGAGGGCATTATAATAATTGAACTGTAATAAGGACCGCTCCTCTGCGCTCAGCTCCATTGTATGTGTCACAAGTGCAGTATAAATGGTTTGTGTGAGTTCAGTTTGGAGGCATTGTGCTTGCCTTTGTGAGTCTTGCTAAAGTTGCTGCTGTGGAATTTAAATCATGTTATCATTTTACGAAAAAAGGAAGGCACAATACTTATAGTCGGCGCTAGTAAGTATCCACCTTCCGTAACTACCTAGAGTCGGCTTGTGCGTTTCTGGCTATTCCAAATTAATATCGGGTGGAATATTCACTGATGCTCTGTTTAATGTGCATGATAATGTTGAAATGCGAGTTAATATCAATATAACCATCCATCTTAGAAATCGACCAATAACACTCCACTAAGAGGGGAGTCGAAGGTTTACTTTCGCTCTGAAAGTGGGGTAGCATTTTTCATGTTCATAATTGCTTTGTGGTTTGATATTATTGGGCCTGGTAAAAGACAAAATGGAACAATGGAGCATGAATTTTTTTTTTTTTTTTTTTTTTTTTTTTTTTTTTTTTTTTTAGATTATACTATTTTAAACACTAAGAAATTCATGAACACATACCACCATACTACTACATCGTTTCTAAATTCGTTTATTCTTACACTACTGAACATCATGAGTCCGCTTTGGGGATAATACAACTGTAATGATTATATAAGCTTCTTTCACTTGTTAATTACATATTTTTGCATGCTGCAAAACAACTGACATCGATCAAATTTCAACCTCAGGATTATTTTCTGTAGCTTCATTTCTTACAAATTTTCTAGATACATTGGTCTCATGTTGGACCAAGTACTTCAAAACAAAAACATCGGTCAACAACGCTTAAACCTTCATCCCGCGCGTGTTAACCAATTTGATGCCAAGCTATGAAGCAGCCATGCCCGTATATTCACCTGTTGAAGGTTCGTGTAATAGCTTCGGTGCTATAACTTCACCACTCGCTCACGGGAAGCATTCTACAGCGATTGATAAGCGTTTTCTGCCTGAAATCTAAGCAGGAATCACGACGAACAGGGTCATGTACCTTGGCATCTGTATAATATGGTAATGCGTCAATTTCACATGGGAGGACAGCCAAGAGCGCCTGCGGAAACGTTCGCGCTTCTCCTGACGGATTGCAGTTTACGACTACGTGTTGACACCGTCGCCGCAGCGCGACCGAAACGCTCATTCTACTGTCCCGGAGAGGAAACGGCGTGTGGTCGTAGCGCCGCCAAACCATGCATCAGTGTCACGGCGGGAAAACGACCGACACAGTGTAATGGAAAATAACCTCTTTCATGTTTCCGCCCTTGCGACAGGCACTTTCGATGTTTTGGATTGGGTTTTCTTTTTTTTCCCCTCTCATTCCTTTCCTTTTGTGCGTGATTTCGTGGTAATGGAGCTCTCATTTCATCTTCCGTATCATTTTTTTTTTATGCACGTGTATAGCAGTGTGTGAGCAGGTGTGTGTGTGTCTGTGTGCGTGCGTGCGCGCGTGCGCGCGTGCGAGATCCTCTAAAATTTGGCTTTCAGTGATTCACATTCAACCTGTCTTGATTATCTTGCATCGGGGAATTGCTGCCAAATAAATCCAGTTCCGTGAAAATACTAGCGTGGGTGTGCGTCCCTCCCCTCCCCTTTATCTTATTTTCTTTTCTTTTCTTTTTTTTTATCTCTACGTAGATTATACCTTCATCATTCTGTAATGTATCTGCCTCTCTTTATCAGTATTTGTATTATGTATTTCTCTCACTTTCTCTGGCTGTCTGACAAATCCAAGTGTATATCGTATTACCATCTTCATCTCCGTACATCTCACCCGTATCCCACTCACAGCCACACATAAATACATCCGTATTACCTCTCGTTCTGCCTGTGTCCTACTGGAAATCTATCATTTTCTGTTCCTCAAGGATCAACCGTATTTAAGGCTCTACTGGCAGCATATTCGTAGGTCACTTTGGAACAGTGCATCAACAATCTTGACTAGCTTCAAGGACTCCTTCATTTGGTATGCTAACGATGTACTGACTGGGCTTGCAAGTTGTAATAAAAAGGACGCTGAACTATCTTGGGGGGGGGGGGGGACGAGCCTGACCGAAACGATGTATATTTGTGTAGACCATATCAAGCAAATAATCACATTGTCCATCGTTCTAACCTTACACTTCTAAGAAGGCAATATGTGTTTGATATCATCCAAAAATCTACATAAATATCCATGCAATTGCTATATCACACGAATTTATTTTTCAAAGAATAAAGAGTACTAAACAAATAAAGATATTTCTGGTGCATCCAACAACATATTATGTAAAGGAAATATAAGTGTACATGTACATTTTAAAACATTAAAAAATCACATACGAAACAGATTTGGGCTTCTTCTTTTTTTTTTTTTTACCCGCTTTGATATTTTCCACATTATCCATTTCCTCAAATAAAGCAGGATTCAGGCGTAAACCATGCACCAGTGAAATGCCATGAGCATTTTCAGCTCTTAAGCTCTCTATTACCGTGACGACATTGTACAGATGTGTAAAAATGTCGAACAACATGAACAGTTACTAAAATTTACAGGTGTTCATATCAACTCATAGTATTTACATAGTGTATATTCTTGCGTCCCACATGGCTGAGAAAATAGATTGACTTTGACTATTTTTTTTTTTCACTTGGTGCACTGACTCAACATCTATCACTGAGAACTTCTACACTGAACAATCACAAACCAATATTTTTTATGGTGCTCAGATATCTTTATCTATGCACTCATTTATTTTTTCAAGTATTGAATAGATATAAAATTACATTAATCATCACATTATTGCATAACAAAATGCACTGAGAATAGATTTATTCAAACCCTCTGGGTTTATCCTCACATTTTCACCAAAAAAAAAAAAAATCCACATCAATAGATAACTAAAAGAAAAATAGTGGAAAGCCATTCAAGATTAAAGGCATAGCTTAACATTTGCAGATGAAACATAAACCCAGCATTAGTGCTTCAAAATAGTTCTAAAATTTGAGTTAGGAAAAGAAACAGCCACTGTAAAAATTTGAATCCATATACTAATAGATGTTGAGTATTGTTAAATACACAAAATCTGAATATTTATACCTGTAATAAGAATTCTTCCAAACTAAATCGTCTACAGTTATGGTTTATTGAGAAAAATACTGATATCTCCTTATATTTTAGGCTTTATTGCAAAAATTTTATATTGTAGGATGTTTTGTGATACAACAGACCTACATATAAATGATATTTTGAACATTTTTTTTTTTCAAATCACTGCTGCCAAAGGTGTATGGTGTATGTGAACTGAGAGAGAAATCAGAGAGTTGTCCGCTGCAATGTTGAAGTTTGTCCAAAAACAAACAAACACAACAACACTAACCTGGCAAGAATAAACCATACTGGATGAAATGTTCCAGATTAACACACCATTGCTTTATGTGTGTTCATTTAGGCTCATACCAACATTCATCATATTTCACAGACGCATCCAAACATTAAATATTTTCCCCCAAGTACTAAAAAACACCAAGAACAATCTTTACGAAAAAACATAATTATGGCAAAGCACTGCACCTACTTATAGAAAGCTATCATAACACAACAGACTTATTCCACAATGAGGCCAAGAAAACGCCATTTCTACATCACAATATGTGACTGCATGACCATTGACTTTGAATAGAAGAGGCATTCATTCTTCTGTTTCATTGTAAGGCACATGATATCAAATGATAAATATATATACAGTTCATATACAAGATCACATTATTACTTATATTTCTGAATAGGTAGCAGTATGACTGTGATACATATGGATCTATTCTTTCAGTTGTCAAGATATGGTGGGGGTTTTTTTTCTAGAATATAAAAGTGAAATACTGCTCTGAAGATAATTCAACAGGGATGCAACAGTCAGCCCTGCAACAAGAAACAATTTCCTTTCATTGTGAATTGAAGATGAGTGTCCTACATGGCATCCCTAATCAATTCCATCTCTGAAAGTTTGCAGTACTCTCTGACAGAATACAGGTAAACATACATTTAAATATCATTACAAATGTATGACAGAGGGGAAAATCCATAAAATTGCAACATACATGTATATTGGGATAAAAAAAGTCTATGGATGTCATACTTAGAGATTGATCAATGAAGACATAGTTTTCAAGTGTAACAAGAAAAAAAGGAAACATTGTCAAACTTTGTCCAAATAAACTTTCATGCAATTAAGGATTTCTTTGGCTCTGTAGAGCCATATTCAAATACAGCTGGACAATGAAAAATAGTTATGTATACCCTTCAATGGAAATGGGGGGGGGGGGATGGCACGATTACGTAAGAAATAAATGTCCACAGTTACTATGTCATATTACAAAATAGAGTGTGGAACAATAGATTAATAGAATACACAGAACATTTCAAGAGAGATGTATCATGCTTTGGGCACTATGGCATGATAGAAAAAGTGATATAACAAAGCAACTATTTCATTGTAGTATTGTTGTAATCACAGCTCGGATAAGTGAGGATTCTTCCAGGGAAAAAGAAAATATATATAAAATGGTTTGGACATTTCTGAAAGATACACAAAGAGTCTCCATGATTCAAGAGACAAGTGGGAGAGACAAAGAAAAATGCCATCATTGTTCTGATCATTTCAACAAAATTTCAAACTTTGCTGATCCATGAATGCCATACATCCTCTTCACCCAAGTACAAGGCAGTGGAGAAGGTTGCAAAAGTACATGTATACTCACTTGCATAATTGTGAAATATCCAATATTCTTCCACACAAAATGGAGAAGGCTTTATTTCCGAAAGAATTCCAAACGAGAAATCATTATTTCAGAAGCACCACTCTCTCTGAAGCATCACTTATACTATGACGCAAACACAAATAATTACAGTCTCCCACACTGATTACCTAACTCTCTACATACAGCCTCTCATTAGCGCTGCTGTGGATTTTGCTCGCAGGTTTAATCTGACAACATATTGCTACTTTTAAATTGTCATGGACAAGAAATTGCGTGCAACGTTGATACGTTTCTCAAGTGTCTTAAGGGCCTATTCATCCTCCTATGCAGTGGTGCTGAGCAGGTAAGGATACTCCTCAGAACAAAGGAAAGACACAACTAGCTACAACTGGGAAGATCTGCCTGGAGGTGAATTAACAGAGCAAGACCAGAAAACCATACTTTAAGGGTGGAAATTTTTGCGGTGTTGAAATTTTCACGCAACCAGAAACTAGCGCACAACTAAAAGCACACAAATATTTCTGCTTGCCATGTGTTCCAGTAGTTGATATATTGATTCCATGGAATTAAAAACACACAAAACTCCTCTTACACAGCCGAGAGCCACAAAAAATTAGTTGCGCGAAAATATCCACTTTTATAGTATTTCTGTGATTTGGAGTTCTATCTTTTGTTTTTCCCTAACAAGTTTTACTTCATATTGTAATTTGTTCATACTGTACATTTCAGGAGAAGTTTCCCAAAGAATACATGTGGATTGAGTGAATCCATCAATATTAATGGAACACATCAGTGAATGTTGGAGCATAATTGGATAATCCATTCAAAAGTCATGAATTTTTAAAGTTTTAGTGCTGCTACAGCTGGATGAGAAGTATCTTGTGACATCACTACAAAACAATATAAAGAAGATATTACGAAATTTAACAAAATGTGAGTTTTTGTAATGAAAAGTACACATTCATTTGATTGGTTGATGACATATATCAAGGGCAATTTTATTCCTCGCTGCTTTTTTCAATAGGTAAGTCAATTGCTCTTTCATTATGGTAGAAAAAGGAAATTCTGCAGAAATCTCTTTGTATTTTCTTTATCATTGTTTTCCTGTGATGTCACCAACTGTCGTAGCGTTCTCATTCAGCCGTAGCAGCACTAAAACTTCAAAAATTCATAACTTTTCAATGGATTATCCAATTTTTCTTGAACTTTCACTGATATGTTCTACTAAATTTGTTGCATTCACTCAATCCACATGACGTACATCTGGGGGAACTTCCCCTTTAAATATTCCCTTTCGTTTGACCCCTTTGATATTCATATAGAATTCATTGTGTCAGTGGCAGAATGTTTTAAGACCTTTCAATCGCTAAATTTGTTTAATACCGATTCTTCAATTGGTTATGTTATGCAATAAAATAAGTCCTCTTTTGATAATAAGTACATATTATTACTGATATGTCATGATCATTATTACTATACCATCGTGATACAGAATCTTTTCAATATGAGAATACAAGTAAAAATCAATGGTGTTATGATTGTAGGCTATCATTCCAAACAAGGTTCCATTTGCCCACAAGTTCCAGGCCATTCAAGAACCTGTGGAGTCCGGCTCCAAGGTTCCGGTCCAACTCTATGCCTTCTGGATGAGCTTGTGTTCCCGGGCCTGGTCCAGGGCTTCGTCGGCCCTCGCCTTGACCCTTGCATCGACCTCTGACCCTCCCTTGGACAGCGCCATCAACACCTCCAAGAGGTTTGTATCCACGACCTTCTCCGCATTCTCCTTGCTACTCTCGACTATACTGGCCAGGATGTGCATGCCTCGCAGCTGAATATCCTTGTCCGGCGAGACGCAGAGAACCTGCATGATCTCAAGCCAGGCTTTCACCTGCATTTCCGGGATTTAGAATGGGATTAAAGCATGATACATGATAAAAAAAATGCATTTATATTGCAAAAATAGATATGAACATGTTATTCTCCAGTCCCCTAGCAGCAAGAATTGTGCCCTTGAGCAAGGCACTTAATCTACATTGTCTGCTCCTTTGGAGGGTGCATAAAGCCACCAATTGCAATGGTAGCTTGATCATAAGCAGTACAGTGCCTTTTTTAGCAGCCACATAAAATTGAGTCCAAACACAAGCTCATTTCTATAGCTTTTACATGCAGGGTTGAAATGCAACAGGTTGTATCTTTTTTTTTCCCTCATATCTGATAGAAAAATCATTTCTTTTTGAAAGTTTATTCCTTTCTATGAGAGTAGACCGAGTGGTTTCATTATCTTAATGGTGACAGGGCGATCCTGACGTGTCAATATTCTTTATATAATATGCATGATTTTGTATGTTTTGCTTCTGTGCGTTTGTTTGTTTCTTTGTTTTGGGGTGGTTTTTTTTTTCCTTTCCTATACTATGAATAAAATTTTGTATTTTGTAATTGTATGGTTTTTAAACTACAAGGCCTCACAGAAGAACAGCCATTGGCTGAAGTGAGTGGCCCGTGGTGAAATAAAATAAACTCAAACTCAAACTCAGACTAAGAAGACAAAGGGGTTGGTTGCATTTGCTTGAGGATGTAGGTTAGTGTGTATGTGTGCCTATGTGTGTGTACATATGCAAGGAGGTGTAGGTATATGCAGGCACACGTAGGTGGAGGTCTTTTGACAACTTTTACAACCATGATGCTAAAAAAATCCGCCTTAGCCCTCAAAGCAACATCCACGGGACATTTTGTAACCATTGCTCGAGAGCCATGGATGATGGGATTTCATACTAGCCAGAGATACTGCTCAGAGGGTTGCAACATCTGCTTTTCAATCCAATGGCCCTGGTTCAATTCCCCAGTCTAGCTGAGCTATGTTGTGTGTAAACATACCATCCACTGTAGTAAGAGGCAAAACACTATGTCCCTCAGATAGGACATTAAATGGAGGTCCTGTGTATGAGAGAGTCACAACTCATGCATGTAAAAGATCCCGCTTCATTCATTCATTGCAAAGAGCGGGTGTTTAACCCAATGAAGTTGTCCCGCCTCAAATCCAACTGGGCCCCATGGAAGACCAGCTATAGCGCAGCTGAATATGCAGCCATCTTCTCGGATGGAAATGAAACAAACAAACCAACAAACTGTGCAAATTCAAGGGAGCCTAAACTAAAAGCTTGCCTTCATTACACACATTTCGTCTACAGGGGCAGATCCAGAAATTCCGTAAAGGGGAGGCGCCTTTACACAATTAAAGGGGGCTAATGCGCCCTCCCTCATTTTTTTTTTCTTTTTATTGCTTTTGTTTTTAACAAAAAATAAAGAGGGGGTGTGATGCCTAGTGCGCCCCGCTCTGGATCTGCCACTGCTCTATGTGGTGGTCCATATCAATTTTCACACTCATCAGTACTAGGTACATGTACCTGATCACTCCTTTACAAGTACAGTTGTATTCATGTCAATACTTTCATTCTGTTTGTATATATATGCTTCTTCTTTATTTTTCTTTTTACTTGGAACATTTTGAGGTTGAATGAGAAGCTCTTCAGTTTTATTTGCCATGATGATAGAAATGGGAAAATTGCATGAACTGAACATGTGGCAAACTGACACATGAGACACAATTGACAGAAAGAGGAAGCAAAGTTTTGAAAGCAATAGAAAATATGCATGTGATAAAGTGTTCAAATAATCTGAAATCATGAGCAAGTTAGACCCCCAGAAGCCATAATCCCTCATGAGCCATTAACTTTGTCATCTTGATTGGCAAGCTGTTTGTACACAGTGCCAACAGCAATCTGAGATCCTCTGAGGTCCTGGGAAGGTAAACATGGAGTTTACACTCTCTCCTCAGGCAACTCCACACTTGGGAATGACTGGACTATTAAGTCACCCCCGAGTCGTGGGGCTCACGTTTCAATCTGATTAGCGGTACATGTATCAGTGCCTGCAGAAGAAAATGCAAAACGCTCGCTTTGAGAATGATAAAGTTTCCTGGTGAATGTTTGTGCAACAGCTGGTCTAATCTAACTTCATATCTACTTGTGATATAAAGTGTGTAAAACCATCTCAGAAGATTCTATTACTCCCCCATACATCACACGCACTGGGTAGGCTTTCGTGATGTCCTTAAAGTGAATGGAATGCCAGCTAACATACAATCATACAACACATTTAGAATCACAAATTATGTTTACTTTCACCATCATAAAATGACCTGTCACATACACACATACACACACACACACACACACACACACATAAAATAAAAATAAAGAATGTCATAATATCAACATTCTTATTGCTCCTGACAAAAAAAAAAAAAAAAAACAGGTTTCTAGTATTTTATTTCAGCTGTCACATTTTAAGGCACAACATTTTCCCCACAATCATTACACATACAATATATTAAGAGTTCAAATATGTGGGTCCTTGAGAGGGGAAAGGTAGTTTCCCACAGTGTTTCTCATTTCATCAGTTTGAGTTGGTGCAATTTAGATAGATCTACAGACGTGATTAAACCTCACGTCACAATCAAAAGCAAGATTTGAAGTTTGCGAGCTGCCATCATCGACCTCCTTCCACTTTTCACCTGTATCTGCCCCCTGTCTATCAATAATTCAATACCGCTAACCACTACAGCCAATATGCCCTAATCTCCAATTCCTCAACAAAACTCATCTTTCTCACTTGTGTCCTCTTCAACTTGATTCCCCGCGGATTAGTTTTAACTTCCAATGATCTAATTGAATCCATCCCGGCAGTGGACATTCCGCGAAACCCTAGAAAAGTGGCGGCCGTTGTTTTAATGAAGCCACGGTCTGGTTTCTAAAATCGGACACTCCCTCATCCCGGGGGGTGAGAATGAATGCATGACATCGGGACTGATTGATGGGGCAATGTAGGTAACCCAATCAGAAATTCATCAGTAACCCTAGCACGGGTTCAAGGTTGTAAATCCTCCGTCCAGGTAAACAGCGTAACACGGGCAGGGATCCAAACCTGATCGCTGTGCACTGGGTAGCTTTGATTTGTGTTGCGTTCATGATGGCAAGTCAAACAATCGGAAGATACATGCAGATAGAGTGCAGTTTATACACCAAGTATAGCCCTCCTTGTTATCTCCAAAGATGCTTGGGATACAGCAGCAACTTCTCCTGTTTCTACACAGCCCAAAACTACCAATCAACCAGGAAATAGATGAGCATCTTTGCTCCTCAAAAGTGTTCGGCACAGGTGACTTACTCGGCATTTCATGTTGCAATAATCACAGAGACGTGTCTCATGACTCTTCTTAATACCCGACACAGAATCTTTTGAAGGTCTATATCTTTCATTCCTTTCAAGTGTAGAATTGTAGCTTTTCTCATTGCAGTCAAATCATGCATGTCCTAGAAAATCAGTGATCAGATACCTGGTACTAAACAAAAATAAGGAACATGGCCACATGGCCACATGGCTCTAAAACCCTTTGCAAATTGCTGTTCTGATTTGAAGGGGAAGGTTGAAAAAAATATTTGCCTTTTTTTCTTTACTGGCAACTTTAACTCTTGGGGGATACTTTGCAAAGCCATGGGGATTTCAGAGTCTGCCCAAAAATCTGTGAACATCATGTCAATTAAGTAAGATATTTAGAACCTCTACCTACATGTACTTAAAGGGATCATATGGTTAAATTTGTTATGACCTAACTTCAGGTTTCTAACATTTGTTGGTGAGATAATGAGAAACTTTTAAAAGAATATGAAAGAGCATTAAGTTCCAAGAGGGATTCAACATTTATTTGATGAAAACTGGTTTTGAAATGGCCAAGATATCCAAAATAGAGCAATCCTAATACAAGGTGGGACCCAACTTTTATTACGATTGCTTTGTTTTACTTTGTTTTTGGATGTCTCAGCCATTCCAAAACCGATTTTCATCTACTAAACTTTGAATTCCTCTTAGAATGGTATGCTCTGTATTATTTCTTAAGTGGTTTCGTGGTATCTCACAAAAAGTTAAAAGTCCAATCCTCCTCTCCACCAATACTATACCATCCCTAAAGCCATCATTGACGATATATGCATTACTCATGAGCACTCTCCACATACCAAAATATATTGTAGTAAGTATGTGGTGATTGAGCAATACTTGCTTCATGTAGACTCAAATAAAAGGGAACACAGCTTTAGATGTACAACAGTATCAAGGTACCATGTAAAAACACAGTATCTTTACTCTTTGACATTAAAACCAGACACATTTTTTTAGTTGCACGTATATTGATAACAAAATGAAAATTTTGTATATGATGCCAAAAAAAAAAAAAATGCAGTGATTGTGTGACAAAAAATTTACAATGATTATTATCTAACATTTCACTCAATACATCAAGCATACGGTACTATGTGTATGAAGATGTATGAAAGCCCATGTTGAAATATGCTGTTGTTCACTTTCGTGCAAATAAATCCGTGCTACATGTTTATCACATAAAATCAACCATTTCAGTGACTTGCACTACAGCTCATCCTCCAATGAATGCATTTTTAAAGGTACCGATTATGCAGCCGGGGCTTGTTAGTAATTAGGCGTGTGCAAGTTACGAAGTGATGTGTAAGCCCCATATGTTGGACTTCGTGCCGAATACAAATGACTCCATTTACGGCCTCCCATAATTGGGACTATTGACAAAGGTCAAACTCTTGAGTCTTCTCAACAAAGCTGTGACAACTGTCTTCGCATTTATGTGAATAAAACAATCATCAAATGTTTTCATTTTGCTTAATTCTTTTTTCAAACAAATGTGAAAACATTCATGCTTCATAAGTATAATGCTTTAAAAAAATTTGACAAAGTTTAATAAAAAATTATTGTAACAGCACAGTTCAATAGATTTGTAATAGTCATTATTTCATAACCTACAAGAAAAAAAAAAAGATTGATGTTTTCAAATTGAAATTGCTAAAAAATGCAGGACATGCACATCCATTGCATAGACTGTGCAACATACACACAAACATTAAATACATTATAGAAAAGACGCTGTAGATGCATGTATAAACATGAACACGTGGACAAGCACAACTCACTCCGAACATTCTCCACAGTACTCACTTTCAGTATTTTGCTGCAGATTTCTTCGTGCGAGGAGAGTATCGCGAGAGTTCCAGCCGCGGCTTTCACCAGGCTCGGGTCTTCCTCGCCACAGAACAGGACAAGGAGTTTGACCCGGTCATTGTCGCCGAGGTGGAGTTCAAAGGCCTAAACGAGGAAAGATTTGAGGAGAATGGGAAGAGAATGATGCTGTAATTCGACATTCCTAAATATTCCATAAAAGGAGAAAAAGAAAAGATTACTGTAAAACCAGACATTTTTGCGACCATGAAACTTTCTTAAATTTTGCGAGGAGCCAAGATTCACAAAAGCACAATGCACATGAATAGTTCTGTCTACACCATGCACTGAATGCCAGTGACAATTCGCTGAAGTTTCATAGATTGGGGAAAAGGCTGTTGGCTACAGTTCACGTAAGGTTCACGCATGCGACTGTTTCTGGTATTCCAGTATTACTTGAAAAGTGTCTTTTCAAAATGGCTTGGAAATTTAGCATGCACCAAAACTAGATCCTGACGAGTCATCTACGATAGTGTCCATGACCATTTTATTCCATTTCAGCCTGACATAAGGTGTTCCAATATACCCCCACACAAGCCTGTGCCTGTGAAGTATGATACATTCTGTTTCACACACAACACATGACCCTGCCTCAAGAATTCTGAATTAAAGGGATGCTCAACTTTGAAATGATATGTAACACATCAAAACTGAACATGTCTAATTCACGCACACACACACACACACACACACACACACACACACACAAATAAGCACCAGAGATAGAATACGTAGGACTGCTACCCCTGAGCTACAGGGGCTTTGAAGTTTAACAAGAGTCTACTCAAGTATAGTGAGTCACCATGTCGTGTTGTTTGGGGCACTTCTTGTGCATGATGGCTGGAAATGATCCTTTCATATAAGAGAGAATCAACACAAAAGAACACATTTTTAAAATCGCTTTTATAAAAATTTATTCAATGAAGAGCAAGAGAAATTATCTGTCTAAGCCAAGGCAATGGAATCTAAAAAAAGAAACAAATACAATGTGACCGCAGTCGATACACTGCAGGGTAAAACATTTGAATTATGTTTGAACCTTTGAGAAAGTTGACCTTCTCAACTGGAATGAACCCATGCAAAACTTGAAAAAAAAAAAAAAACTTTAAAAAAGCACACACAAAAGCTTTAACATAGTGGTCATTTCTGGTGTGATAATAAAAAAAAAACAGAAAAGTGGACATATGTACCTTTAAGAGGCCACACATATAGCAAGATCAAATCAAACAACACTCATCATCACAAAAACTCCGCCTCTCCCATTTGAATTGCTGGCTAGAGCAGCGCCAATTGTGCACGCAACACAGTGCAAGTCAGCGCCAACACCTACCCGGCACTTGAGTCACAGCTTGTAATTCGCCAAATGCGACTAAATAGTCCTTCATTAGCACTTAGCCCCAGCCCTGATAGAATCTGTGAGAGGCTTTCGGAGGAGCGAGACGGGTCAGCAGCGGAGAAGCGTCTCCGCGCTTAATGGCCTTTGAAGTGGATCATTGGGACTCAATTGGTGGTTAGATGGATGCATCTTGATGAAGAGGCGTGGGGAGGGGGAGGGGAGAGTGGGGGGATGCTAACCAGGTTGAAGGTCAGAGGCAACAGGGGACATGAAAGGGGGGAATGAAGGAAATTTAGAGAAACAAAAAAGGGAATTTCATTTATTTCACAATGCCTTAATCCAGAAACTAGAAGATTGATGAAAAGAGCTGTGCCAGTGAGAGCAACAGATAAATAAAGACAGTTCTCCTTGATGATGCCACCAGCAAAAACAAAAAACAAAAAAGAAGAAGAAGTAAGAAGTAAGCTAAGTCCCAAGGATTTTAATCTTGAGTAGTGTTGCGGGATTTTCTCTCCATTAATAAATCTGTATGTAGTTTCCAGTGATATTGGATCAAAAGATGCACTTGTGTTTCTCATTTAAATGGAATCTTATGGGGATACCTTATACAGCTTGCATCACGGCAAGAAAGCAAAAGTTGTGTTTGTTGCCCCTTTTTTTTTTCTCAAAATAATTGACTCTCATGAACTTGACAAGCAATTCATGCCAAACTCATAAGATCTTAGTTAAAATAATGAAGTCCAAACTTTTCAACAAAGTAGTCTTCTCTTTATGATACTGTCTGTCTATCTTACTTTTCTCAATATCATCATCTCTTTTCTGAATATTTCACTCTTATCTTTGGGTCCTACCTCTCTCTATATCTATCCATCTATCTATCCATCTACTTATCTGCCTCTTCTGCCATCTAATTTTTTCAATGGTAAAAATAAAAATGTCTAGGAGACAAAAAGAAAACTACATTCAGGTTGAACCGATCAGTGATAAAGGTTTTTGTTAAATATCAAAGTTAAGAATCCTCCCGTATTCGTCCTTTTGCGAGAGTACGTGGGCTAGTACTTCACAGATCTTTTTTCAATCTGGGCATTCAAATCTTCCTGTCGACTGCATGGCCAGGAACGGCAGACTTATCTGCCTCCATCTCTGCAGACCCACACATGCATGTAGTAGGACTATCGCAAACTGATCAGATACTGCACTTTCAACATTTGAACGTGAGCGAAAGTCATTGAACAGGCGTAAGTGAGTGAGGTAAAACTCTTGAAATACACACACAAAGAATGCCATACAAAGAAAAATGAACACACAGCTCTCCTTCAAACCAATTTAGTTTCTTTGCTTATCTATTATTGTGACTTCATCAATTTCCAAGACTTTTCTATTTATGCTTCAAAAACTCCACGACTTTGACAGACAGACAGACACACACACACATAGACACAGATGCCTTAGTTTGTTTTGTTGCTTACGAGAGTTCAATTTATTGAATGGTACATCTACAATGTGAATTCCCAAGAAGGCCAGAAGTGAGAATTTAGCTGGAAAAAAGGCTAAAATAAGAGCCAAAGGATTTAATTCGATCAAATAGTCAATTCATCCATGAATAAAAATAGCTCCAAGTGAGCAGGAGGAGGGGGGGGGGGGGGGGGGGCATGGGAGAGATATCATAGTGCCATGCCGTGCCCCAATCAAACTGACTTTGACCCCGTTTGCAGTGCAAGGCTCGGCCGCGGCTCGGCCACGGCCAAGGCCACCTTCATTTCAGTGTAAACGCGCAAAAGGCCAAATGCGAGGCCAAAATTGGCCTCGCATTTGGCCTCGCTCTGGAGGTGGTCTCGGCCTTGGCAAAGCCGCGGCCGAGCCCGGCCTTTTCTCAGTGTAAACGCAAACTGGGCCACATGCGCGCCCAGTTTTAGTCTGGCTTCCAAACCCTCTGCCTGTACTATTTCGCTGTTCAGGATATTAACCCCCTCAACGTCGCAAACCAGTATAGTTTAGGTGGTTTTGTCCTGCAAAGCATTTTTTCCTTCGGCAAAGGCCTTTGCCTGAACGGCGAATTCGTCGCCACGGAATTCATTTGGCAAAGGGTCTGAAAACCAGACAATACCAAATTGCGTTTGTTTACAAGCAGAGCGCCACTACGACAATATATTGAAAGGTTTGAATCAAAAGCGCGGCCGAGCCCGGCAGTGTAAACGGACAAAATTGCGGGGCCCGGCCTCGCAATTGAGGCTGGGCTCGGCCGCGGCTCGGCCGCGGCTCGGCCCAGCCCCGCACTGTAAACGGGGTTTTTGTTAGATGAGGGAGTGAAGTAAAATAAACAATGACAGAAGTTCATGAAAATCAAAGCTGAAATAAGCAACTTACAGAATTAACCACACAATTTGCATGAAGGCTTAATATCAGCCATCAGTTTTAAAGGGATGGCATACAAGCATGTAGTATCAGTTGAGATGAGGGTTGAGCTTTTGACTATTTTGCGAGATACGAGATACTAAGAAATCATATATATGAAATGGCAGAGCATACAATTTTAAGAGGAATTCAAAGTTTTATTTGATGAAAATTGGTTTTGAAATGGCTAACATATCCAAAAAACAAACATTAAAACAAAGTGTCCTAATAAAAAGTGGTTCCTACTTTTTATTACGATCCCTTTGTTTTGGATATCTCAGCCATTTCAAAACCAATTTTCATCAAATAAACTCTGAATCCCTCTTAGAATTGCATGCTCTATCATATTTCATAAGAGGTTTCTCATTATCTCAAAATAAAGTTGGAAACTTGAAGCCCCATCTCAACTAAAACTATACCATCCCTTTAAAGGAAACAAAAACCCATAGAGAAATATGGATGGAGTGAAGCAGCAACATTAGTAGAACACATCAGTGAAAGTCTGAGGAAAATTGGACAATCGATGCAAAAGTTAAGAATTTTTACTGTTTTGATGTTGGAACCCCTGGATGAGGAGACTACTAGAGGTTATGATGTCATGTGTGGACAACAATACAAAGAAATACTAGGGAATTTCACAAAAATTCTTTTTTTTCATGAAAATTACACATTCCACCAACTTGATACTGACATAATATTTTATGATAAGGGTAGCAATTATTCCCCCTTCTTTCTGAAAGCAGTTAGTCAAGTGCTCTTTCATTATGCTAGAAAAGTGAATTTTTGTGAAATTCCCTTTATATTTTCTTTTTAATATTGTTGTCCACACATGATATCATAACCTCTAGTAGTCTCCTCATCCAGTGGTTCCAACACCAAAACGTTAAAAATTAAAACTTTTGCATCAATTGTCCGATTTTCCTCAAACTTTTACTGATGTGTTCTACTAATGTCGCTGTTCTCACTAAAATCTACATTTCTCTTTGGATTTCGGTTTCCTTTAAAAGAAGATGAAATTATGTGAAAAAAGTTTACACATGACGGAGGACAGATGATGCAAGCAGCTGCGCAAAACACAATGCAAACGGACACCTGACGGTGAGTGACCACAAATGCTCACTTGAGCCCATCAGCTCAGGTGAGCTAAAAAACCTACTCCACCGCCCCAACGCTTTTTTTTTTTTTTTTTTGTAAGGCCACCTGCGGGGATGAGGGCTGATAACAGAACTCATGATCATTACCCCAGGGTTATTCATAGATACTTAAATCGCACAACCACACATACACCTACTCACACAGGGTTATCCATAGATACTTAAATCGCACACCCACACATACACCTACTCACACAGACCAATCAAGCAACTCAATTTCTGTGTAGCTACTACAGACGACACAATTTCAAAATGCTGTAATGTTTATTAACCAAGGCATCCTTTATCAGAATCATGTTATGACCTTTATCATTTACATTTCTGTTTCCCTTTCCTTGTACTTTTCTGAAATTTTACATCAAACTCTGATTCCATAACTATGCCTTATAAAGATGGTTACCTGATATTGGCTGAAAACACTGCCACTTTTAAAACCTACAGCGCAGGGATGCCAACCCTTTAGGCAGCACTGCACTATTCTGAAGGCGGAAAAGGCATCTAGATTTTGAGGAGGTCACAAACATTTTTTTCTTTTTTGCGAGATGTTTTCAAGAATTGACACCGAGGCTATCATAAATGCACTATTACCCCAGCGCATGGCGACATTTATCGCATGTTGTTAAATTTGCGTTCCAACTGTGATTCACAAAATTCATGAAAATCAAACCTTGCAATCACATAAATACAGTAAATGGTCGAAGGATACAGGCCAGGGCTGCCAACATTAACCTAGATCAAAATTAGAGAGATTCAGAAGAACGATCGGGAAAATACTTGCCATTTTGAAATCATCTTATTGGGGCAGAAGTATGATTTCTGAATCAGGGAATTTGTCATATTCTTTTATAAGAAATACTGAAGTTTTCATGAAGCCTCGTGCAGAATCAGCGAGACTTGGCAACTCTGCGTATTAGCATCTTTACTTGCATTGAAATACCAACTGGATCTTATAGATGAGCAAGATTCTAATTTCTTATAAAGCAGTGGATCAAATAACTTAGTCCTTGTGTGGGATGTTTTATAATACAACCTCCTTAGCACTTCTTACATTAGTCAGAAAAATCAAGGGATTCAGTCAAAAAGCCATCATTAATTTGGGAAAACCCGTCTGTAAAATATCACCAGCTAAGTCACTGGGATGACTGAGTGTGCTATTTCACAGTGCAGGCTGATTGCCTTACTCATGAAGTCGGTCGGAATAACATTTCCTACATTACTATCAAATTTCTTCACCTTTCTGTGGTGTGTGTTCAGTTAAAACCAAATGCATCCTGAAAAGCAAAACATCCACCTTGAAAGCATCCGCAAACAACTCTTCCTCTCTGCCGCACCGAAAAAAAAAAGGGGGAATAAAAAAACGGAAGAGAGATAGCATGTCCGCAGGATTCCATTAATATTGACTTTGGAGAATCTCAAAACTTGGCTTTTCTCAATATTTTCTCTCACGGAGAGAAGGAAGCCTGGCATTGATCTCCCTCCGGGCTGATATCAACCGTCTTGGGAAATTTTTGCCCGCGAGCCCCCAAGAAAAAGTTTAATGGCGGTCCAAAAGCAATTAGTTTCCTGCACTCCTCAATGATCGAGGTTAAGTGAAATGCCTGTGAGAGCCAACAGAACGCTCCTTTGCTCCACATGCACGGCAGTGAGGAACTCCAAATCTGTGATCGCAATACAAGCGCTGGTACAGGTCAATAGCTTGATGCTGACCGATTCTCCCACACCACTTATAATACAGCATTGCATCAACACCCATATGTTTTAATAGTAACTTCAAACAATGGCAGGAGTTTATAATTGGGGCAGACACACACATAAATGTCTCAAGCGGAAAAATGAAAGTGTGAGATAGCGGTGACGAAATCTACAGACCTGATGATACCGTACCTCACTTGTTTTAACATGGGCGGAAGAGAAGGACATCTTTATAAATGCGGATGGTATAAGGAAAATCTAGGACTCTACTCTCAACTGCTCTATATGCTATTCTACAATGTATGGTAATATGTAACACCTAATATTCCACAGAGGTACAGATCTCAAAGGAATCAAGATACTGCAGACACAGAAATTTTCACTGGACGTTAATTTTCGCGTATTTCACACTTCTTCTGGCCAGCACGAATTCTAAACCCCGCAAAAATTTTATATTCTGTGAGCATTTAGAATGGGTTGACAATTCATTCAAGAACGTGCACATTTTTGAGGCACAAAAAAAAAAAATAATAAAATAAAAAATCAATCACGCAAAAATATTATCACTTACAGTACAGGACATGACTAGATAACTGGGTAGTACAACTATTGCAAAATTTCACAGCAATTTTTACTCAGATTCCTCAAATTTCTTGCAAGATTTCTAAAAATTCTTTAGATTCGTGTATAATTCATTTCACCTCCCTCTGGCTAGCACACAGATCAAAAATTCAAATCCTGCATCGTAAAGTTCTTGAATCTGACTTCAAATCAGATATTTCCATGCCACTCTTTTTCTATTCCTCCATTGCAGCAGCTTTGGAATTCTACATCAGCGCTTCAAGCACAATCACCATTGCTATGGGGAATCTCTGAACACCATAATGCAGCCCTCACAATTTCACAGTCAACATGCATTCATCATGATCCAGATACCTACCCAGTGCAGTTCTTGTTTTGTTTTTATCTTCGGTCAACATCCTACACAGTCCCACATACTAACAAGTGTGTTAGCTGGATGCTGCATTATGCATTTGGTATGCTATTTGCATTATTAGGAATGCAAAGAAAGAAAAAAGAAGACAATAAAACACTTTGGCAATCCCAGATGAGCAATGACCAGTTGAGTTACGACTCGCACCCCAGCAAGAATCTGTCACCCATAATGCATCGCTGCAAATTATGGCATGGCGGAAAGACAATCTTCCCACACAATTCCCAATACAGCCACTCAGATTAATGCAAGAATACTGGGCTCGTATTGTACATTTAATACTGGCACAAAGTTCACAAAAAATAATGCCCAGTTTGCCAGAATCTTCTTCGAGCTACATTCATAGGGGTGGGGTGGGAAAGGGCAAGTATGTAAAGTGGGTGCAGAGATGGAGGGGGTTGATTTCGGACAAAGTCTTTCCAATATGCCAAGAAATTAGGGAAGGGGAGTAGAAACTGGGGGCGGGGAATTCAAACCATGTTAAAGTCTTAGGGCAGGTAAATTTGTTTCTCTGCTCACTCTTTTTTAAATGCTGTGTTGCTACAGAGAACTGTAAAAAAAAAAAAAAAAAAAAGCTCATTAACTACAGTGACTGAATGATATATCATCACATGATGAATTTATAGTCAGTGGTTTCATAACAGTCATTTGCCAAACTTAGAATCAAATAGCCATGACTCAAGAATTTGTTTATTACCATTGATGATTTCTACACATTCCACTCTTCCATAAACCCTGCTCACAATTTAGGAATTAAGCAATACACTGATTTAACCCGTTGAGGATGGGCTGATTTTACTACAATACACATTTCCAATAGACACTTGCCCAAGTGTTTACAATACTGGGGATTTATCCTCAATGGGTTCATCTCTAAATGCTGTTTTACTCAGCTTTTGAACCTTAATTATAACAAAACCTCACAATGTGCGTTGATAAAGCATTCTGACAGGTAATCTATCAATCAAATGACCAATCAATGAATCAATTAATGATTCAAATACTTAACAAGATTTATAATGGATACAAATTTTCAGCAGTAGCAACAGCACATCACTGGTTTCATGACATTTGCTCCTCCAACAACTGCTCCCATGAAATATCTGCATGCCATCAAAAGCCAAACATAAAATTCTACCCACAAACATGACCGTAACCCTAATCCTAATCCCCACCGCAAACTAAACCTAAAACTCTATTACAACCCTAACCCTGTTGCCTATACTTGGAGAAAATAAGACAGGAGCAACTGTCGCAGGAGCATTACCAATGGTAATGCACGGACATCTCCAGACGCTTAATACTTCTAGTTATAGACAAAATATCTCTTTCCACATGGAACATTCAACATTTTGGTTTCAGTTTGCTTTCAGTTTGCATTTTCAGACATCTACAAAGATTGTCTGATATTTATTCATCGAATTCTAATCAACACCAGTGTTAAGAAAAACCCTATCCCTCCCCCCCCCCAAAAAAAAAAAAAAGAGAAAACAACAACAGAAAGAGAACAGGAAAGAACTAGAGATATTCACATCATAACCGGGAATAGAATTTGGATTTGAATTATACTCTAAATTCACAAGTTTTGCTCAGAGCACCAAATCACTTGCCACTAGAATGTAGAGTGAGCTTTGGGCTGGAAGTAAGCCCATCTGAGAACTAAACAAAAATGACACAGTAACAGTTTACAGTCATAAAATATTAACTTCTAAAATAGCTGTACCTAAAATAGCATTTGAGCTTGGGTGGCAATAACCTTTGTTTCTTGCAGTGCGTCTATTTCAAGGAGTTTGAAGTAGCTGAGGTGAAGACGCTGTCTTCTTCTTCTTCCTTTTTTTTTTCTTCCATGCAGGCAAAGACCAAACAATGAAGGAAGAATTTTTCAATACCTGAAGTAGCTTTTAAAATGTAATCCACTAGTGCTGCCATACCTGATAACCACACAGGTTGCTGGTGGCAAGAACAGAGTTATAAATAGCCGCAGTCACACTGGCAAAAGATTGAGAAGTTTAAGATCTAACATTTAGCCTGTTTGACCGCAAACTCCACGAAACTTCTCGGGAAAACTTCCTGCAAAATTTTCCACTCAAACTAGGGATATTTGCTGCCTCCACCCTCACCAAACTTCTCGATCTTTTGCCAGTGTGAATGGTAGAAACTGAAACTTTGTAAAGCTTGTCATGTGACCAGTCCATCATCTAGCCGTTTGCTGGCTGTGTTGCCGAAGTGCGCAGCCATTGTGATGTACAAGTGTTCATTGATATTACGTCACAATCACTCGCCATTAGACTGCGTACTCTTTTGTCTTCCTTGCACACGCGCACTGATGACCCACACTTCTCGATCCAGAGTTTGACTGCCAGTGTGAATGGATGATTTGCAATCTTAAACTTTGCAATCTCTTGCCAGTCTGACTGTGACTATAGACATATCTTTGTCAATTCCATTTTTGTAAAAAAAAAAAAAAAATTATTTGTCTCCTCTATACAGGATACAATATTTTCTTGCTTTTGTTTAAAATGATATAGGTGGGATGCCTACTACCACACTAATTTTGAGCAATGAAATATGAACTGTACAATTAACTGGTACCGGTAACTGTACATTGTAGTTCAGACACACTCTATCATTTATCAATTGAAATGGGGGAAAGGCACTACCAATCCTACAACATTCAATCATCAACACGCCTGGAAGAGAATACTTAGAAGGATTTTTCCTAATTCTTTCAATCTCGTCTCTCTAAAATCTTTCTCTCTATCTCTCTATTCTTCCTTCCACATTCCCCTCCCGCCCCCTTTCCCCCAACCATCTTATCTAGATACGAGAGAATGGCTCAATTTCCAATCTGAAGCTCCTAGATTAACACGGGGACAAAATGGGTACCCTAGAGCTAGCCCCAGTCACACAGGCATCATCCTTTACCTCTCCCCCTCTTTCTTCGCAACAGATAAGCTTTGATCTGCCAACCTAGCTTTGCAACTAAAAAAGATTCCCTAGGAAATTGCAGACTTTCCGAAGCAGGCTGATTGCATTACATACCCAAGGTCCTACTGGTAACACGGTAGAAGCAATCACAACAATTCATCAAGCATGCAAGCCTACCTTGCAGCGGCCAACGATTCATCTTTGAGCTCAATGTACATGTTGGTGTAGCCTCCATTCCAGAAATATATATGCATTTTTAAAGCAAACCGAAACCCAAAGAGAAATGTGGATTGAGTGAAAGCAGCGACATTAGTAGAACACATTAAGTAAAAGTTTGAGGAAAATCAGATAATCGATGCAGAAGTTATGAATTTTATAAGTTTTGGTAATGAAACTACTGGATAAGGAGACTACTTGAGTTTATGGCATCATGTGTGGACAACAATATAAAGAAAATAGAAAGAAAAGTCAACATGCTTTCACTTTTCTAGCGTAAGTGAAATAGCACTTCAGTATCCGCTTTCAGAAAGCAGGGGGAATTTAACATATGTCAGTATCAAGTTGATGGAATGTGTAATTTTCATGAAAAATGAATTTTTGTGGAATTCTCTTTATACTTTCTTTATACTGTTGTCCAAACATGACGTCATTAACTCTGGTAGTCTCCTTGTCCAGTCATTACAACACCAAAACTTTAGAATTAATAACTTTTGCATCGATTGTCCTATTTTCCTCAAACTCTCACTGATGAGTTCTACTAATGTTGCTGCATTCACTCAATCCACATTGCTCTTTGGGTTTTTGGTTTCCTTTAATAGTGAACATAATAAACTACATACATTTGACCAACATGCGGTCAAATGGAATGCATCTGCCACTTTTCATGCAACCACTGCAATTGCAATTATAGTCTTTCATTTACATTCTGATGAAGTGCAATGACCTCAACCACTGACCAAGGATTGACTTCTAGCCCTCTCTGCACATGGAGGAAATATTCTCCCATCCATACATTCCAATCAAACCAAATAACATTCTTCTTAGACCAAGCTAACAGAATTTATGGACAGAAAATACATTTTTACAAATTTTGGTGGCCTTTGACCTTTGATCTTTAATCCCTGCTATTTCAGGCATCTTGATTGTATCAATTTCTAATCTTCTTTAATCAGATATATGCCATTACCAAGGGACAACCCTAGCTGAAGTTATGACATGAAAAAGACATTTTTAACCAGAGAATATTGACCCATGACCTCAAAGGTACTGTTCACCTTTGGGAGCAGTGATTTAAAAAATTTTCAAGATATCACATTTGATGCATATGTGTAGGTCTGTTGTATCACAAAACATCCTACCATATAAAATTTTGCAATAAAGCCTAAAATATAAGGAGATCAGTATTTTTCTCTATAAACCATAACCAGGGCTCGACACTGACGGTGGCCCGGTGGCCCGGGGCCACCAATCATGCACGTCGGGCCACCAAAATTTCAGAAATGAAGAATTTGGTGGCCTGATCGGGCCACCAAAAAAGGTCGGATGTTTGCCTTTGGGCCAGCAAAAATAAAAGTTAGTGTGGAGCCCTGCAATAACTGTAGACAGTTTAGTCTGGAAACATTTTTATTATAACTATTGTTCACATTTTGTGTATTTAACAGTACTTAACATCGATTATACGGACTCAAATTTTTACAGTGATTGTTTCTATCCCTAACTCACAGTTTCAAACTATTTTGAATCACTAATGCTGGGTTTCTGTTTCATCTACGAATGGTAAATTATGCCTTTAACCTTCTACCTCAGCCATTTCATGTTAAGATATCCAGCGATTCAGTTCTACCCGTCCTTCAAAATTATACTGCCACAGGACATTGCTAGGTGAAGTAACAGCTCAAACTTGCCATTTTTTTTTTTTCTTCTTCTTCTTCTTCTTCTTCTTCTTCTTCTTCTTCTTCTTTTTCTTCTTCTTCTTTTTTTCTTTCTTGTTTACGAAACCTAGTGACCACTTTTGCCCAAATAAAATCAGGTGATCTTCATCTCCCGTGCTTGCAGTAAACCCGGGCCAGGAGCAATACCAAGAAAATTCACATAACATATTTCTTGAAGGCACAGTATAGTTCTGGTTGAGATGTGGATTCTGG
The DNA here is from genome assembly GCF_964275005.1 of Diadema setosum. NCBI lineage: Eukaryota > Metazoa > Echinodermata > Echinoidea > Diadematoida > Diadematidae > Diadema > Diadema setosum. The sequence goes on along the minus strand of NC_092700.1, from coordinate 26,568,164 downwards.
TTTTAACTTTTTCCAAGATACTAGTAATTAGAAACCATTTAAATGAAATATGAAAGAGCATACCATTGTAAGAGAAATCCAGAGTTTATTTGATGAAATTTGGTTTTGAAATGGCTGAGATATCCAAAATCAAAGACGTCCTAATAAAAAGTTGGTCCCACTTTTTATCAGAACCACTTTGTGTAATACTCTGTTTTGGTCAATGACATTTCAGAATTAGCATTCACAAGTCTTGATGCACGACTATGAGAAGCCTAATCCTTCATTGTAACAGCTGTGAATCTGATTTGCCCAACATCTGCTGAACATGATCCATCATATAATTGCCATTGCTCAGTACTGTTCAATACGGAGCTTCCTTTAGATTCCCTGGGGAATTACCGGAGATATTGTCAGAAATCTCATCAATAATGTAAAAAAAAGACCAAAAAAAACAATTCCCTTTGTTTTCACTTTGGTGCGCTTGTGGCTGTAAATACATTTATTTCGTATGCGCGTCAGTGTGGGTGATCGTGGGTGCTATGTTTTGTTCCAGGGATGGCTATCACATTTGGAGGTAAAATGGATTGTGGGAAAGATTTGTTATTCAAAGCATTTTTCCCATTTCGATTATACATGTAATGTAATAGTATCATCTCATATAATTTGATTTCTAGTCAAAAGGAGTCGCTTGATAAATCTCCATAAACGCCGGTCAGCCACCTTTCTTTTTACACCATGCCTTCTGCCCACTCCCGAGAGCAGGTGAGTACCGCTTCAGAGTCTAAAAGGATTTCGGAATCTTGTCAAATAAAGAGTAGTGAAGCACCCTCTGTTAATTTGTTTCCCATACAAAACTCCTGTAGGTGTCAAGGAACAAGGAATTCTAAAAGGGACACATTTCAATTATATTTTCCCCCTCCAGGTATGCAATTTATGAGCTTTAGGGAAATGTAAGACAAAACTCCCATGACACTTCTTCACCTTCAAAGCAAAGCCCACGAGGCAGGGCCAAAAAACTTGTCCCACGTGTTAAAAAGCCTGAAAAAAAAAAGACCTCCAAGAAGGACTTAAAAGCTTTATGTCTGTAGGGAGCTGGCATGAATCATGGACTCAAACATCTCAAATCTCAATCTAAAGTACTTAAGATTTCAAGACAGCTCATGCCTTTTGCATAGCTGTCCTTCTGCATTTCATGTTCTCCTACTCAGGTGTACATTTTAATTCTTTTGTTTCAGATCATGATCATCTTTGTCCATTAAGTGCATTTCAAAACTTGGAACTATAATAGAATAGAGATAATTTTTTTTTCTTTACACGGCTAGATTCTGGCAAAATTTCTAGTTTAATAAGGAAAGGAATTTTTGCTGTCATGGCATGCATAAAATCTTAAGATCTCATGATAAAAAAAAAAAAACTGATTTTCACGGCAACAACAAAGGGAAATACTGTATATGCTGAATAATTCTTGAGGGGTTTACATGCATCTTTGCAAATTTTGCCAGTTGGGTGATATTAACAAATTTCAAAACACGCAAAGATATTAACTCTGATCTTGACATGAAGCACACCTATTTCTCCGTTCAGTACTGTACTCTGCAATCCCAAATTTAACCACTCGAAGTCCTGATTCCCGAAGAATTGGACTCGCTAAATATGATGGTGTATAATATACAGTATTGCTTGTCATCCTGATTTCGCTTCTCTGTATCCTCGAAACGTGTTTTAGTCTTTTAATTATGAAACAAGAAAAATAACATAGGAATGCTCAATCGTACTGGCACATTTTCTTAAACAAAGTATCTATATGGGTAATGCACTTGTGAGAAGTGATGTCTGTTTTTAAAGGGATGGTATAGTATTGGTGGAGATGAAGATTGGGCTTTCAACTTTTTGCAAGATACATGCATCAAGAAACCACTTATGAAATAGTACAGAGCAAACCACTCTAAGAGGAATTCAAAGTTTATTTGATGAAAATCATTTTTGGAATGGCTGAGGCATTAAAAAACAAAGTAAAACAAAATGGTTATAAAAGGTGGGTCCCAAATTTTATTAGGATTGCTCTACTTTGGAAAGCTCAGCCATTTCAAAACCAATTTTCATCAAATAAATGTTGAATTCCTCTTGCAATTAGGTGCTCTTTCATATTTCATAAGAGGTTTCTCATTATCTCACCAGAAAATGTTAGAAACCTGAAGTTTGGTCACAACTAAAACTATACAATCCCTTTAAATGTTCCCTGCAATGCAAGTACTGGTAGCCACTGGGGATTGATGGGAATACATGAATACCATCCTTTCTTTCTTTCTTTTTTCGAACAAAGAATGAAGAATCACGAAATAATACAGACATGAATAAGTAAACTGGGAACACCTCCATGTAGAGGTAGGTTGGTAATGCAGGTATTGTGATGCCATCTTACTTTAATCATTTAAAACATTTATCATTGAATACACTTGTACAGTTACAACAAGGGTTGTTCCTTGAATTCATGGAATTCTTGCGTCGAGATGTTTTCATTGCAACTAATTGACAAATTGCCCTACATGGATGTAAATAAGCACTGAATTGATCAGTGTTTTAGTAGATGACATGATAAAAGAAATCATGGGCGTACATACTCGAGCAGGATTCGAACCTACGATCTCCTGATCTCCAGACAGGCGTCATCTCCACTAGAACCACCGAGCTTTCGCCCGACAGCGAGTTTTTCATTGCAACTGATTGACAAATTTTCCTACACTGACGTAAATACAGTTGTTCCTGATAATCAAGTACATGTAGGTCAAAGAGGACAGAATGGTTGCTTACTACGGTACCAAATTTGAATATATTAGAGAACTTTTGTAATCAGTAATGACAGTCAAACAAAGGGCATAATATACCGCTTCATTATCCCAGTTTACACATCATAATCTTTTCAAAGGTTGGACTCGGATGCAAGAGAAAGTTATTCTCACCTTATCTGGAATTTGTATCACGAACTGAATGCAACTTTTAGATAAATGATAGAGACATAGTACTGTATAGAAAGAAAATTTCATGGCATGCAATTTTTGCAAATTGAAGCCAGCAGCCTTTTTCATGGCATGAAATTTTGCAAATTGCTACTGGCATTCAGTGCATATAGTGTAATAGGCAAAAACTTATGCGTGCATTCCAATTTCACAAATCTTGACTCCCTCAAAAATTCATGAAATTAAAATGCATGAGAAAATTTCTGGTTTTACAGTATAAGAGCTTGCACATGAGACACAAAAATGTGATAGCTGTGCACTGAAGAGAACCTAAAAAACCTTCAAATTGTTACTTTAAAAGGCAACGGGCATTTTCTACCGCTGTTTGACCACACCCTCGGTCACAGGAATATTATACACTCTCAAAGGTTCATAGAGACTGACCTTCCCAATATGGACTAAATTGAACATAGTCACTGAAATTTGAAGATTCATATGGTTCACTTTCTCATTTAGCTATAGACAGCACGCACACTCAGTGTATTCACATATCAGTCCACAAACTGTGACTCCAGTATTTGAAGGTTCCTAGAGAATTGCTTCATCATTTGTGCCTCAACTGCACTTCCATTTTATGTTCCATGAACTCTATGTTTCAAAATCCATGCAAACACTGTCACTCCAATATTATGATGGTTCATAGAGACTCACCTTCTCATTTAAGACTAGATTGCACATGCACTCAGTAGCAGCTCTCTTGATCATGTCGTGGTCTTCAAACATGTAGTTCTCTATTTGGGAAAACCCTTCCTCTTTTATGATCCTATTCCTGTAGTGTCAAGGAGAAAAAAAAGAAAGAAAAAAAACACATGTTACTTGTACATTGAGGAACTCTTGAACAATATACAAATATTCCATGTTTATGAGTGTGATGGTTTTTAGATTTTGAATATTACATGCGCGTGCAAGTTAAAGGTTCTATTCAACGACATGAGCTCCCTGGCTGAAGAAAACACAAACACAGTGAATGAAGTTGAAAGAAACATATGAGAAAGAGCAAGAAGGACAGCATAACAAACAAGAACAAAAAATGACAAGAAATGAGAAGGAAATTCTAAAGAAGAATTTGAAGAATACCAGGAAGAGACAAAAGAAGAGACCGAAAAGAACAAGAAGTTGGAGGGAAAAGAAAAAATAAAACTAAGGATGGCTAAAAGGAAAAAGAAGAAGAATGACAGTCAGAATTATAACAATGATTGCATTTGAGATAGCTATAAATAGAGATGTGCAAATCTCCATGTAGAACATAAAATTACCACATAAAAAGAAAATAAAAAATGTGACCTTCCTATACGCATGTGTCCAGATGTGATTTCATTACCCACTATTCAATTTTTCGAATCCCTGATAAAATCTATAACCTTACTGACAATAATCATTACGAACTCTTGGCACACCAAGCGTGGGAGAAAATAGGCCACGTACCTGACAGTATCGTTCATGGCGGCGAGGTTCGTCAGAGCCATGAGGGCCTCGAAGTTCTGGAGGCCCGTCCTCTCGATGTGAAGGAGAGCGATCAGAGGTCGCACCACCTCCAAATGCTGTGGGGGGAGGAATGAACATACAGCGTGAGGGGAGAAAAAGGAGAAATAAATGCTATAGGTGTTGCCTTCAGTCCCACCCATTGGAGATGCTGTATACACCACACATTCTGTGAGCACATTTTGCAAATCTGGACTTGTGAGATACCGTTCACAAGTAGTTTAAATCACTACTGAGAAGCACTATGTGGGTATTAGAAATTAGAAACAGAAGTGTTATCTATTTCTCAAAAAAAAGAAGAAAGTTTGCCACTTCTCTTCGTAATGAGGTACATTTCGTCGCTGGGGCGACAAGACCTCATATCTGACATTTTGGTGAAAATGACTTTTTGGCATTAATGGTCAGACAATCAGTCAAGTGATGTCCTATCCAAATCCAATCTGTCTTACCCCCAAAAATGAAGCCATCATGGCATGTCAAAGGAAAGGCTATCCCATTTGATACAGTGCTTTGGCTGCCATGTGTTTTTGCTCTCCTGAACATTTGACATTTTGTAGACACGAGGTCTTGTCACCCAAGCAACAATTTATACTCTGTAACTGGAGGCAATATCAGAGACTCCAACTCTCCCGTTTTCGACGGGAGATCTCCCGCCGAAAACCCATTTTTGCAAAATCTCCCGTTCTCCCGTTTGAGATTTAATTTCTCCCGCCCTGGCTCAATGTCTCCCGTTGGAAAGGATTTCTTACTTATTGCTATCGTATGTTGCAAAAATAAGCCTTAGATAGCACCAGAGAGCATCTATAACCCTAGGAACTTCGCGCTTCGCACACATTAACTTGGAGTCTCCCGTTTGCTAGGGGTTTCGGGCGGGAAAATCTCCCGATCAGAAGGTGCTTCGGGTTGGAGTCTCTGCAATATTGTTGTATATTATTAATTTTGTTGATGTCCACCAACATGCAACATAACTGTGAATATATGCCATATACAGTAATATCTTGACTGTTGATGTAATGAATCACTGTGATACTATTAGCAACATATGATCCAACATCTAGGTAGTAGAGTGCATACTCTCAATACGCCCTGTACAATTGCCCTGTGAGTATGCAGAGTGAGGCGCTCATGTAGGCTTGCCCCTCATGGAGGACAGCACTCCTTGCTAGACTACTATTGGCCAAGGAGCAGCCAAATTAAGGAGTGAAGACTCACATGAAAGTTCAAAAGTTCAAGTACGCAATGTACAATTATTGTTCGGTATAAAAAAGTGCATGGAGCACTCACAGTCTGCCATTACAAAAAAAGGGCACTTCTACGTCTCTTTGTGATCACAGAAATTTTATACCGAATGTCCAAAAAACAAAAAGATTACAAGGGGAACCTCCACCACGCTAAACTTTAAAAATAGTCAATCAATCCAAATACAATTTCAGGGTATGAAACTATAACTTATTACCCACATCTTACAGAAAGCCCCATCCGATTTGCTTCAGTGGTCAAAGAGAAATGAGGATCTTTGTAGAGCAAGCCAGGAATCCCTTCCCTGTAAGTTCTGTCCACTGTGTTCACACATTACTATGCAGTTCCAAGAGCATCCAAGTGCTAAACCTTGTAAGAAGCAGACCCATGACATGCTTTACAACATTCCATATTTCTCTGTGACCACTCAACCACATTGAATGGGGCATTCTGCAAAATATTGGTATTAAGATGTTACATGTCCAGACCCTGAAATAGAATTCAATTTAATCATATGGAAAGTTATCAATGTGGAATTCCAATTGTAATTTTTTGGGGGGATATACTGTATAGTTTGCCACAAACGAGCAGTGAGCATACAGGGTAACCTCTTTGGTACCATCCAAGCTCACGTGGAGGTCTCACACTCACCCTCTGTCCTGGGAAGGCTATTTCTGGGTTCATGGTGATGCCAATCTTGGCTAGGGCCTGAGCAGCCCTGGTCTTGCCTTCCAGGGTTCCCTCGTTGGCCAGAGGGACTAGCGCCTTGGCCCCGCCTTGCTGGACCACGAGCCCTCTGTGTTCAGTGTCCTCTACCAAGGCAAGGTAGACCCTGGCAAGATACACGCAGCAGAGGAAAAAGTCAAATTGAAGTCAAGTTCAATAATGAGAATAATGAAAGTACAGTTAAACCTGTCTACAGCGACCACTAAATATAATTCCCCCCAAGTGAAATACCATGTTAACAACCCTGTCTAGAACGGCCAACTGTATACAATGGTCACTTTTTTTTTCTTCTCCATTGGATGGCCAATATAGACAGATTTTAGTGTAATGCTGATGATGATGACAATGATGACAGTGATGAGTGAAGCAATAAATTGCCCCTCCATAGTCTGCAAATCTCAATTTAGCCAATGAAATTATCATATTCAATTCACAAGCAGTAAGCCACTTCCATGCATATCTATACATATGATATTATGCCCCCCACCTTCATATTGCCTTACAGATCAAGTTAAAAGTTTCAACTCTTAGTATTTCTGACTTCAAGCAACACATTCAGAAGTTTGACACAATTTAGAAACATCTCAGGGAGGGCTTGAAGACTATAAAATGCCACAATTCATTCTAAGCTTGAGGGCTTACCTGCTTAGCAGCTCTCGACTGTTTTCACTCTCTGTCTTTGACAGAGACACCAGGGCAGGAATAATGCCAGCTTTTAGGAGCTTCTTCATTCTCGCATCCAAATATTTCTTGTCATCCTGGAAACAGCAAAGCATTGAAAATATTGCAACAGGTCAAAATGGTTCTATTGACATTTGCTCCTGCGCCAATGAAATATTGCTCCCATCAAATATGAAATATGAAATATTGCTTCTATGAAATATCTGAACTCTAACTAAACACAAATTCCACCCACTAACATAACCCTAACCCTAATCCTTATCCCCACATCAACTTAAACTTAAAACCCTATCACAATTCTAATGCTAACCCTAAGTCCTTGGAGAAAATAAGACCGAGGCAACTGTCACAGGAGCAAATTAAATGTGTCACTGGTCAAAATATATTTGAAGTTTATCGAAACTTTAGATAGCTCGAAAAATAGCTACTACAATTTTGCTATTGTTATGTCTTTTCCTCAACATTGATTCATCCCAGTGGTAATGATATTAGTGACTCCTGGAAACAGCGCAATTCTGGAATCAGTTGCATGTATTCCACTATTCTGTGTAACCCATTTTAAGTTTGGCTTTTTCTAGTCATGACATTTACTAAAGATTCCAATTCCTACAGGTTCTTTATTGACTTTATTCAACAACTTGTCATGCATTTCCACTTTTACAGTTGATGATGCCAATAAACATTTTGAAAGTGTCTACATTCTTAAAAACTATCTCGATGAAAGTGATTAAAATGCTAAAATGGTATTACCTAAGTTGGCAAGTATCAAATGTGTTACTGGGTTAAGAGGCAGATGCATTGCAGTAACAGTTTGACACAATATCAATACAAAAGGATTTTGTAACCCTTGCTAAGGTCAAATGCTTCCTTTCTGTATATGAGGTTGACAGAAGTGTTGTCAAGGTCTTAAAAATGCATGACATAAGAACTGTTTACTCAACTGATGATTACTGAAAAAATCAGGCATTTTTGCGCGCATGAAATTTTTGCAAATTTTGCAAGGAGCCAAGATTTGCAAAAGTAAAATGCACGTGAACATGTTTGTCCACACAATGCATTGAATGCCAGCGGCGATTCATGAAAGATTCATGCTGCAAAAAAGACCGTCGGCTCCAATTCGCTATTAAGTTCCATGTCGCGAAATGTTTCCTCTTTTACATTATCACTGCTTTCTGTGTCAAGCGGCATAAGGATAGATAGATGTTACCTTTGGATGGTCCTCTGGTATGTGTTGCTTGGCATAGCGTGCCAATTCTACCAGCTGGGGATCAGGTTTCTCCTTGTCATAGCTGTTCGTTAGGTTGACGAAGGTGGAGACCACACCATACAACACCGTCTTGTCTGCAGTCTGATGCGTACATGGGCAGGTTTGGGTTCAAAGGTTACATGTAGCAGAGGAACAGTTTGAAAGTATACTGCAGCAGCATACATTTGTATGTCATTAACATCATAATGAAATAGATGTTGTTCAACAATACAGTTGTAATTGAAGAATAATATGATTTTTTTCATGTCAAATCTTAACTCCAGTAAGTTCACTTGCATGAGTCACACATTAAGCTTAAACATTTTTTTGTTGGAAGTTGGTGTGTATTTCCATTTATTTTTCTACCATTATAACTGTCATGGAATCAATAACACCTCTACATGAACAACCAATAAACAAAATACAGCACAGTGGCAGTCAATTGCATTCTGTCCCACTTGTCATGACATCAATAAACATTTCAACTGTGACAAACACTTGAAAATTAACAGAGGGTAGGAGCATTTCATTTGCATGTTATTGAAATATAATGAACATCATATCTCAAAACCAGATGAACAGTTTGAAAGGACAGGACAGTTACACTGAAAAGCATACCACCCTGATTGATATAAAATCACAATGTACTGGATGTGAATAAGCAACATGAAATCATTTTGCATCATAGACACATCGCACATTCTCTTAGACTGTTACAACATTTTAGGAATACCTTGATGTGTTTGGTAAATTCACTAGCACATTTAATAAAACCAGCAGTTTAATCGCAAATCAACTAATAAGTTAGTAGGTACAAATATAACTATAACACTGGTGGTAGAATATATACAAAGTGAAAATTCACTTCATTTATCTAGTTACAAGACATTTCAGAGAAATGAAAATGACGAGGCTCACCTTTGCAAGTTCAACAAGTGCTACCAAGGCCTCTGAGTCATTTACGATGGCTTCCTTGACATCAGCATCAAGGGAGAGGTATGCCAGGCCCTCTGCTGCCCACTTCTTCAGGTCATGATCCTTTTGGGCATTGACCAAAAAACTGCAAAGCAGATAGAGAGAGAAAAGGGTGAAGGGAGGATAATATGGAAGTAGGATTAACCCATATATACATATGTGGATTGATTGAATGCAGCAGTACTACTTAAACACATCAGGAAGGCATAAGGAAAATCGGACACTGTTCAGAAGGTTTCTTTTTTTTCTTCTTTTTTCGTGTTGGTGCCGCCATCACTGGATGAGAAGACTGCACTAACAGTTGAATGGTGTCACCACAAACCTTTCTCCTTCATTTACTCCATCATGCAAACCTTCAAGCAACACATACACCAGTTTGTAACATCACTGCAGAACAACGAAATAAAAAAAAAAATGTAAAGAGAATTCAATATATTTAAATTTTTCTAGCATACAGAAAGAGCAATTGACTCTAACAACTGTTTCAGAAAGAAAGGGGAGTGCTATAACCATAACATATGTCAAAAACAAGTTTGAAAAATGTGTCCTTTTCATAAAAATAAATTTTCTCTATTGTCCTTCATATCATTGTTCTGTAGTGATGTGACAGACTCTTGTAGTCTTCTCATCTAGTGATGGTGGCATTAAGACTTCACAAATTCACGAGTAATGGATTTTTCTGCTATCCCTCTTACTTTGCCAAAGTATTCTGCTAATATTGCTGCATTCATTCAATCCACATGTTTATTTGAGAAATCTTTTCTTTAATCACTGGAATACTCCCCAGGGAGTTTGAGTAATAGCATGCCATAATGGCAGACCTGCTCACAACACAAAGATAAAAACGATTCAACTCACCTTCTAACCTCCTTGGCGAGATTCAGCGTCGATCCGTCCGCAAACGACTTCAGGCTGTAGTCCGTTCCGCCTGCGGACCCCAGCTTGCACAGACCGACTAGCGCCCTCACCTTGATATGCTCGTTGCCGGATTTGTAGAGTTCCTTTAGGATGGACACGCTGTTCTGTAAGATTCCCGTGCAGTGCTCTTTTTTGCCCGCAGCATGGACGATAGCTTCCAGGGCTATTCTCTAAGGTGGAAAAGAAAACAAAACAAATGACACACTTCAAATACCATACTCTCCTGTATCTTGATACTAGGGAGCTTAAGACTTGCAAGCAGACGTTGAAGACCATGACTGCATTGGCCATTCTCCTATCTCCCTACATCATGTTGCAAAGTAGCTTTAGATTATGCGAGGATGCAGCCTATACAATTTAAAATGGCACCCCAATAGGATCATTGCATCAAGTTGCTCTCTCCCGAATGTGCAAATTCAGAAGATGCGAGGTCAATTTTTTATAATCAAATTTGGGCATGTGCAGAACAGGTTTTTTTTTTTTCCTCGGAACGTCCGTGTCACGAAAATCTAAAGCTCCCTATTGACCTTCCAGGAAGAAATACTAGGGCCAGAGCTTTTGCTGCTCTGGATCACACAACTATCTGGCGAGTCTTGGTAGGAAACATCAAGACCTTCACCTTCCTGGAACTCGAATCTACTTTTAAACTTTCACTATTGACAAAAACATAGCAATGATTGCTAGAAAATGTCATTTTCTCTGATCTAAAAGAGAATGTTGTTCTATCTTGCACATGATAATTGCTTCTCTGGCATATCAAATAAATACAGTTTTTGAGAATCTACTGAGGACCGAAACTGAATGTATTATCTTTCTTCTTTTTTTTTATATTACAATTTAGTTGTTTCATATATTTTTTTTAATGCAAAAGTTTAATCTGATATTTTGACATTTTTTTATTGCGCTACTTTGTGTCATAAGTATACTTCACGTTCTTTATCTGTGCTCAAAAGCTCTCTCAACGAGTCTCCCTATTAAGCACTCTATTAGACACCATACCCTTATGCACTGTACTGAAAAATTATTTATGAGACTGTCAGTACAGAGGCTAAAATTACTACAAAACTCCTTACATGGTAGATTCATATCTGTCATGATATTTACATTTTGAGTTTCAAAGGATTATTTGAGTTTGTACTTTCATCTATCTAAACCAAAATTTTTCAGAAAATCTCTCTTCTCCATTTCAGACAGGCACTCTTAAATGTAAAGACAGTACTGTATACGCCATGCATTTTGTGGGGTTTTCGTTTCCATGAATTTTGCGAGTCTGGTGCTATTGTTGAAAATAATGCACCAAAACATCAATTGAACTGCTGGAAAATTATTGAAAGTCCCATTTTGCAAAGAATTAGACTCGCTATTTCATACGGCATATACAGTAATTCTAGTACGTTCCTTTTTGAGAAGAAGAGGGAGTGTCACCATCATCACACTTCAAATCTCACCTGATGGAGGACGTCGTGGCTGGCCGCCATGGCGATCATGACCTGAAGCACGCCCTCGCGGCTCAGAAGCTTGTTGCCGACCTCTGTCGGACCCTGGATGAGTGACGAGATGGCGGTCAGGACCTCCATGTTGGACTCCATGGTATTCACATTGAATTTTTCACTGGGGATATCAAACAAAATCAACATGAATTGCGTTGGACTTCAAGGTATTGACACTGAATTTTTCCCTGGGAGTATCAAACAAAATTGTCAGGAATCATGCTGGACTTAATGGGATTTACATTGAATTATTCACTTGGGATATCAAACGAAATCATCAGAGCTCCATGGTATTCATATTCAATTTTCACTGGGGACATCAAAGAAAATTATCAGAAATCATGCTGGACTTAATGGCATTTACATTTACATTTTTACTGGGGATATCAAACGAATCCTGTCGAACTCCATGGTATTCATTTTCAACTTTCATTGGAAATTAAACAAAATTATGGGAATGATAAGCAGTTCCACAAATGCTAAAAATCAAAGGTAGAATATTCCAATATAGCAGGATTACACTGTATTCTTTTAACAGAACAGTTTCCTGCTAAATGAAAATAAAAAAATCCAAAATCCAAAAATAACTGTACCCCTAAACTTCAGGCTACTGTAAATCTGTTATTTTTGCAAATTTCATGAATCACCGTTGGCCCGCAAATTAAACGAAATAATCGCCACCCGACTGTGATCGCATGATGTGGCAGAATGAACAGACAGGCATTAGTGCCTTGGTGTCAAATCACAAAAACATCATTTCACAAAAATGTCTGTGACTTTCTTATTTGCAAAAATATATGTATGCAAAAATGACAGCTTTTTACAGTATCAGGTTGGTAAGCAAGCAACTATCTTACATGCTATTGCATACCGGTACAAAAACCTAGTTACACCTTAAATATCACTTAAGCTAAAAAAAGAGAGGAAGATATACTTTACCACAAATGCGTGACCCGCTAAAACAAAAGGATCCAAAGTCCCTGACGGCTGACCCGAGAAAATCGAGTTTGAAGTATAAAGATCATCAAAATCAGTCAAAATCAGCGAATTTCCGTTTTTGGCATTATGTTGTAGTCTAATGTTTTGTCTATCATCTGCCGAAATTTTGAAAATAAATGATCAAAGGATAGACAAGAAATTAGCGTTTTTCTAGGCCATGATTTCCTAGACGACTCAACAAGGTCTCATAAAATCATCAATATCTCCACAACCATGTGCTCTTATGAGTTGTTTTATATATGAAATTAAAGCAGAAGAGCAAGGGAATAATGTGACGTCATTCTCAGAAAATCAACCTCCCTCGACTTTCGGCTCCTTCTGTTGTAGTGGGTCACATATCACCTCTCTACTCACCTAACAAATTTGTCTGCTAAATCTTGGAAGTACGCTCTCTGCTTGTCCCCCCGCATCTCGCAGTAGAGCTTGTCGAGGGCAACAGACGCGTGCATCTGCGTGTTTGGAGTCACTGGAAGACGCTTGAGTGCAGGAACCTGGCCAGCCACGGTCAACAGCTTGTGTAGACCTAGTTTAGTGGACGATCACAATGATATGCACTGTACACTAAGAGGTGAAGATCTTAGTTTTAAGTTTGCACTGCACTGCACTGCATTGTATTGTATTGCATTGTAGAAGAAAGAGCTAAGTAATTTGTATAAGTAATATAAGTAGTAAGGCATTTTTTCTTTTTTAAAGACGTGTTGAATTTTTACCTCCATTTGTGAGAAAAGCCATTGCTCTCCCAGCTCCCTCCTTCTTGGGAATGAACTTGATGATCATGTCGATGACAGCATCGCGGCCGTAGCCCGACACCGACGAACTCGTCAGGAGACCAAGGAAGAACATAAGGAGACCTTTGAACTCTTGTGAAGAATCTGTCATGTTGAATACAGAGGAGAGACATTTTAATTACCTTTGAAAAAGGTTGAAAGATATTTTCTGGGCTTCAGCCATAAAGGCAGACTTCCCAACCTTTCTAACTAAAAAACAGTGATGATATGGCTAAAAAGTAGGAAACGGCATTTCAGATAGAAGTGTGCAGTAAAATTATCAAGAAAAATAAGAAACTCTAATTGAAACAAGAGGTGAGAATGGTCAAAATTTATTCAGATTCTTTTCTCCAAATTCAGAATGGTGGGGCCGTCTGTAGAGGTCTTTTTTCCAGGGACACAAAAGCAATATTGCATTCTTTAATTTGAAAACTTGGTGTTTATCAGCACCTGTGGATTTGATGACGGTAAATTTTCAATTTATCACAGACTAGTCCTATACCATTGCCACTTATGATTAATTCATACTGAAAATTTAGTGAACTAGTATTGATAAAAGGTGAACTGATCATTTCTTCTTGGGGAAAAAAGGATAATTAATCATTCAGAACATACTGTAACAGCATGCATTATATGTATGTCTCTTTGTGAAGACAAGCAATCATAAGAGTCTACAGTCATTACTGATCATTCTACAACATGAATATGTCATATTGAAAGCGGAACATGATGAAAAATGAAAATTCTCAGAGACGAAAAAGAGCTGACAAAAATTGAGAATGGAGAACTGAGAAACTTGGAAAGGCCACCTCCGAATGTTTGACATAAAATCAACAGAAATAAACCAAAACCCATATTGCCATGAAACAAACACCATTAAATCATTTGCATGAATGAAAGATATTAACCACTCTCTCATTTTCTTTGGCACAGTTAGTGGGTGATACATTCACTTCCTCTCTCCTCTTTTTCTTTTCTTCAAACCCTTCGACATTCATCTGTTGAGGACGGGCTGATTTTGCTACAACACGCATTTCCCATAGACACCTGCCTGAGTATACTCGGGACTAGTCTTCAATGGGTTAATATACAACTTTTTTTTCGGAGGGGTTGCAGAATTTTCTACAACATCTTTACTGATAAATATATCATTGAATCTGTAATTGGCTACACATTTAAGAGAATTTACATTTTAGTTTCTCTCTCAAATTGGCGATAGAAAATTAATAAATTCTTTTAAGTTTGTGCATTCTACTTTTCTCAATATTCACTTCTCTATCTGTGTATTCAATCAATCTTATTCATGTTTTCTCCGATATAGCATAAGCAAGAAGATTTAGGGGTGCCAATTTGATGATGAGATGATGATGATTTCTGGAGTGAAATTCCCCTAGTACTCAATGGGCTAAAGGGTAGCATGCCAAGGACCAGGACTGAGACAAACAGTACCTGGTACTAGAGCAGCGTCGCTGTTCCTGGCCTGGTTCTTGTCTGGAACCAGCATGGCCTGGATGGCAGTCAGCAGGATTCCGGCTGCAGCGCAAGTGATCGCTTCAGAGTTCACTGCGAAGTACTCGGCCAGGGTTGGGAGGGTGAGTTCCCTAATAACTGCCATGGCCTAATTAAGGAGGGAAGAAATGAAAAATTGTCTGGTGTAGCTAAACTATGCAGAGGCTAGTAGTGTGTGTGCATATGTGTGTTGTCTGTTTGCCTGCTTAAATTCTTTTTCCATCAACTTAACTCAGCTTTATTGAGCTAATAAATCACTTAAATAACAAGAAAAAACAATCAATAAGAAACCAACAAATTTCATCAATTTTGATGTACAATCCAGCCCTGTCACTATAATTATTCTTCGCTGATATTTGATCCTTTACACATGTGTGTGTACTTAAGTGTATACAATGGTGCAAAAATTAGGCTAACTGTCTTGAGTGATCTACACTTACAAATTAGACCTACGTGGCAACATACCTCACTTGGGAATTCAGGACCAAAATCAGTTTACCAGGTGATTGTCCAACATTTCATTACATAATCTCATACAGTATACACCTATAATGTCTTCAGTCACAACTTCAATCACGCACAGAAATGTTGTTTGAGTTGCAACTTGATAAATATAACACTTACAAACATATGGCATAATGTGGATTAATTTGCATAACCTCAAAATGGTGTCAATCCATGCAGTATCACACTCATGACCTTTGACCTTACCCGCGCTTTGTGGCCATTGCACAGACAGGACATGACCCTGAGCCCGGCCAGTTTCAGCTCAGTGTCGTCGGACTTGATGAGGAGCTTCATGCGATCCACTCCCCTCTCGGCAAAGATCCTCTCAGCTCCGGCCGGTTCCCTGGCGAGGACGATCAGATTATTGGCAGCCTGGAGAAAAAAAGAAAGAGCAAAACAAAACAGGCTATGAATGCTTTTGTTTGTTTGTTCATTTCCATCTGAGAAGACTGCTAGATAGCTCATATTCAACTGCAATAGCTGGTCTTCCATAGGGTTCAGTTGGATGTGAGGCGGGACCACTTCACCAGGTCAAACACCCTGCTCTCTACGATGAATGAATGAAGCGGGATCTGTTACGTGAATGAGTTGTGACTCCCTTACACACCGGACCTCCATTTTATGTTCTATCCGAGGGTCAGAGTGTTTTGCCTCTGCCAGAGGGGATGGTATGATTACACACAACATTGCTTAGTGAGACTCAGGTATCGAACCCAGGTCGCATGGGTCGAAGGCAGACGTGCAACAGACTGAGCTAACTCACCGCCCTGTATACGAGGAAAACAAAAGAGGGCGTGCATAGATCTACAAGACCCAGCACTGCTGCCAAACCATCACATGGAATGACAGCAGAAGTGTGGCTGCAACCTGTCCTGGCTAGCATTTAATAGTGGCAATTCATACATACATTTTCACATATCTCTACCAAAAATACATGAAAAAGTTGTAACATTCAAACAACTCAACATTCATTGCAACTGATTGACAAATTGCCCTACATCGACGTAAATAAGCACTGAATTGATCAGTGATCAATTCAGTGCTTATTTACGTCGATGTAGGGCAATTTGTCAATCAGTTGCAATGAAAACATCTCGACGGAAGAAAATCATGAATTTGAATAACAAAGCAGTACCCGCTGCATGCTATAAGGATTAGAACCAACACTTGCTGTCGGGCGAAAGCTCGGTGGTCTAGTGGAAATGACGCCTGTCCGGTGATCAGGAGGTCGTAGGTTCGAATCCTGCTCGAGTATGTACGCCCATGATTTTTTATCATGGCTACTACTAAAACACTGATCAATTCAGTGCTTATTTACGTCGATGTAGGGCAATTTGTCAATCAGTTGCAATGAAAACATCTCGACGGAAGAAAATCATGAATTTGAACTCAACATTCAGCAGCACAAAGTTATTGCCACAGTGGGGTTTACACAATGAACCATCATTACTGACCATCTAGATAGCAAAATTGCAAATTTCATGATCATAAGAAATAATATCTCTGTCTTGTTTAACCATCTCTATATGAATCAATATGACTTTTCCATACAATATTCCTGGAATAAACACTTCCATGAGATTCAAGTTTGCATTTCATTATATTCGTTGAAAAAAAAAAAAAATCAATCTTAATTACTTAAATTCAAAGTGAGCCTTTAACAACATCAAGCTAGAATCAGAGCATACTTGTCTTCACTTTTCTGCATCTGTAGATGGGTCATTGAGGGCAGCAAACATACAATATTCCTGGAATAAACATTTCCATGAGATCAGAGTTTGCATTTCCTACATTCATTGAAAAAAAATTATATCTATCTTGATTACTCAAATTCAAGGTGAGCCTTTAACAACATCAGGCTACCAATGGAGCATACCTGTCTTCGCTTTTCCGCATCTGTAGATGGGTCATTGAGGGCAGCAAACATCTGTTCCACTTTGCTGTTTGTTGATGACATGCTCTTCATCTGGAGAGAAACAAATTCACAGTCATTAACCCAACATGGGTTCACTGTTGTATCTGTGTGCAGGGTCATGGATCGAGAAGCTTATTATGTTTTATCAGCTTAGAATGGCTGTATATTTATCTTTAGAAATTCAAATCATGTGTGCAGAAAAAAATTGAAAGATATATACATGTAAATGATACATGGCAATTGTCAATACAGAGAACTATGAGAAAAAAAAAAAATAGTCGGTAAATCACTTTGCACAAAAATAAACACTTGTGTACTTGCGGTCTACATGAATTACGTCCTAGCACTTGCATAGTACTTGGATAACGGAATACAATTACTAAAAATGGAAAAAGTACTCCAAAATAAAATTTTTCATCCAT
This sequence comes from Diadema setosum, assembly GCF_964275005.1. Classification (NCBI taxonomy): domain Eukaryota; kingdom Metazoa; phylum Echinodermata; class Echinoidea; order Diadematoida; family Diadematidae; genus Diadema; species Diadema setosum. Next base: position 26,550,289 of record NC_092700.1, on the reverse strand, counting down.
CTATACTGAAAAGCAAGATACTTTCGTGGCATGACATTTTTGCAAAGTGTCACGGGCATTCAATGCATGTAGTATAGACAAGAACTTTTGCATGCATTTTAATTTCGCGAATAACTTTTGCGTGCATTTTAATTTCGCGAATCTTGGCTCTCTCAAAATTGCGCAATTAAAGTGCAAGCAAACATTTCAGGTTTTACAGTAGGCCTACATTGTACATCATTGTTTGGTGTTGGCAGAAAATGGGATGAAAGGTTTAATACACCTTTTTTTGTCATGAAAAATAGCAAAAGAATATTCCTATTAGACAGACATAGTTGGCAGTGAGAGGTTTACTTTATTCTGAATTGCACATCTTCTTTAAGTGAATGGCACAAATCTAATTTAATTCATTTTAAATTTATTTGTGTTCAACTTTCCCACTCCTCAATGGTGTTTATTTCTACTGTGCCTCTACAGTTCCAAAGTGTGATGTCATAACCATTTGTCCATCCCCATGGAAACTGGTTTGCACCAACCTCATCTGGTCCAAGTGTTTATATGGGCAACTGGTTCCAACCCAAGCTATCCTAGATATAATAAAAGACTGTGACATCATCATTTCGGTACTCTGTTAAAGCCAAGTGCTCTCTGCTCACCTTTTCTTTGAGAAAGGCATTCATCCTTCCCAGCATGCCCTGCACTGCCTTGTTGTTAGGATCAAGGTGGTTGAGTTTCATCGCATCCTTGAAGGCCTCCTCCACTCTGCCCACTGCCTCGAGTGCCTGGCACTTCCTGAACAAGGCCTTGAAGTCGGACGGAGTCAGGTCCAGTGCTACGGGAGAGATAAACCAAGTACTGTATATGCCAAATATTTCATGAGGTTTTTATTTTCATGAAATTTGTGAGTCGGATGTTATTCGCAAATTTAAGAAAGCACAAAAAAATGGCGTCGAAAATATTAACTCTGATCCCGACAGGAATGTGATGTGCACACGTACATTTCTTCGTTCAGTTCGTTCGTTCATGAATATTCAAAATTGAGTAAGGAGGATTTTCAATATGCAAATAGAGATACAAGGTCTTGTCATGAAAGGGGCAATAAAGGTATTTGAGGAATACAGTAGCATGAAAGTGATATTACGAAATACAGCATGCTTATATCAATGAGTAATTAAGTCTATAGTGAAAAATCCCATTGGCCCTTATGGCGCTTTCTTCGCCAATAGGTACATAATGTACGTCTGGAAGCAAATTTTTAATGAATAAAGATTATCTAATCCCCCTAATCCCTACTGTGTCACCATGGCCTCCATTGTTGGACTTGAGGCACATTGCTACACCTGAGTTGGTTTGCTAATCTACACCTAGATCAAGTTTGGCAGGATTACTACATGCTGACGATGAGAAAAAAAAAAATGGCACGTTAAGCTGGGTGCCTGAACACATGAAGATTTACTGTACCAGTAAAACATAATATTTTCAAGGCATGAAATTTTTGCGAATTGGAGCCGATGGCCTTTTTTGCGGCATGAAATTTCCGCGAGTTGCCTGAAACATTCAATGTACACAGTGTAGACTGTAACTCTCCCGTGATATATCTACGTACAATGTCAACAGCATCTAAAAGAGACCTCCGGGTGATTTTCAGATTTTTACATTTGAACAACGATAAATTACTCATACTGAGAAAAGAGTTTAAGAATAAGAATGTTTTCAAAATTTATAACAAATTGCAATGAACAACGATGATGACACAGCAGCCTCATCATAAGAATGCATGAGTTGGAGCTCGAGGAAACAGAACAATTAAGAGAAGAAGGTATGCATACATTCTACACAGGTGAACTTGTCAATCAAGCGGTATTATAATGGAATTACACTGGTACATTTCTGAAATATGTGAGGCTCCTATGTCATCAACACTGTTCAGTGTATTAAATTTGTTTGAGATTTTTCACAGAATTGGTCTCTCTGCTCAAAGACCACAATAAATTCCACAAATCTATACATGGACCTGTGAATGCACGTACTACATGATGTGAAATTATGAAAATTGTCTGGAATACCCCTTCAACCCGTTGAGGACGAGTCCCAAGTATACTTGGGAAAGTGTCTATGGGAAACGTGTGTTGCAACAAAATCAGCCCGTCCTCAATGGGTTAATATCCGAGGTGCTGAGATGATTATAAAAGGGATACAGTAGACTGTCCAAACATATACCTGCAGTCGCATCCTGCGCTGCCTGGTCGTACTGTTCCAGCTTGAGGTGGCAGGCCGACCGGTTCTTGTAGAAGACAGACCGGTCCTTGTCATCCAGGTCCTGGCCCAGGTTCAGGGCCTGGGTGTAGGCCACGATGGCCTCCTCATACTTCTCCTCTTTGTAGAACTGGTTCCCTTCCTCCTTGTACCGCAGAGATTCTTGTTGCTGGTTGTGGTGGGCAACACAGGCAATGTGGTTGCAAGTTGTGAGCAATAGTAATATTTGCATCATTACGTGATAGTAACTACAGCGGACTCCCGTTACAACGAAGTCCTCTGGACCGGCAGTTTTCTTTCTTTCTTTATTGAAATTTTGTTACAACCAAGAAAAAAAAAAAATAGAGAGGATATAATGTTGCAGCCTGAATTTCTTCTTTGTAACCGGAATGTTGTTATTACAACCCGGGTCATTAAAACGGGAGTGCACTGTATCACAATCAGCAGCAATACAAACAATGTGGTAACTTGGAAGTTGCAACACCCGAAAAGGAGTACTTATCATTATTTGTTTGATTTTTGTTGTTGTTGTTGTCATCATAATCAACTCAGAGAACATACACTGTACATTGTAGGATGACAGTTGCAGCAACAGTACCAAATGGTAGTGCAATAGTGTGCTATCATCTAGACGTCATCACATGTGCAAAGGTTCTATTTACTATCATTTTGGCCATTTCATAACACTTGATGTGGATTCGTTTGCATGCATATATATCTTTAGTAGCAGATTTTGGGGGGAAAGAGAAAAAAAAAATGAATTTGATCCAACTAAATTGATGCCTTCCTGGCTGTAAGGCCTAACAAATATTCAAACTGGGCATGAAAAGCATATCTGCTATTTTGGTTGTCTTCAATAATAAGGTCTGGGGCACATCATGAAATCAAAGTTCTCACATAATTACAGTATAATACAATTGTAATTCTAATTCCTTCCAATACTCATCATCTCCCCTTTCATGTCAACATATTTAATAATCAACCAGGCATCACAGTTTTTGTTTTGATGTTGTTTTCTTTTGGAATGGCAGCAATGTTTGGTGGAAACATACTACACGACTACAGACATAACATTAAAGGACAAGTTCACCTTCATTAACATAAGGATTAAGAGAATGCAGCAATATTAGCAGAACACATCAGTGAAAGTTTGAGGGAAATTGGACAATCGATGCAAAGGCTATGAATTTTTCAAACTTTTGTGTTGGAACCACTGGATGAGGAGACTACTAAGGCTCGTGATGTCATACGAGTACAACAGTATAAAGAAAATATGTAAAGAAAATTCAACATATCTTAACTTTTTTCGCATAATAAGAGCACTTGACTTGCCTCTTTCTAAAGGCAATGGGAATAAGGGAATGTGTACTTTTTTCAAAAGATTAAATTTTGTGAAATTCTTTCTATATTTCCTTATATTGTTGTACGCATGTGACATCATACACTGCAGTAGTCTTCTCATCTTCAAAAATTCATAACTTTTGAACGGATTATCCGATTTTCCTCAAACTTTCCATGATGTGTTCTAGAAGATTGCTACATTCTCTCAATCCTTATGTTAATGAAGGTGAACTTGTCCTTTAACAAATTCGCTTTATGTAATCTCATGTTTTCAGATATTCTTTTTTCTTTCAGACCATTTGTTTAATTGTAGAGTTCTGTAGATGTTTATTTATTTTAGGTACAATTATCACAAATAGAGCGAGACTATTGCTTTGTTTTTAAACATGTCACCAACAAAGTGATTATCAAAACATACCTGCATACAGTATAATAGACACAGGCCTAACATTAGGTATTACATACGGTGTACTAGTAGGGTTCCTACTAAACATTCATACTTTCTAGTATTATAAAGTACAGGTCTATTAAGTATTTGAAGAGTTTGTTTGCAAAAACCGATAAGTCCATTTTTGAAGATTTTGAAGTACGGTCTCTGTCATAAAGTACAAAATTGTACTTTTTAAATGATATATTGGTCACTACATATAAAGGTACATTTTTTGAAATTATGGTCAAAAGAAGCAAAATTTTTCTTATTATTCTCTTTATTTTTCTTGACCTTTAATCGCAAATATCTCCATTTGGCAAATATGGACTTATCGGTTTTTGCAAACAAACTCTTCATTTACTATTAGGCTACCTATTAATGTGAAAAAAAAAATGTGTGGCACATGTTTGCAATATAAATAAACAGCAAAATTTTCAATTCTTCATGTGACTAAAGAACCTTTGTGCATAATAAAAGAAATATTTCTCTGTCTCGATATGGTCAAGACTTGCTCGACTCTCGCAAGGTAATCCCTTGCTGTGTAAATAACTGAGCTGATCAATTGGCAAAGAACACAACATCCCCTACACGCCGCGTTGTTTACACACACGACAATCACGAACGTCGCGCATCACCGTGGTGTACGTGTGGACATACTAATGGAATGCGAGGAATGTCGTTGTGCCTTCTCGATGCTTCCACAGCAATTTTGCAATATATCCATGCAATCAACGCTACAAACAACCTATTAACAATATAAAAACCAGACATATTGTCTTGTCATTAACAATAGCTACGTGTAGTGCATACATTTAGGAGCAGTCATTTCTGACAACAAAATAAAGACGCACATCACCCATCATTCACGAACAGCAGAGCACGGCGACGCGACGCGATGATACCAGCGCAGCGGAATCATGAGCTCACATGTGCCCGAAACTTCAGGCGTAGTTACCGATGCCATTCCCATTCGAAGCACAGATTTGGGAGGAGCACCGATTTTGCAAATGAAATACTCGTACACAAACACCCCTACGCTCTTTATTCTTTCACTAATACGAGTGGATATATATTCAATATCATTCCTCTCCACGTAAAGCTTCTTATGGCAAGATAATCATGACATCTCGCGTTAAATCTTACCTTCTCTTCAGCCATTGTAATATTGTAGACGCTGCATTGGCCACACTCACACACACACTGTTTGTGTGCACTTCCGGGCGCCGGCGTGTGATGTGTACATGTACGTGTGCTATCCATTGGTTTGCATTCCACACGACACACGGCGGCGAGACAGTCAACCCATGAGTAAGCGGCAACCTCGTTTCCACAAACCGCATACCGTACTCAAGTACTTGGTACTGACCAGTATCGTTTATGACTATGTGTATAACTGTCCATCAGGATAACATTATTTTAGATAAGAGGGCTGGGTTCAGGAGATCGATTTTCGAGCGATCGAAATTGAGAAAAGAAAAAGTGGAGATGAACAGATAAAACTACATGTACTTGAATATTCGCATGACCAATCTTTAAGACCTCTAATCACAAATTATGTAGGAAGAATCACCATTTTTTTTTTAAATGATCGCTTCCAATCAATAAGAAACATCAATTCACTTTGGTATACGGTACAAACATAAAAGAGAACAATTCCATTAAAAATAACTGAAATCATCATACAGTTTCATGTTTCAATGATAAATTTGGTCATCAAAATAACAGTAATACACTCATGAGTGTGTCCTTACTTCTGCCATCTCATAACACTCAATCATATCCTACGAAAATTCTTTGATCATAACGCAATTCCAAAATAAATGCTAATAAGTTTCTGAACTTTGTCTTTAAAAAAAAAGAAAAAATATCAACAATAAGCTAAATTTCAATAACTGATCCTTAATATAGACAGCCCATGAAGTAATTGAAATTTAAATTCTTTAAGATCTTCCATAAGCGTTGAAGTTCTAGGCCTCTGCTCACAATATAGACCTACTCTCAAATTTTGTTCAGATCTCCGATTCGAGTTGAAGTTCGATAGGCCTCATAAAAATAGCTCTCAAATTTTGTTCCGGAATATTCCGGAATTTTCTGATGACCGTGCCACCTATAGTTTTAAACACACACTCACACACTCACACACTCACACACTCCCACACACTCACCCACACACACACACACACAAACAGAGAAATTTCCCAATCATTAAGATGAGGCTAAAAAGGGTGTTTTCTTCTTTGTATAACGTGCTATGTTGCTGGAAACTGTACTTACAAGTGCATTTAATTTATAGGCTGCTATACTTGGCTTCTAGTCCATGTTATAAGAGTCAAGCACAGATCCCCTAACAAAATATGCACTTTTTATATAGCCAATGACAATCAACAATCGGGATACAGATTGTCTGGAGTTTATAGAAATGGTGCCTATCATACCTCTTGATTGTTAATGACAGGGGAACTGATTAAAATTACATCCAAACAATCATCAAACTCATCAACCCTCATAAAATGGCATGCGGTTTTCATCGAATTCCCTTTCGGGCATCTTCCATGTCAAATATCAGAATCAAGGGTTGCCTCTTTTACGCACAAATTATGCAAAACTCGAATTGAGCCTTAAAATCAGTATGCGGCGCTCATCAATTTTATTGTCATGTTTCAGATCATTAGATGGATTAAAATCTCTCTTCTACATCATCTCCACCTTGTATCTCTCCTCATTTTTAAATCCATTTGTTTCTGCACTTATATACAAAAGTTGCATTCTGCGAGTAACTGTAGACCATAATAGTTATTGCCCATAATTGTTGTTCACTGCTCTCTGTTTGAACCTCTTTAGGGATTGATTTCATTATTCATAGCTGTGACGATCATGTAAAAGCAATTACCATGATTACAGTGGACATCATGCTTGTAATATATATAATTAAAAACTTGTCATACATATGAAGTACCTCATTTGCAAATGCCGATTATAATCATAATATGAATATGATGTCATTTCATACAATGCTCTCAATGTCATGCATACACAATCACGGACTGATCAAGTTTCAATCGATCAAATATGAAAGATTAAATCGGAATGAAAAATATTCTAGAAATTGAAAAAATGGGGAGAAAAAGTGAAGCATATGCACAACATCCACACAACAGTAATTGTTGACAATACATTCGATCATAATTATAATCCGCTCTCAGGATAGGCTTGTCCAAACTGGGGCTACACGTAGAGCTCTCAGTATAGAGTATCTAAATGATGGTGTTACCTTGGAATTAAATCTTCATCCATAAAACTCAAAATGTCGTGCAAGTACACATATTTACTCGAGATATTGAATGTGCTCTGTTTCGAGATCCTAGGAGACATTTGAATAGCTTGATTGCAAAATGGGATAAGCGCCCTTCTTAAATATCTTAACCCTAAAAAGGCCGGGGGGGGGTTGAATCAACCACCCCCCCCCCCCGACATTTTTCGCGACTACTCCGCCGCGCGAAATTTTTTGACCGCGCTGTTCGCTGACTTTTTACTTTCAAGTCTCGCGCATCTTTTGACACCATTTTCGCGAAAATCGTGCTTATCGTTACGACGCTGTATAACGTTTTATACATGCCTGTCAGACCGATAATGGCTCAAAAACGTGATTTTGTGTGTAAAGTCTATGCAAATTGAGTTTTCTCTTCTTATTCATAAAGATATGTATATTTTCACTTTTATCGGCTGAAACTAATTAAAGGGTGTGTACAGTTCTGGTCGAGGTGAGGATTTAGCTTTTAACGTTTTGCGAGATATTCAGAAACCACTCTTCGAGATGTCAAAGAGCATGCAATTCTAAAGGGTATCAAAAGTTTATTTGATGAAAATCGGTTCTGAAATGGCTGAGATATCCAAAAACAAGATGAAACAAAGAGATCCTAATAAAGTTGTGGCCTGTCGCCTTTTATTATTATCACTTTTTTGGATATCTCAGCCATTTCAAAACCAATTTTCATCAAACAAACGTTGAATCCTTTTTAAAATTACATGCTCTTTCAAATTTCATAAGAGGTTTCTCATTATCTCACTTAGAAATGTTCAAAACATGAATCCCTTACCTCAACCAGTACTGTACAGTCCCTTTAATTTTAGCATAATTATGCTTGATATAGGTTCTGTCATAAATTTTGCAGAAAAAAAATGTAAAACAAAAGGTCGAAAAAACAAGGAAATACATAAGAAATTCATAAAACAATAAAATACATAAGAAATTGATTTTGATACCAAATTTTTTTCAAGTACATTGTTAGGAATGCTACAAAGAATGTTTTCACTAAAATTAGGATTCTAGGAGCTTTAATTTCTGATTTAGAGCAAAATGTATGATTTTATGCATATATTAGCATAAGTAATTATTATGACGAAAATGTCCATTTCTTTTTGTATAGCTTGGTAGATTACGCCACAGGTAATGCACGTGCCAAATTTCATGACAATTGCGCGATCGATGGCCGAGATCTCGGGGGGGGGGGGGGGTTGAATCAACTTCTCCCCGGCCACAGAACACCCAAAAAAGCCCGGCCTGGTTAGGGTTAAAACATGGTCGTCATCAGATGGAAAAATATACATTTTTCCAGTGATACCTCAGTTTCTTGGAAGGAATTCTTGGAAGTTATTATTAAAGTATCCCATATACTATTATAGTTTCTTATGATTCATCTTTTTGAACAGATTTAATCTCAAATACATCAATTTAACAAGAATGGAGTTAGCTCGTTTTGCAATCAAACTCCTCATTCGGTATCAATACAGTAAATTCTATACGAGGCTTAGAAATTATTGTACCTAATTTGAAGTACATAATGTCGTTTATAAGTTTTAAAGGCCTATCTCTATTTACATGAGTAAATCGGGAAAACTTTCGTTTTAGAGATTCAGGGGTTTATCTTTAAGATTTTTATCAAATGGTATGATGATAATTCTATTGCCGTTTGGTTTCTCGGTTCGAAGAAAGTAATGATAAGATTAAAGTTAACTATTTCTTTGTCTGGAAATTAACCACCAACCTCTCCTGTTTTAGGAGCAACCCATGTTGAAAAGATATATACTAATTTAGAACAGTATATAATTATAATACTTTATCAAAGTGGACAATACGAGATAGACCTACATTAAAAATATCACTGCCGTTATACTTTTACTATAATTACCATAACCATACTAATACTACTACCACTATACTACTATGCTACTTTATTATCATCATCATTGCTGCTATTTCTATTCGATAGTCTCATTCATCGTTAATGCAATCGCCTTATTAGATGACGGAACAGTCATAACAGTAGCCTGTAGTTGAATTATATTCATAAGCATTGCTCGTTAAGGGAAATTCACCAGTTGATAAAGGTGCACGACGCTACACGATAAAGATAAATTTATGACGTAAAAGGAGTTACCTTTGACACAAATTGATAATATTCATAGCTGCAATGATTTACACTGTGTATGTTCGCGTCACGAGTCACACTGCCGTCACTCTTCACAGAACGAGTGAAACTTCCAGTACCCATCGGCGCCCCATCCTGTCCAGAGACCAATGTAGTTGACATCCAGTGGTAGCGGGTCGGTCCATTGCAGGAGAGGAACCTCGTTACCATGACTACCCAACTTCAGATGACCCCGAACAAAAGTCAGCCAAAATCGATCATACGTCGAGTTGCCAGATAGGACCGGTTTGCCGGTGTTTCTTTCCGCTTTTATTTGACAGTGATACGACGGTGATAGTGGATTAGCACAATATCGTTCCATCCGAAGTATCTTGTTCTTTGCGGCACCTATGACTATACTTACAGAAATTTAGGAGCGAGATGGGGGAATGAAGAGAGATTTCTTGTATTCTTGTCAACATTATGGGGGATCAATGTTAAAGTCGACTGAAACTTGCTATTACTGCTATTATTGCTACTAATAAAATGTGAAAATCCCGTGAATTTGTGGTGATATGTCATTAATCCGATTTTGATGATATCGCTGACATTCTACACGTCTGAATTAATTTTCAGCCAACGCATTCATGGTCCATGGAGGAAAATCCGACATGTCTGATGAGAACGTTCTGAGCGCTGCATGACGTGTCCTCATTTTGCCTATAATACTGCTTTGCGCCCTATTCTCCGTCTATTCAAAATGATTACGCAACTACCATATATACGAATCTTCGCTAGAATATGATTTTGTTGAAAAACTTAAATTTTATGATATCTCACACTGAAAATGATTTTTACACTATTATAATATAACACCAAGGATAGATATGTAATACATGCATCTAAATAGATGATTCTGACATTCGCTTATATACTTTTCAGATTATCATTTCAGTATTGCAGTTTACATTAAAAGGGATTGTACAGTTTGAGATGGGGATTTGAATTATTTCTAACTTTTTGCGAGATAATTAGAAACCTCTTATGAATAATGAAAAAGCATACATTATTTTAGGATGAATTCAAAGTTTATTTGATGAAAATCGGTTTTGAAATGGCTGATAATCAAAAAAAGTAAAACAAAGAGGTCCTAAAACGTGGGTATACCATCTTTTATTAGGACTTCTTTGCTTTTGGATATCTCAGCCATTTCCAAATCAATTTTCATCATACAATATTTAAAATCCTCTTAGAATTGAATACTTTTTCATATTTCATGAGAGGTTTCTCATAATCTCACTAAAAAGTTGGGAACTGTGTAACATGAAGCCCCATCTGAACCAAATCTTCATCATGATTTTAAAGGGAGTCAGTGAATCTCTATGTACGTATACTTCAGTTGCCATATCATGCATGAGGTTCTAAGGGAGAACGGCAAATTCTGTTATAATGTCAAGGGAATCTACAATCTGTGACTTAAAAGAATTTTTCAGAAATCTCCATCCGCCGATACAATTTTACCGGGTTCATTTGTGTGTGCACCCTCATTATTCCCTGGGGCCATGTTTCATAAAGAGCTACAATTAATCTTACTCTTGATTTATTAACTCAGTGAATCAACTGTATTTAAGATCAATACCTATTTCATAAAGACACTAAGGCTTCATTAGAAGCACAGGTTAGTTAGATTTTTTTTTTTTTGATTTGCATTAAATCGTAGGATCAATCTTACGATCAATCTTTATGAATCGATCCCCTGATTGTGTCAGATTTTGAGTAATGATAAAGGAGGTGAAAAGAGGGACCTCACTTACCAACACGATACATGTAGGTTTGAGTGGATTCCACATTGGATAAGGCTATTTGTGCTTGTCTCATGGCCCTGACTTCAAAATCCAGGGACACGGCCTCACCGGTCACGTTGTAACCATCAGGGAACGTGAATTTCCGTCGAGATCCCCCATCCTTTGTGTAGACCACCTGGCATGCTGCGATGGGAAATAGCGAATGTATTTATATTTATGTTCCCATTACTAAATGAGGTAATAATTGCTGCATACCTTATACCATTTTGTTGTCATGAAACTGACAGGTATGTGAGTTTGGAATTTGAATATTCTGGAGAAAATCGATTAACTGTGTTAATATGTGCACGAAATGAGATGAACACGAAACTTCGCCAATTTGAGACGAAAACATCGAAGATTATTAGATCAGGGTTGCTGATTTTTTTTTTAATGGAATGTATAGTTCTGCAACTGACAAAGGTAATGGTTGATGTCCCATTATACTTATTTTACCCTGTAAAAGGTCAGCAAATATTATGATAAAATGATGTAAAAAAAGGGGGTACGGCATCAAACCATACTATAGCCATATGGATTCTTATAGATTTGATTGATTATCTCTTTTTGTATATAGAGTTAGACTGTAGAATAAAAAGAAATGCGTTTTCAAGTCAGATTTTAATTATGATGTTTATAATTTTTTTGAATAAGTTCTGGGGTAGATTACTCCATAAACTAGAGGCATTTTAAGTGCTCAAATTTTCGTTTTCCATAAAATTTAGTTCATAATACACATTGATACATTTTTAGAATAGCAAATAAGTCTTTTTAACGTATAGGTTCTTTTCTGGTGTATAGATTTGAAGCATTTATTGTAGTTCTCTCAAATAACTTGGAGCAAGCAAAGTAAAAATAATTAAAAGCTGAAAGTGATTTTATTAAGCCGTATACGAATTTGGACGGACCCCTTTGACTGGGAGCCAGCGTGAGCTTCTTAGAACTGGTTAAATTCGGTTGTGTTTCTTGATTTTAGACACATATTCGTGCAGTCGGGAGTTTTGGATAGCTAGTAATCTCTGTGTCTGTTTGATCAGCAATCCAAACAAACATTATGACGAAAGCATGAACTGAACGTTCTGCTGTGTGTTTGTCAATAGGTTCTAGAATTTTCCCAATTCAGTGTAATGCGAATGAATTAAACAGAGCGGCATTTTCATGAAACTGGTTTTTTTTTTTCATGAGCAATTTAATATCCAAAATTAAGAATCTGCAGTTTTTTTGTTGGTGGAATTACTGTAGTATATGTATACCATCAATATCAAGATACTGAATGGCTTCTATATACTGGCCGAAAAACGTGAAGAGATGTCAGAAATTCTGGGGGGGGTTTCACTATTCAATTGTTGCCAATTGAATATCTACTACACGTTTATTGCTCTTATTGCTTTGATAGTGGATGACAATCGACGGAATTACATTCTTGACTTCAGATTTCATAAGTTAAGCTATATATAGCTAGATACAACGGGATATCACCAGCATTATTTGCTCACCAAGTAAATGCAAATGGGCGGGGAGTAAATGAGTTAAGTCGCTTATATACAATTTAATTGTAATTACGAAGCTATGGACAAGGATGGGGGTGTAAAGAGAGGGTGGAGGAAGAGGGCATCAATCACCGTACCACACTTCGGTCCGAAGAAATCATCCGTACAGGAACACTCATAACCTGAGGCGGTCTCCTTACACGTTCCTCCATTTTGACAAGGATCCGAATCACAGGCTAGAATACGTAGGAAACAGAAGAACAAAACGCCTCTAACAAGAAACCCTTCATTACGTCCAATACGTGTCATTGCTTGTGATTCAAACGCTCAGAGACAATGACATTAATTCATAGCGATATATACTGCATATGACATTTTGGTCTACCATTATTGTTCCCCATCACATAACTAGCCACTTCTTTTTGCCATTTGTTCACGTAAAAAGTTTCGAATTCACATTAAACACAAAAAAAAAAATATGTAGGTCTATTTATAATGCATTTGTACATGACAGTATGACAGGAAAATTAAGAGACACATGCAGATATAATGATCTCTTGGGTTAACATTTCACTAGGACTAGATTCTTCAAAACAACTCACTTTCTCGGACTTCTTTATCCATGGTTCCTGCACTCTCTGTTAATAAGAGAGAAAAAATAAGAAAATTAACAGAATGAAAACGAGTTCCTCCTACAATAGTATCATAAAGGGAGTGGGACATGAGAATGCCCCCCTTCCCAATTCATCTTCTTCTTTTTTTGTTTGAAGATACAAAACTCTATCTTGAGGAATCAGCCATGGGGCTCGTACCGAATCGCTCATCCCCAAATAGCTATGCAGGGCGTCGTGGAAAGAGGGGAGGCCTCAGGAGGGGGGGGGGGGGGGGCAAGGCAAAAACGAGTTCGAAATGTACAGTTGAAAGAAAATAACGACGATACGTGTAGGGGAAGAGCTAGCGGGAGAGTTAGAGTCAGTTTGGAGTCATCCCAAGGGACCGACACCCACGAGTCATACAACCCACGAGTTCGACATTTAATAAAGGTATATGAGTCATACAGCCTACGAGTCACACAGTCGATAAGTTCGTCACGTATATAATATTGACTGGCCTCGAGGGAGATACCAGAAAAGATTGCCCAAACTGAAAGAATATTGCCCGAGTCGAAGACGAGGGCAATATTCTTTCAGTGCGGGCAATATTTATCTGGTATCTCCCTCAAGGCCAGTCAATATCATTATTCTTATCGGGTGCTGTTAGTTATTCCGAAGGTTCGCTATTCCGAAGGTTCGTTGTTCCGAAGGGTCGTTAATCCGAAACACGCAAATTCCCTATACCTAGAGGTTCGTTAATCCGAAAATGAAAAGGGGTTCGTTAATCCAAAAATTTGTGGCGTTATTCCGAAGGTTCGTTATTCCGAAGATCGGTTAATCCGAAAATGAAATTCAGAACAATGAACCTTCGGAATAACGAATCTTAGGAATAAAGAGCCTTCGGAATTAACGAACCTTCGGAATAACGAGCTGTAACCATTATTATCTATCCCCTAGGTAAATTAGGAAAATATGTGAATACGGCTATACACTATGATATAGATCACGCCACATTTGACAACCTGTAGATCATCACCAACATGTCGAATAATTGAAAATTGTTCATCAATGTATACCATTCAACTCCAACTTCCAAGATATAAAAACAAAAAAGATATGTAGTTGTAACAGGCGAACTTCAAACATCTGAAAGTTTTTACACTTTATTTTTGCTTCTGTTTCAATTTGGAGAGTTGTAATAACTGATTGTCACTGTGCAGTTATTACAAGAGCACAAATGGACTAGTCATTGTTTGACGTGTAGTGCTGCTGGAAGTGGTCGACCTTGTATGAGTTGATTTATCGGCGTTTTTCTGCGGTGCGTGCAACCGACACGCAGCGACGTCCTTGAATGTCTTCGCTTTGTGGTCGACCGGAATGTTTACATGTAAAGTGATTGGCGAGACCGGAATGTTTACAGTGCACTCTCGTTATAGTAGAGCAGATAAGCCGAAGAATTGTGCAAAATTTGACTAAAGCATGAAACTTTCACCATTGTTAGTACATGCTATAAGATTGATTTTAAGATCGGGAGGTAAGTCTGAATTGACCTCTGATGACCTCTAGAGGTCAATGACCTCAAAATCTAAGAAAATTGATATTTTGCGTCATTGGTTAATGATAAACACAGTAATGATGTACTAAAACTTAATATTTGTCACAGTGAAATTGTCTTTATGTTCCACAGAGCCCTGACAGGTTTCTACCTTTGACCTCTGATGACCTCCAGAGGTCAATGACCTCAAAATGTCAGAAAATTGATATTTTGCGTCATTGGTTAATGATAAAACACAGTAATGATGTACTAAAACTTAATTTTTGTCACAGTGAAATTGTCTTTATATTCCACAGAGCCCTGACAAATTTTCTATCTTTGACCTCTGATGACCTTCAGAGGTCAATGACCTCAAAATGTCAGAAAATTGATATTTTAATGCGTCACTCATAACTGAAACACGATAATTATGTACTAAAAACTAATTTTTGTAAGAGGAATTGCCTCAATGTTCCACTGAGCCTTTCGAGTCAGATTTCTACCTTTGACCTCTGATGACCTCAGATGACCTATGATGAGGCCAATGACCTCAAAATGTCAGAACATTGATATTTGGTGCAATTGGTTGATGACAAACATGATTTAGATGTTATATTCATTTGTATTACAATTGAATTGTTTTCCTATTCCACAGAGCAAGAGAAATTACTCACGTGTCTCTACCTTTGACCTCTGAGGAAGGTGACAGGTCAATGACCTCAAAATATCAGAATATTGATATTCTATGTATAGTCAATGGTCAACTTTGTAATACCCGATGTACAATCATTTATGCTATAATAGAAGAATCTTGTCATTCCATGGAACATTGGTCATTAGCCTGTGCATTATATCCAACTTTGACCTCTCAGGACAATGAGAGGTCACTGAGGTCACATGTGTAGGCTTACCTGTATTGATGTTTGGCTTCATTGGTGTAATCGTAAATGCTTAATTATGTACAAATCACGCACTGATGTTTTGATCAAAGTATGTATGCATATTCCACAGAGCATTGGTTTATAGTAACAGGTCTCTGAAATGTGAGAGGTCAATTACTTCAGAAATAAGCTTAAGTTTCTTGAGTGATGGCAGTGACCTCAAATACAACTGTTATGTTTGGGTTAGTTATGTAGACTAGCAAATATAGGCAAATATGGCCATTATCTCGACACTCGAGGAAAACAAGGCCCACGAGACTGATATAAAGAGTGTTTAATCTATTCAGTGTCAGTCTCATAGATCTTTTCCCCCATTTGTCGGACTCATTATGGGACTGGTTTGCCTAAGTGTCAAGCTCATGGGCAATATTTGCATAGTTTCCAGCTGGTGGGCCTGTATTGGCCAGTGTAAAGCTGGTGGGTTGTTACAGTATGACTGCGATGAATGACTCATGGTCCTGGAGTATACAGTCCACAGCTGCGACATCATGGACCATCTTGAAAACTTCGACATACTGTGAGGCCCAACATGCATTCTACATGAAGCAATCCTGTGTATTGCAACTAGCTATTGCCATCCGAGACCTACCCAGGGAATAGATAAGCATTCATGGCAAACCATGGAGAAAGCGGATTGTGCAAAATATTTTGGAGTTCCAATAGGAGGCTCAGCTGGAATCAAATCGCCACAGCAGCTTAAAAAGGTTATACTTCAACCAAAGACTCTCTCCAGACGAAGATACGAGTATCATAAAGTTCAGGTGTTTTGCTACTCCATGCCGCTCAGGACTGTCCTGGAATATGCATGCATCATCTGGGATCCATTCACCCAGGTGAAACATCATGAAGTTTGGAATGATCCAGAGAAGATATGCACTCTTTAGCTGCAATGACCATCATATGCAAAACAAGCAGTGTTACAGCCACACTTGAAAAACAAAACAAAGCAAAACAAAACAAAACTACAATGGCAATCCCTGTAAGAAAGTACAGCCCAGGCAAATTCAGCGATGATGTTCTGCATCAAGAACCCCACAATATTCACTCCGCAGGAAGTTGTGGCTCTATTCCTGCATTCTTCAAAAAGGGCAAATGACCAAAAATGTCAGGCATCATTTGCAAGAACACAAAGTAGGCCTACTCCCAAAAAAGATGGCGACTACTCTCGGCCACTGTCTCTTGTATCTCTTTGAAACACTTCAGGAGAGAGATACTCAATATTCAGCTCTGTTATTAAAGATACATATGTCTCTCTTATTGTTTTTGCATTTGTTTGTTGTTTTTTTTGCTTCATATAGCTCTTTGGATACCTTCTTTAACCAATTAAGAAAAGGCTCCATGGCAGAATATTACAAGATTACACAGTATAATGAAGAAGAAGAAGAAGAAGAAGAAGAAGAAGAAGAAGAAGAAGAAGAAGAAGAAGAAGAAGAAGAAGAAGAATGAGAATAGGAAACGAGATCTGCTGTCAATGATGCAGAGCCAATACCAATCAGTTCCATGGCAGATCTTAGTCGGCACTGCAAAGGTTTGGATGTCTCTCTCTGTTGACAAAGGATATTCTAAAGCTCCAAGTAAGTCCATGGGGTGGTTTACATTGTCTGGGCATAGAGGGTTGGGTTGGGTATATGAGGATATGATGCTTTGTTATAACAATTAGGTCTGAGATATCTTTTTTTTTATGTTTGTTTTGACCATCCCGCATGGATCTCCAACGAAAAGGAATGATAATGTGTTAGACCCAGCCGCCATCGTGTTTTTCAATAGATTTTGATATTACAGTGTAGTTGAGAAAAAAGTAACCAATCATTTTTCCTAGATGGAAGTCAAAATTGAACTGTGTGTGGAATACTCTGCATACAATTTTGGACACACACACACACACACACACAAAATGCATTTTTAAAAATATAATTATCATTTCATAAGCAGCTGGCCATTACAAACCAATGAGACCAGACATCAATATTCTTACATTTTGATGCATATCTTTCAATATCCTCCAGGGGTCAGAGGATCATCGCTAATGCTCATGTGAAATGAGTACACGCCTTTTGAATTGCTCACTTTTATTGCTATAGAAATACACAATATGTGCATCATGTCAATCATTAAATATTGTATCAGTTTCATTTTCAGTCTGGGATTATTTTTTCTATGTACAAATAAAATCGTGGCAAAGTAGGCCTAAACAACTTTCACATCAAAATATAAACGAGAATACTAAAAAAGAAATAGATGTAATAACGTGCAAGGCAAATACCAGGCCTACACCATCTTAAGGTATACAGGTGAAGGAAATCACCTTATTGATAAACAATTAACTTGACTGGGATAGCGACCACTGAACAATATTGTTTCTTAAAACTGTCTCTTCTTTTCAACAAGTGGAATAAAACACATGCACATACCGGGGCATCAGTTTGGAGGAGGGGTGGGGTGGTGGCAGGGATAGTTGACCCCCACCCCATTAAATTCTGAGATGTGGACTATGTTTTGTTGTTGTTGGTTTTTGTTGTTTGTTGTTTATTGCTTTTTAGACAGAAAACTGCCCAAGTTTTTCACTCTAGGTGTGCATCGGATTGTTAAAATTTAATTCTGAAATGCAAAATCTCCCTTCTGTGAGAGGGGATATCTCCTTTCGATAGACTCCTTCCCCCTGCTTGGTTCCTTCCACAGATATAACATACTTTGGAGAATGATAATTTCCCTTATTCTATGAAAAATGTTTTTAAGAGATATTTTTATTTGAATTCCAAAGATGAAAAGGCTTTCCTATATATGCACGATTGTTCATTTTGGAGGGCAAGAGGCATTTGCCCCGTCTCCCGAGGAAATATGGGAGGGGGAATGGTGAGGACATAAAACTTTGCCTCGAAGTATTTCCTGAGATTGAGATTTTTTTTCTTCACTTTTTTTGACAGAAAATGAATTGTCACTGAACATTTCAGCTATAGTATGCATCAGATTAAAAGGCAGAATCTCCTTTGCATACCCCCTCCCCCACACTTTCTTTCGTTATGTCCCCTTCCATATACGCTCAGTGCTTTTGTCCCATTTTTTGTTCTATATCATCACAAAGTATGTACTAGATCTTTAATTTCAGTTCCGACATATTAAAGAAAAATCCCTCTTGTTGGAGGGGGTAGTGTATCTTTCAATTAACAATCCCTCCTCGGTTTCTACCCTTAGATTAGGTACACTCCTTTTACTGATAATTTCCCAAATATTCCATCATAAATGTGTATACTAGATTTTTTTTTTACATTTCTATTCTTACTGCAAAGGCTCCCTCGCATGGGAAGGATTGGGGGACAGCCCCTTTCATACCCTCCTCTCGCTGTATCAACCTCTCCTCCATGCATTGATTATGGCTACACATTTGGGTATGGACTTTTTTTTTCCAAAATGGTAGTTCAACCAAGAGTGGCACGAGATCATTGAATTGCAAACAAAAGAATGCAAAAGCTCCATAATGTGGGAGGGGGATACCTCCACCCACATCCTTCTGTCGATTGGTCTTCCTCCATAGATGGCTGACACACTACACCTTTTTGATACAATTTCGAGGTATTCCTTCAAAAGTGCCTGTGTGCCAGGTCGTTGAATCTCATTTCTCAAAATACAAGAGCTCTGTCGAATGGGAGTGGAATACCCTACCCTCGCCAACGCTGCGCTTGCTGGGTTCCCATCCATATAGACTTGGTACACCTTGGTGATCCATAATTTACCAAATATTCCCCAAAACGTATGCATCAGATTCTTAAAAAAAAACAAAAACAAAAACAAAAAAAAACAAAAAAAAAACTTCGTCTTTGGGAGGAGGGTAGGTGAGATGCGCCCACACCCCATCAACTTCCGTATAAGTGATGACGCACACATTAAACAAGAGCTACACTGAATCACTGATTTCAGGTCTAAACCTGCAAAAATTAAATCCCCCACCCACATCCTCCCCCTCCCCCTCCGCTTCATTCCTTTGCACCATGAACTTATGCTTTTACATATTTTCCAAGTTCCCCCCCCCCCACGTGAAAACAGATCGACATCCCTTGCTCTGTGCACATACCCGACTTAGATAATTACCTGAAAAGTTCTGCGGAATGAGTAGCCACTTTTTTGTTTGTAAGCCCTACATCATAAACAATTATTAACTGTTAACTATCGCAATATCAATATTAACATCCTCACATTTCATTCGAGGTATTTGACCTTGTGTGATTTTCATAGGTGAACGGTAATGGCTCGTTAATAAACAGGGCCTACGAGTGCTCTCTAAAACATCATGTTTACCATTGATGATGCCAAACTATTCTGATACTTTGAGGTCATTGACCTCTCGAGATCATCAGAGGTCAAAGGCAGAAACTCGTCTGTGTGCCTTGGAATATGAAGACGATGTCATTGTACACAGATATGCTTGTTTTGTACATCTTTACCATGTTTGACCTTTCACCAATGATGTCATACTTCAATATTCTGATATTCTGAGGTCATTGACCTCTCAAGGTCATCAGAGGTCAAAGGTAGAAACCTGTCTGCTCTTTAGAATATGAAGACGATTTCATTGTAAGACAGATATGCTTGTTTTTTACATCTTAACAATGGTTACCATTAACCAATGACATCACAGATCAGTATAATATTTTGAGGTCATTGACCTCCAAAGGTCATCAGAGGTCAAAGGTTAAAACCTGTCAATGCTCTGTGGAATCAGAAAATGGTTTCCCTGAAGTATAGATGCCTGTTTAGTGAATCATAACCACATATATCATTCACAAATGTCTAAAAACATCGATATTTTGATATTTAAAGTTCATTGACCTCTGGAGGTCATCAGAGGTCAAAGGTAAAAACCTGTCAGTGCTCTGTTGAATCTGGAAATGATTTCTCTGTGATATAAATGCATGTTTAGTGCAACATAATCACATATATCATTTGCAAATGTCTAAAAACATCGATTTTCTGATATCTAAAGTACATTGACCTCTGGAGGTCATCAGAGGTCAAATCAGACTTACCTCCCGATCTTAAAATAAATCTTATGGTATGTACTAACACTGGTGAAAGTTTCATGCTTTAGTCAAATTTTGCACAATTCACGTGATTTTGAGGGCTTATCTGCTCTACTATTATAATGAACACGGTTATAACGAAATTCCGGTCATAACAAAGTAAAAATTTGGGCTGCAATGTCATCCACTCTATGTATTTCTATTGTATATTTGTTCGGTTTTAACGAAATTCCGATATAACGAAAGAAAATTGCCGGTCCCGAGGACTTCGTTATAACGGGAGTCCACTGTATATGTAAAACCCCGGATGCTCGTGATATGCTCTAATGTCGCCTGCTGAACTCCACGACCCTGCAAAATACTAACTACAATTGCCTCGCAAGTAAACTACCTCGTACAGGTAATAATAGGCATTATTACCTATACGAGGTAGTTTTGCGAGGCAATTACAGTTGGTATTTTGCAGGGTCAGGAGTTCAGCGGGCGACATTAGAGCATATCACGAGCATCCGGGGTTTTACATATACAGTGGATTCCTGTTATAACGAAATCCTCGGGACCGGCAGTTTTCTTTTGTTATATCGGAATTTTGTTACAACCGAACAAATAAACAATAGAAATACATAGAGCGGATGACATTGCAGCCCAAATTTTTACTTCGTTATAACAAGAAATTTGTTATAACCGTGTTCGTTATGACGGGAGTGCACTGCAAAACAGGGAGGTGGGAAGAGAAGGAGTGGAATCTCTCTTCCCACCTCCCTGCTTTACATGTAAACATTCCGATCGACCACGAAGAGAAAACATTCAAGGACGTGGCTGCGTGTCGATTACACGCACCGCAGAAGAACGCCGATAAATCAACTCATACAAGGTCGACCACTTCTTGATCTATATCATAGTGTATATCCGTATTCACATATTTTCCTAATTTACCAAGGGGATAGGTAATAATTATGATATTGACTGGCCTTGAGGGGGATACCAGATAAATATTGCCCGCACTGAAAGATTATTGCCCTCATCTTCGACTCGGGCAATATTCTTTCAGTTTGGGCAATATTTTCTGGTATCTCCCTCGAGGCCAGTCAATATCATACGTGTATAAATAAGGCCCATGAGTTCGCCCGAGTTTGACAGATCGATAGAACATGGGCTTAATGTGTCGGTCTCACGGGCCTAGTTTGCCTATAGTGTCAAACTCATGGGCTGTATGACTGTGGGTTGTATAACACGTGGGCTGTATGACTCATGGGATGTATGATTCATGGGTGTCGGTCACGTGACGTGCACCACTTGGTTGTTCCAGCCAGACTTGGGTACAATTCACCAAGTCTAATTACAGGACAAGTTCACTTTCAACTGGTTTTTTAGCAGTCCCCTTCATTTCCGACCTTTTTTTTTTCTCTTTGTTACGATTCAGTTACAGTTTTTCCATGCATTTCTTCATCTAAAGTATGTTTTGTCTCATTGTAAACAAATGACATGCATTTAAATCTCATTTGAATATGCAAAAGTCACATTGTACTTTACTTTGTTTATATGCAAATGTCATAATTTTTACCTATTTTCCTTTAAACGTTCACTGATGTGTTCTTCTAATATCGCTACATTTTCAATTCATGTGTTTGTTAAGGTAAAGCTGTCCTTCATACTATTCACTGGAAGTACACCAGAGATCAGAGCAGTTTGCTAAAACCTGATACTTTAATGACGTGAGAATTTGTTTGTTGTTTTAGTTCACAGCATCTCTTAACTGGGACTACGTTCAGGCTGATATCCAATAAATTTGTTTTTGAGGAAGCTCACTTTACGCTGTAGATCTACACAACGTAAAGAGCCACATTGGTTTTCAATTTGCCAACTGTTATCATCATTAAATATTTTCTGACTGTATGCAATTAAGGCACTTTAACAGGTCAAGCCCGCTTATAGTTTATAGTGCTATACTACACACAAACACACTCACAACCTGCACAGTTCTAATGATTTTCTTCTTCTACAAATCCAAACATCCTCATAGAACAAAAATAATATTGAAGATATGGAGCATTTCTCATACATTTCCAAAACTGTTTAAAAGCGTGCCGTCAGACAGACGGAATTTCCTACTCCCCCCCCCCCCCCACCTTCATTCATGATTTACACATCTCTTCATTTGACCCTTCACTATCGTTTAAACTTCGGAGTTGTTGCAGAACAAAAGATAACTTCATGTATGATAGGTTCTGTTGAACTTTATAAGACCGCGCACACTGACACAACTGAGATGTACATATGTCATCCAGATAAAATCCATAAAATTCCATAAAAATCTGTCTATGAATGATATTACCTGATGGAACTACACAAGCGACATAATTAGCTTCTGTGGGCAGCGGATAGTTCCACCGCTTTACGAGGTCCGCTCTGGTCATCAACTTGGGAACCATGGCAACTGTCTTCCCTGTACTCAGTCGTGTCGTTCCACATGTCACGTTTATTCCTGGGCAAATTGACCCGTTATCGCATGATAAGGTGCCCAAGACTTGGTTCAAAATAAACAAATATAAACGGATAAAAAGAAGTTATGGCCATAGTCTCATTCACAGAGGTAAAGGAAGCAAGGAATAATCGTATCAACAATTTGCACTATGACTTAAGTCTATTGCAAGGATTCAAATTCATGTGATCGGTGACCATGATGATAGAGCAAAATCTTGCTCCTTGGTGGTCAGCACACTTTTTCATTATGAATAGAAAACATTTAAAATGGTATAATGGCTAAATTCTGGGCTGTTTGTGGCAGCTTGAGTTACTGATTAAGTCGAATTCACTCTCCTGGTCAGAATGTTGGTCCGAAACCCTTTACGTGCTCTCACATACATTGTAGTGTATGTGGGTGGAAGATAACTTGATCGAGAAAGAAAAACGAAGTTCTGGCTATAAAATACTGAGATAACGTCACTGTTGTATACAATACCAAGATTTGATAATGAACAGTGAAATGAACAGTGAACAATGAAATTATGGTATGCCACTGGTTTCCCTGTTCAATTTCATTAGCTTAGTCACCTGTATCCACTTTAGTTATCATCAATGTTTACAGAATGATTCTATTATCTATTTTACCTTGGTACTATCAGTGGCTACATGAAAAAAAAAAGTCTCAAAAATCTTCATTTTCTTTCGAAAGATGAGCAACATTGAAGACACACACAGCATACCTTATGATTCTTAGTCAATCTTGAATTTTAAGTTCGACTTAAATTCTTCTTGAAACACCCCACCCCCCCCCCCCCCCCAGACAATGGCTGCTTGGCCCACAGGTTCCAAGATCCTAACTTCTCTTCACTAAAAGTACTGCCTGACAGATAGCTAGTGTTACAAAACGTTGAGTCATACAATACAGTATATATTTCTTAGGTCTGTACCTATCCTGTTAGGAATAATTTTACAAACATAGAAAATTCTAACTCATAGTCATACATTAATATTGAGTCAATATTCACAGGTTCTTTTTTTCCACTTTTATTATTTATTTTTTTTTTTTGCTAATCCCATACGCTTGTTTTTCGATATTGATATGAACTATATACATCTACTTACCACAGTTTGCGGTAACAAGCACATGTAGAAACATTCGCTGCCACCGGGCCATATCTGCACTTCGGACAAAGACAACACCTCAAATCAGACAAGTTAAGAGTGAGCTGAAATTAACTTGCCTCCCATCGAGCGGCTATATAGGATGACAATGAATAACATTCCATCGCACCTTGATGTTGCACGAAATACGATGACCGTTTCGCTGTGAAACCAACGATCAGGCGTTGCCAAGCGACAAATCCACTGATTGGAGAAGGTAAAAATTTAAAAAAAAAAATTCAAGACAGAGGCTATCGGCATCACGAAAAAATAATAACAATACTGGTGTATAGCTGAAAACCTTTTAGGTGTTTTGTGTGTGTATGTATGTGTGCATGTGTGTGTGTGTGTGTGTGTGTGTGTGTGTGTATTATTTGTGCCTGCGTACGTGTGTGCGTCCATGTGTGTCTTCACCGTCATTACCTATTTACAAGTTTGAAGCAAAATCATCATGCAGAGGCTCTCAGAATAATTGCATTCATGTGATATTGATGACTGCATTGTATATATTTTGTGAGTCAACAATGGACTTTGACATTCATCGAAATTTATAACTTGCATGGTCTCAGGCACTCAAAAATATCGTTTGGAATACCGTTATGGTGATTTAATCTCTTAGTCTATACTGTACTGGTTTCTGTGGCATGATTACTGGTAAAAGTATGATGGCAATATATACACTGACCTTAGATAGAATTTTGATGTTATACCAGTGCATATACGCTTTGTGTTCTATTCATGAATAGTGACATTATTCCAAATTTTCTCCATCTTTTCTTTTATTGTTGTCATGCCGTGACGTCACGAACTGTTGCAGTCTTCTCGTCCATGATAACTTTTGAACGGATTGTCCGATTTTCAAGCTTCATTGCTGATAATCTATTACTAATTACTATACGAATTGATAACGCTGCTCCTGCTTCTCTTATTGTATGACTATTATTATAAGAAATATTTAGTACACCTTTTACTTCTTCTTTATTTCTTTTTTTTTCAGCTTCTATCAAAACAGGAATGCAATACATAAAATGTTGGCTTGAAAGGTGCAAAGATGAAAGGGAAACACAAATAGTATAAACGCAAATGTAATACCCTCAATTCAATTTCAATTCAAGAGTTTATTTATTTCCATCATCAAAAAGAAAAAAAAAGGAAAAAGTTGACATGATCCAAAGTGATACAATTTTTTTTTAATTTCTCTTACACTCGTCTGATAAAGGTTTTTTTTTTAGATACAATATAAAGTGTATACACGAATGATGTCGTAAGAAAGAAACAATGCACTTTGCCATGGCAACAAAAATAGTAAATAATCACAATGATGGAAAACAGTGTTCCACTAAAAAAGCCAAGCTTGTAAGACGTGGAACACTGGAACAAAACAACAACAGCACCAATTTGTTATACCAATAAAACATATTCATTTTAAATTCTTCTATATACTGTTGTACATTTTACTCATTGATATAACGATGCTGATACTATGAACAATACACTAGGATTTTTAGAATGCAAACGTATAAACTATGTAACATATCACATTTGTGGCACAGACACTATGGGGCCAGGTATGCCAGGAAAATTGAACGGAAAGGAAGATATGCAATCGGCCACAAAAAAAAACAAAAAAAACATAACGACGACAACAACAACAATAACACAAAATACAGAAATAACAGAACTTGAGGAAATGCACTTAAACAGATACTGGACAACGAAGAACGAGGAAAAAGGAGCAGGGAAGAATAGAGAAGGAAAAGGAGAGTGAAAAGGAGAGGGATGGAAAAGGTCTGTGGACACACTACAAAATCTCAAGGAAAAGTGAAACATAATGGATTTTTTCATTGAACAGAATTAACTGGTATATTTAGAAAACAAATATTTTTTTGAGTTTATACTTAAATGTAATTAACTTCACAGATTCTTTTAGATCATTATCTAAGCTATTCCAAAATCTGGGTCCGGTATAAACACATGTATTTTGAGTGTGTACAGTTCTCACTAAGGGAAGATGAAATTCTTTAGATTGTCTCGTGGGATAATTATGTACGTGGCTGTTACAGTGAAATAAAGAATGAAATATTTTGGGTAGGTGGTTGCAGTTGTAATTAAACATAAATTGACCAAGTTGAAACAAATACAACTCTTCTATTTTCAGAATTTTGTGTTCAAGGAACAGCTTGTCAGTATGTGCACGGATATGAAGGTTAGAATCAATTCTGAGCGCCATCTTTTGCAGAAGAAAAAGTTTATCTAACAATGTCGAGTATGTATTCCCCCAAGCAAGAATTCCGTAATTCAAGTACGGCAATACCAAACTTGAATAAAGCGTAATCAGAGCCGAAGAAGGAAGATAGTATTTCAATCTATTCATGATGCCTATGTTACGTGCAATTACATTACAAATATTGTTTATGTGACACCTCCATGATAACTTATTATCAACACAAACACCTAAGAATTTAATAGACGAAACCTCTTCTAGGGGAGTAGTGTCAAATATAACATTACCTGGTAATCTATCTAAAGAATTACTGAAAAACATATACTTTGTCTTCTCAATATTTAGTGACAATTTATTTGCATATATCCATTGTGAGACATTCTTCAATTCATAATTCACTGTACTAATTAAAGTATTAGGGTCAGGGTGGGAATAAAATAGATTGGAATCATCGGCGAATAATATGAAAGAGAGTTTATCTGAAGATCTATAAAAATCATTAATATAAACTATAAATAACAGTGGGCCTAACAAACTTCCTTGCGGAACACCACATTCTATTTTTTTCATAGAAGAATCAAAACTGTTCACATGTACATATTGATATCTGTCAGATAAATAACTCGTAAACCATTGCAAGGCTTTTCCGCGAATACCATAATGGGATAACTTAGAGAGAAGTATATCGTGATTAATCGTATCAAAAGCCTTGGAAAAGTCCAGAAAATGCCTATTGTATGCGAAAATGTATCAAGTGCCTGTGTAATCTTTTCCACAAAGGTAAGTAAAGCGTGGGTGGTGTTGTGATTTTCTCTGAATCCAAATTGAAAATTCGTAAATATATTACTCATATTAAAAAATTTTACAGTTCGGATATATACTATTCTTTCCAAAATTTTAGAAATTGAAGTTAATAATGATATTGGTCTGTAATTATTGACATCATTCTTCTCCCCTTTCTTATATATAGGTATAACTTTGGCAGTCTTCATCTGATTTGGTACAAGCCCAGTAATAAGTGATAGATTAATAATATATACTAAAGGATCTATTATTTGAAGAATTATATTTTTCAACAAATAATTATCGATTCCATCACAAACTGGGCTTTTCCCTTCTTTCAAATTATAAGTAATATCAATAACTTCTTCATTATACGTAGGGTCCAAAAATATAGTTTTAGGATTAGGTATATCTAAGAAATCATAAAACACTTTATTAGATGAAGGGATACTTTGTGATAAATTTTTCCCAATCGATGCAAAAAATCATTAAAAATTTCGGCCATGCCAGCAGGTACATTGCTTGAGGTATTACCCCATCGTACTTCTGAAATACTAGATACATCATTAGATGTATTCATAACATCTTTTATTGTTTTCCAAGTATTCTTAATATCATTTTTATATTTCATTATCTGATTGACAAAAAATTTTCTCTTTTGTAAACGCAATAAATTAGTAAGCGTGTTTTTATAAGTCACATATTTTTGTCTATTTTTATCCGTATGGTTACTCCTGTATTTATAAAACAAATTATTCTTTCTATTAATCGATTTTAAAAGTGATTGGGTTATCCACGGGAGTCTTGAAGTTCTTTTGTAACTACTTTTCCTTGTACAAAACGGAATATGTTCATCAATTTTGGAAGTGATAGTTTTCATAAAATAATCATAACACAAATCAAGATCGGTATTGTTGTATACAAAAAACCAATCAATATCTTTTAAACTATTTTGCACATTTATAAGATTATTGGTCGTGATCTTACGACGTCTCTGATAATTATTTTGCCTAGGAGATAGCTTAATTGGCACTTGTGTAAATATAGGATAATGATCAGAGATGTCAGATAAAACAATACCAGACTCAGGAATTGGGAGAATATTACAAAAAATATTATCAATCAAAGTGGCAGATCGGTCAGTAACACGGGTCGGCTTAGAAATTAACGGTAATAAAGAAACAGACATTAACGTTTCTACAAATTCTTGCGAAATATGTTGGGAGTTACATTTCATAAGATCAATATTAAAATCACCCATTAAATATACATGTTTATTTGTAAAAATAGAGTTCTGCATTAAATTTTGTATATACAACAAAAAATCATTCGGATTCGATCCAGGGGGTCTGTAAATAACTCCAATCAATATGTTTTTCTCATTCGGGTTTGCCATTTCAAGAAAAAGAGATTCAACTACATCAGTCATGACATTCAGTTCTTCGTGGATAGAATATTCAAATTTGTTGGAGATGTATAAACCCACACCACCACCCATTCTTTCTTTTCTATTTCTGTACACGAAATCAAAGCCGGATATAGAAAATAAATGACTTATATTGGGAGTCAACCATGTTTCGGTCAGACCTATAACGGAACAGTTATTACCAGAGTTTTCTAAAAATAATCGCAACTTATCAAAATTTTTACTTATGCTTCGTATATTCAAATGAGCTAACAAAAAATTATCATCATCACTATTCATAACATATTGTTTATACTGGTTTACAGTCAGATAAACACATGATGAACTTTGCACAGGATCTTGGGGATCAAAATTATATTCAAATTCTTGTGCCGAAGCATTAAGTTTGTTCGATATGTATGCTTCATATTAGGTGGAAGTTTTGTTTTCCTGCGCGGACGTAAAAGAGCGCCCAACTGTATCATAAAATTCATCATCGTTCACAGAGTTGAAAACAAATGTTGGATTAGCCATAAGTATAAAGAAAATCACACCGGAATCGACAAGAGTTCCACTTAGACCTAGACCTGGAGATTGTAGTTATGTGGGAATGTACAGACCTGGAAGAAGAGAAAGAGAAACGCATACACACAAACATGAAACACATACAAGAAACACACACATGAAACATAGACATGAGACACACACCAGACACGGGAAACAACAAGGACGCAGACAAGACATAGCCGATGATATCAAGTTGGGCACACACGTCCGTGGCCTGCGTCTGCTCTGCCAAGAAAAAACGAGGCATAAGCAATAATATCAGCATGGATTAACAACAGACTGCATTTGAGTGAGTGAGCACCCTTGATATTCAAAAAATATCAATTTCATACGAGATATATTCACGTGCATAATTCAAACAATCAATATAGATTTGTATAGGTTATTTTGGGGGTCAGGAGAGAAGGAGAGAGACGAAGGGAGACACGAATAGAACTGTAATGTTTACTGTATACACCTACACTAGTTTCTGGTATTAACAGTGAGTGCCTATACATTGGCCAAGCTACGAGGTAGAAATCAATTATAAATATTTTGTTCGCTGGGAATGTCATGAAGGAGAATAATGGAAAAGAAATCAGAGAAGAACAAAGAAAAACAAATAACAAATACAGAACATCTCATAAGAGAGTTTAGATAATAAACGTATAACTGATTAATACTACCAACTTTCCCGAATATCACCTCATCGTAAGCTTTCTTCAACCCCATCCCTACCATTACAACACATCAAACAAAATTATACTCAAATTAAAGAGAATGAAACAAAATATCTGTTTAACGTAATTGAAGACTATTCCATATATACATAAGTGTTCATTTTTTTCTATTCATTTCAAGTTTGCAGACAGAATGAGAACGAGATGAGATCAGTGAAAAAATAAAATGGTTACTTTTTTTTCTTTTTTTTTTCTTTTTTGATGTTTTTGCTCGATCATTGATCATCATAAGCAGCGTCCGCAGGAGTGGAACGCCCCCCACTCGCCAAAGTCGCGAAGGGGGAAAAAAGCAACAAAAACAAAAACGACACCATAGCGGGAAGCGCACCCGCCAGGGAGGTGCACTCATCGTACAGAGCGCACAACGGGTCGAGTGCACAGAATACTAGTACCATGGACCTACGTACTGTGTTTTGGCTAAAGTTAAGTTGAAATACAAGGATCATTGTATGCCCGATGGACTCCATACAGTTTAAGAGCATAGCCGCCACAGTGGCATTGCCACTACTCCTCTTATACCCCTCAGCAACCCCGAGCACGAGGCGAACACACCATCACAGAAAACCACGTAAGGGGGGGGGGGGGAGCTGAAAAGGGATATTTTTTGTTTGTTAAATAAATTGAAAAATGAAAGTGAAGATGAAAACAAGGCAGCTGTGGCTTGAGAAGGAATGGGTATAACGTTAGTCGTGACCTGGATGAACCATACAGGCTACGCATTGAAATGAGGCCCTGAGGTGTCAACTCTTTTCTTGAATTGAATTGTACATGAAAAGAATGTTACAGCAACCAGCATTATCAGACTGCCGGGAACCATGCAGTACATCACACCTGCTTAGCAAAGTGTTTCAAAGTATAAGCATGAGGGGATACAGATTCTTTCACAATAAAAAAACAAAAACAAAACAAAACAAAACATTAATTTGACTTACAGATTCAGATTCTTAGATACTAAAAAGTTGGGACAACAGTTCATATCAGTGCAGGTGTAATAGTCCATGGGCCAGGCCAGATATTGGTAACATCTGAGGTGGCAAAACCTTTTTGGTGTCATTTTGTTTGTCGGGAATAGATATGCTTATCAAGCTATGATAGCATTTCCAAATGAGTAGCTTAGTCATAGTAAATGAATTTTAAACCAATTTGGTTTCGTTGTTATATCCCTGCACTTCTGAATCGAGACCAACCGCTATACAAAGAAGAGCGCTGTCTTCTGTATGTTCACAGGTGTTCTGTTGTAAACGCGGTGCGCTTAGTCTTTATTCAAGGCAGCGAAGGGAATATCCAAGGGTTATGATGTCCACAGCGCTTAGTCTAATATTCAAGACGGCGAAAGGAATATCCAAAGCTTATAATACAGTGTATATCCTTTTATCTAAAAACAACAACAACAACAACAAAAAGCAATTTCTCGTGAATTTTAGCGTATTTTTCAATTATTTATCATTTTCCGGTGAAAACGCTACGGTGAAAACGCTAATACCACGCCAATGTCGCTTTATTTCCATCCAACAATGAAAGATAATGCAAAAACAATGTACCGGTACACTGCAATACATTATAATTAATAATGTGTCGCTTTATTTCCATCCAACAATGAAAGATAATGCAAAAACAATGTACCGGTACACTGCAATACATTATAATTAATAATGTTGGAAATGAACAGAGTGTTTTTTGTTTAAAACTGATGTATTTGTTGAGAGGGTGGTATAAAAACAGTATAGATAATCTCTTTTATTAGGAACTTGAGATATGATAACGGTACAATGGTCTAGATAAAGACTAAGCGCACCGCGTGACAGCTGTAAGTGGACATCATAACCCTTTGGATATTCCCTTCGCTGCCTTGAATAAAGACTAAGCGCACCGCGTTTACAACAGAACACCTGTGGACATACCATGGAGCTCTGTTAGTAGCTCCATGGACATACAGAAGGCAGTGCTCGTCTTTGTATAGCGGTTAGTTTCGATTCAGAAGTATAGGGATATAAAAACGAGACCAAATTGGTTAAAAATTCATTTATTATGACTAAGCTACTCATTTGGAAATGCTATCATAGCTTGATAAGCGTATCTATGTCCGACAAACAAAATGACACCAAAAAGGTTTTGCCACCTCGGATGGTACCAACAACCCATTTTTCGGCTCTTGGCCCATGGACTATAAATGAGAGAGCATGCTGCTCGTAAACAACATGCCAAACCTGTGGCCAGTCACCCCTCAAAATCTTTTATAGACGCGTTTGACACAGACTATTATTCAGATTGAGAGACGGAATTCAGCATGATTATAGCTGATGTCATATCGGGCAAGGCCCAGGTAAAACGTACCCATCCAACCCATGCACGATTATTTCTCAGGACAGGCATTACATTAACAAAGATAAAATATTGTGGGTAATTATACTGAGGCTCGCCAGAATCTATTATGGAAGTACAGAACCTTATACAAAACGAATCATAGATGAGGTTCCAATAATTGTACTTGAAACGCTACTCCAAATATTTAGCACACCAAAATCATATTAATAGATTGAGTCTTTCTGTTGCACAACACAACGATTTTATGTACAATACAGAATGTCTTACATTGTCGCATATTGCAACTGTTGTGAGTTTTTGAGACAAACATAATATTATGTTGATGTGTGCTATTGATAATTCGACCGAATACATCAATGTATAGGCCTAATATGTTAATAAATCATAGTCCGTTGCTATAGAAACCTTACGTTTAAACGCACGTAGATGTTGTTGTTGTTTTTCAACGAGGTCCTGATTATACAGCAAAACGAAACGTAGCTTGCTGAAGACAATGACAAGTGATATACGTCAGCGGTAGGCCTACAGACGAATATTGGTACGTGGGAGTGCCATAATAAATAAGCCTCAATATATGTATGCTGTCAGATATCGGGCCGTCAAGAATATGGTTCTAAACGCAAATTTCCCTCCTTTTGACCTTTCGACCATTCAGCATATATATTGCTAAATGACGGTTCGAATTTCATTCGTGCACATTTTAGGGGTTCCCGTGAAACTCGATATCGGAGTATATTGACATCCTTGATACGTGTTGCTAAGCGGAATTATTTTTCGCGACAGTTTGTTAAATATAAATATGATGTGAAGAGTACGTGGAAGGTGATTAACGAGACACTCAAATACAAAACCAATACTGATCTTCCCAAATATATTTCAGCGGACGGCCGGCAGATTAACGATCCGGTTATCATGGCGGAATCTTTTAATAGATATTTCGCAAGTCTTGGTCCACATCTTGCCAGTAAAATCCCGAAATCCCCAACTGAATATCATAGATATCTAGGTAATAGGAATCCTCAATCAATATTTTTGAACCTATAATTGTTGGAGAAGAAATTGTTGATATCGTCAAGAATCTAAACGATAAAAAAAAAAGTTCAGGATATGATGGAATTACAAATTTTCTTTTAAAAATGTTTTTAATCGAATCATTTCTCCTTTAACATACATTTTTAATCAATCTTTATTTAATGGTAAAGTCCCCAATAAAATGAAAGTTGCAAAAGTTGTCCCTATCTTTAAGAAGGGACAGAAAGATTTGGTGAATAATTACCGACCAATTTCTTTATTGACTTCAATCTCTAAAATTCTTGAAAGGTTAGTTATTGAAATTTCTCACAAATCATAATATTTTATCAGATTCTCAGTTTGGTTTCAGAAAACATTATAACACAACCTATGCTTTACTTACTTTTATAGACAAGGTAGCTCATGCTATAGATAATTTTGAGCATACAATTGGAGTTTTTCTTGATTTCTCTAAAGCTTTTGATATGATAGATCACGAAATTTTATTTTCTAAACTGTATCATTATGGAATTCGCGGGCCACCTCTCGAATGGTTTAAGAGTTATTTAACTGATAGAAAGCAATTTGTTAACATTAACGGCTATGATTCGCAGTTAAAACTTATTTCATGTGGGGTCCCACAGGGCTCCCTCTTGGGCCCACTTTTATCTATTTTATACATAAATGACCTTCAAAAATCATCGCCAATTTTATCATTTAATTGTTTTGCTGATGACACAAGTTTGTTTTGTTCTCATCGAGACCCTAATACATTAATTGATATGATGAATACTGAGCTTAGGTCTGTGCAATCCTGGATTTATGCCAACAAATTATCCCTGAATATAGAAAAAAATTATCATATGGTATTCAGTAATTCTTTGAATGTTGTTCCACATGAGATCAAAATAAAAAATGATACATGTTTAACGCAGGTCAATAACGCAAAGTTTTTAGGGCTTTGGATTGACCGAGAATTATCCTGGAAGACTCATATTAATTTTGTAAGTAAAATTTTGTCCAGAAATATTGGAATTTTAAACAAGCTTAAACATTATTTGTTCCCTGTTTATATTTTGCAGAGTATATATTCTTCTTTAATATCTCCACACTTTAATTATGGAATTTTGGCGTGGGGAAATGCAATCAATTTACTATTAGATTCCATTCTTCGTATTCAAAAGCGTGCAATAAGAATTATAAACCACGCCGGATATTTTGCTCATACCAACTGGTTTTTTTTCATCAAAACAGAATTCCGAAAATTCCAGACCTATTTTATTATAATTTTGGAATTTTCATGTAGAAAACTAACAACTAATGAATTACCATCTGTTTTTATTCACATGTTCAAAAGAAATCGCTCTATTCATTGCTACCCCACTCGTCAGAGTGACGCTTATCACCTTCCCCGTACTCGCACTATTTTTGCAAAGAAAACAGTTATGTTTACTGGACCCAGATACTGGAATGACCTCCCTCAAGATATTACTTCTTCCTTATCCTTATTCACCTTCAAACGTAAACTAAAACGGCTATTACTTAGTGGATACACACTACCCGGCTCTTAGCAACATTTTTTTTAATACCACCAGTCTTTTGTCTTTGTCTGCAGCTCCAAATTATTTAACGATACCGTTATAGCACTTTTTTGTGTGTGTAAACACGGCGAAAAATGTACAGTCTCGTGTAAGCGATACGAAAGTATTCATGTGGTTCGATAGTTCGTTTTTAATGCTGATTTTGCACTGGTACAATTTAAGTTGGTCGAGATAAACATGTCCGTTCTCCGTATAATTTCACGCCTATAAATTCGGGAACCTACAGTTTTTACAAGCATCATTGCTTTTATGTAGGCCCCATCATATTTCTGACATTTATTTGTGATATCCTCAGATGATAACGACCATTCATATTTGTGTGTAATGTTTGTTTGTCTTTTTTTTTTCAAACATAAGATATGGTTGTATATATTTTGTACTTTTGTTTTATTGTCAATCATTTTGTAATCCCATCACTGAGAAAGTGGAAATATGAAATAAACTTGAAACACCGAGAACTATAAAACTAAACTATAAGGAATGCAAATTCGGATGCCTCTTTCTATTATACTTCTCATCTGTTTGCGATATGCTTCAGGCTATCAGGGGTTATATTTTCAATTTAATTACAATCAGAACCTGCTGTCTAGTCCAAGTAAAATTCTTCATTTCTTTAGTTTCGCCGTTCTTTGAGCCGATTATTCTTATCTTTGAGTTTACTGTAAACTTAACATTGAAACTTATGTGAGATAAGCTTCAGAACTGAAACACCGACGCAAATGACTTCCGACTCTTCGTTTGTCTTCCTCAGTCAAAGGGATTATATGGTTTTCGTTAAGACCTAACTTCAGGTTTCTAACATTTTTGGGTGAAATAACGAGAAACATCCTATGAAATATGATAGGGGATGTAATTCCAAGAGGAATTCAATGTTTATTTGATGAAAATTGGTTTTAAAATGGCTGAGATACCCCAAATAGAGCAATCCCAATAAAAGATAGGACCCACCCTTGATTTTGTTTTCCTTTTGAATTGTTTTTGGATGTCTCAGCCATTCCAAAACTGATTTTCATCAAAGCAACTTTGAATTCCTCTTTAAGTGATTTGCTCTGTTTTATCTCGTAAGTGGTTTGTTGAGATCTCTCAAAAAGTAAAAAACCCAATCCTCATCTTCACCAATACTGTACCATCACTTTAATCGCTGTCCAGAAGACTGCAGCGCGAATTGAGAGACATTTTGATCACGGGTTACTGTTGCACGTAACGGCAATGGTTAATTGATTATAGTGAGTCTGTGCACTGACCTTTGCCTTCTTTATCACTCCTTTCGACTAATCTGCATATAAACAAGATCTACTCCCTAAGTCTTACAGGCTACTGATAGGGTAGATGAGCCTATTGTGTAAATTAGGGTCAGTGTCATACAGGAATAAAGTGTTGCTGATATAACAAATGTGAATTTCGAACAGCGCTTCAAACTCAAGGTGAGGAAGTACCATAAATGATTATAACCGTAACTGAAATTGTCACAACGTTTTGTATTGCCCACTGTATATGTGTTTTCCACACAGATATCCGACAAGGTTGGAAAAATGCTGCTTAGTATACTATGAACTAATTATAAGGCATTGATTTTGACGGTCTACTTGTGCGAAATAGTGAGATAACAGTGCGGCTCACATTACAACGGTGAGTTAATCCTTCAACGCGTATGCAGCAAAATGCATGTATGTCTGTAGTTAACTATTATACAGGTTTAACTTTCAGTGGGATTGGTTATGATATATGTATGGAAAAGTGTGATACTGTCTGAATAGAATGCCAAGACTACTATACTAAATTTGATCATTACTCACATGAATATCGATGGGAATCTTGGGATATATTTTTGGCAGATTATGATTTATCCAATACGGAT